>NC_044036.1:78336396-78638229 GCF_901765095.1 Microcaecilia unicolor
TGGGCCGCAAGGCCAAAAAAGCCTTGCGCCTCATCTGTGTTACCCTAGAAAGGTCTGGAAATATGTGCACTTTTGAACCCCCAAAATGTGTCTCCAAATGTCTGAAGGAAAGTCTCAAAATTGCATTTTGATCAAATTCCAAGACAAAGTAACCAGCATAGTAGCTGGTGGATCCTCTTAAAGATCTATTTAATAAATCCTTGGAGATGGGAAAGGTTCCATGGGATTTGAGAAGAGCAGATGTGTTCCCTCTTCACAAAAGTGGTGACAGACCCGTAAGCCTCACATTGGTTATTGGAAAAATAACGGGAGCATTGCTGAAGGAAAGGATAGAGAATTTCCTGGAATCCAATGGGTTACAACATCCAAAGCAACTTGGTTTTACAAAAGGTAAATCATGCCAAACAAATCTGATTGAATTCTTTCACTGGGTGATCAGAGAACTGGATCAAGGACATGCGCTATAGGTAATCTACTTGGATTTCAGCAAAGCCTTTGATACGATTCCACATAGGAGGCTCTTGAATAAACTTGTCAGGCTGATGTTAGGATGAAAAATGGTGAACTGGATTAGAAACTGGTTGGCAGATGCCAGTTGATGGAATTCACTCAGAAGAATGAAAGGTGAGTAGTGGAGTGCCTCAAGAATAGATGCTGGGGCAGATTTTGTTCATATATGAGCGACATTGCTAAAGGGATAAAAGGTATGATTTACCTTTTAGTGGATGATTCCAACATTTGTAACAGAGTGGACACCCTCGAGGGAGTGGAAAACATGAAAAAGGATATGCAAAAGTTGGAAGTATGATCTAATGTTTGGTAGTTAAAATTTAATGCAAAAAGTGCAGGGTGATACATTTGGGGAGTAGAAATCCAAGGGAGCCATATGTCCTAGGAGGCGAGAGGCTGGTATGCACAGGCAAGGAGATGGACCTTGGAGTGATAGTGTTGGAGGATCTGAAGGTGACGAAACAGTGTGACAAGATGGTGGCTGTAGCCATAAGGATGGTAGGTTGCAGAGAGAAAGGTATCACCAGCAGAAGAAAAGTTGTGTTGATGCCCCTGTACAAGTGATTGGAAAGGCCCCATCTGGAGTATTGTGTTCAGTTTTGGAGACCATATCTTGCTAAGGATGTAAAAAAAACTTGAAGTGGTCCAGGGGAAGGTGACAAAAATGGCATGGGCTTGTGCCAGAAAACATATGTGAGAGACTAGTATACCCTAGAGGAAAAGATGGACAGGGTAGATATGATACAGACGTCTAAATACCTGAAAGGTATTAATATAGAAACAAATCTTTTCCAGAGAAGGTGAAATGGTAAAACTAGAGGACATAAACTGAGATCGTAGGGTGGTAGACTTAGGAGTAATGTCAGGAAATTCTTTTTCATGGAGAGAGTGGTTGATGCCTGGAATAGATCAAAAACAGTAAAGGAATTCAAAAAGGCGTAGGACGAACAGGGAAGATCTCTAATTAGAAAATGGATGGTATAAAGAAAAACAAAATTTAAATAGCTGCATGTGTGTGGATGTAACAAGTGGTGCTTAGATGGCGACTCCAATTGTGAAGAACTAAGGCCGGTGCTGGGCAGACTTGTACGGTCTATGTCCTGTATATGGCAATCTGGTTTAGGATGGACTGGAGAGGGCTTTGACAGCAACTTTGTAAAATATTTACATCTTATCTAGACTTTACAAGGTAGTGGCACACATGTCATATCAAGCTCTAGAACACAAATACACACCATACTGTGTAAAAGAAACATGCTGGGCTGCTACATATTCCTACACAGAAACTGCACACTAGCAAAATATCTCACCTCAGTCAAACACAGACAGACACTCACCAACTGAAAATAACTGAGTACAAATTAGAAATATACAGACAAAGATTTAAATGTGAACTCAAAGGAACCAATTCTGTATTCAGTGTATCACTGGAGAAAATGACATAGATAAATTGTGCATTTCATTTTTACCAAGCAAACTACACAGACAGAGAAAAATGTACATTATTAAAAGTGACATATTTCAACCACTAAACTGATAATGTAATACTATTTTCTACCTTTGGTGCCCTTTTACTAATCTGTGGTAAACACTAATGCGTGCTTCCTACATATTAAAATGTACTACCACAGGGCACGTTCAGGTGTCCTGTGGTAGTTTTTGGATCTGTGCATGCTTCCTACATGCTAAAAGTACTTTTTATTTTTTAGCACTGGGGGTGTGTTTGGGGGGTGCAGAGTAGGCATGACCATCGCTAGTGCAGCTACATCACCACGCACTAACCGATAAGAGCATGGGAGCCCTTACTGCCTAGAAAATATGTGTTTGTAAGCGCTCCTACACTAATGGCCACACTCTAATTGGGAAATTAGCCCATGGACATTAATTGAGGAAATAGAAAATGCGGCCATTTTACAACCACGTTAAAATTGGCCTCAGCCTACAGGAAACCTATGCACTAATCATAACGCAGGCCACTTTTAGCACAGCTTAGTAAAAGGGCCCCTTTGTCTTTTGAGCATTTTATTTTTAAATTATTTTGGCCCAGGTATCTACAATTTCCTCTTACTTCTCCTGTTTTATGTTTCTTCTCTCTCCTCTCCTCTTCAACACTTCTTATTCTACATCTAATATGAATCTTCCTCGCATGTTTCTTTTTTGTCTCTATCCATTCATAGTGAAAGAACAAGGGTGAAATGTGACTGCATTATTCTTCAGCCTTCAATCTCCCTCTTTTTATTTCTTGCCTACTAACTTTCATTTCCCTTCTTAGATCATGTCCTCTCTTTCAAACCTTCTTTCTTTTGAATCATTCATTATATTTAGCAAACAATACTGTCAGAAAACTCATAGGGGGAGTTATCAAGTTGCACTACTAGGGCAATAACCTGTGTTATTTGTCCCTTAACACAACTTAAATGGCACAAACATAGGTTGTGTTACTCTAATACAGTATTATTTAAATCACCACAGGGAACACAGTAATAAGATTCAAAACAAGCAAATGCTTATTACTCTGGTGCACACTGCAAGCCTTAGAATAGCCAGTAAAATAACCCCAGTCTGACATGCTTTTACTCTTAACTGTCACCTCTATAACACATGCTCTAAAAATATTTATAGTTCTTTTTTCTATGCTATACCATTCATTGTGTGTGTCTACTGTTGTTACTGAGCTGTGTATGTGTATGCAATATGAGTAGACAGTGTAATTTTATAAAATCATGTCTAATGAGTGTGCAATTTTGTGTACCCATTTGTTGTCTGTTTTACAAAGTCAAGTATACACCTTCTTCACTTTATAAAATACTAGAATAAGCATGAAAGAGCACATGTACATATAGGCATTACCCCTCTCATTTTGAAGTAGGGATATGGCACACTGGCTCAACCCTCTATCCCTGCTATCCCCCACCTCTCCCTCTCCTATCTTTTCTATTGATGGAGTTCCTTTTCTTTTCTGTTTGATTAGCCTGTAAAGTACTCTTTGAGTGTCCCCTTGTAAGGCAGTATATCAAGTGCTCTGTGAACAATAAAACAAATAATTTACATCTCAGAGCATACCTTCCACAAATACTGCAGGATTCTATATAGCTCAACTTAAGTTAGTCAACAAGCCAATCAGTGTCAATAATTGCAAATAACAAGCAATTGTTGGCATTAATTAGAATTTATGTGCAGAACTGTCTAAACATATTCTATAACGTGATGCGCCTAAATTCTAAGTTTCATAATTGAAAAGGGTGTGTGGCCATGGGCATGAAATTGCAGGTCATGGGCATTTCTAAAATCTATGCATGTGGTTATAAAATACACCTGATCCGCACATAATTTAGGCAGTAGGATTTATACCAAGTTTTACTTGGCATAACTGCCCGTGACTAAATTTTGTCACACTGATGGGCGCTTAGCATATTCTATAATCCGTATTGAAATGTAGGACTATTCTATAAAGTACGCCTAACTTTAGACATCCTTTATAGAATACGCCTAGATGTATTTTTTTTTTGGCACACATTTTTCAGGTGCCATACGTGGAATCTAGCCCATAATACGCAAAGTGGGGAATTTATAATCTATAGGCATAATTCTATAAGAGCCTGCTTAAAGCCAATTCTGTAATGGCATTGAGGTGCACCTAACCTAATACAGAATGCAAGAGCAAAGCAGCTTTGGCATGCTGAAACTTAAGTGGAACCACTTAGGCTAGGTCAATGGCTGGCATATGTTGCCACTCCTAAATGTGCCATGCAGCATTCACAACAAGCAGTATTCTAAAAGTTGCACACATCGGATGGCAACTTGACCATGGCTCACCCATGCTCTGACCACTTTTAGCTCTATGCTATGCAAATCACAAGTCAATTTATAGAATAGTGCCAAGAACTTATATGGTATGAGCCAATTAAAGGCACCAATCCCTAGCATAAGAGCCACTATGTTATGAACTTTGAAACCCAACTTGCACCTAACTTTATACACGCCTTTTAGAATTGCCTCACATGTGTATGAATGTGGACTCAGTCCCTGTTCATGCCCCTAGTGAAACTATGTGTAATGAAACTTGTGTGCATACATCCATGCTAGTCAGTATTTCATAAGTATTGCGTATTACGTTCAAGGTTTGCACCCTGGTTCATAAAATCATTTACGGAGATGCCCCTGTCTACATGTTAAACCTCATAGACCTACCACCTAGGAACACTAAAATATCAGCACACACATTCCTGAATCTCCACTTCCCCAGCTGAAAAGGACTAAAATACAAATTAACACATGCATCCAGCTTTTCCTACATAAGCACGCAGTTCTGGAATGCATTACCAGTTGACGTGAAAAAAATGAGCGACCTAATCAACTTTCGGAAATCACTGAAGACCTACCTCTTCAACAGAGCATACCACAACGATCCACCATATGAACTTTAACGCATTACCGCTTTATCTGTTATTTCGTATGTAATCTCTTTATACCAGATTGCTTAATTTCCACTACAAGTCTTCCATGTTCATTAAGTAATTATCAACTGTATCTTTTACTCTGGAATGGCGATAGACATGACGGATCAATGTAAGCAACATTGAGCCTGCAAATGGGTGGGAAAATGTGGGATACAAATGCAACAAACAAACAAATAAATAAATAAATAAATAAGTGGCCACTTGCACACATAAATAAAAATACAGGTATTTTACATGTATTCTTAGCATCTAAAATTAGGCTGCTTCTTACAAAGTTGTGCCCACTGCAAATCTTAACTCACTTTAGTAAAAGGGCCCCGATATGTTTTTTTTCTGCTCATTTTTGTTTGTTAACAAAAATGGTATATGCCACTGATGTTTTCTGTTTCATTGCAGAAGACAACCCATCCCTAGGATTTAATGGGAGAGGCTGTGTTGGATTTAGTGGTGGTCATGGATATGTGGTACACAGAGAAATAGACAGATTTGTTGTTATCTATTAACTTTGGTCAAATATGTTTTTGTTTATGCTTATCTATTGCTTGATATAATGCTTTTACAGAAAAGGTCAA
The DNA here is from genome assembly GCF_901765095.1 of Microcaecilia unicolor. NCBI lineage: Eukaryota > Metazoa > Chordata > Amphibia > Gymnophiona > Siphonopidae > Microcaecilia > Microcaecilia unicolor. The sequence continues at coordinate 78,341,939 of NC_044036.1, forward strand.
AGTGAAGGAAACAAGAATTCCAAGAAAGTACACATACCAAAACTACAGATATAATTAAATTAAAATAGCATGTGAGCTTAGCATTGGGTCAGCAACAGGCCCCCACTGCCAGAGGAATCAATTCCGAGACACATTTAAAGACAAGTTTTAAAAAAGTGAGCCTTAAATGTCTAGGGGGTCCTTTTACTAGGCTGCGATAAAAGGGGGTCTATGCTAGCATCAGCACTGTCTCTTTTTTTTTTTTAAGAAATGGCCGTGCAGTGTGAACCACTTACCACATGGCCATTTCGAGGGAGGGACAATTACTGCCACCCATTGAAGCGGTGGTAAGGGCTCCCGCGTTAACCTGGCGGTAACCACCACCGGGTAAATACCCGGGCTACAAAAATAGAAAATATTTTTGTAGCACCGTAAATGGTGCACTGTGGGGGTGGGAACTACTTCCATACTCCTGCGGTAGCCCAGTGGTAGTTCTGGATTGGCGTGCAGCAAGTCCATTGCCACATGCCAACCCTTTAGTAAAAGGGCTTCTTAGAGTGTTTTCAGTCAGCAGAACATTCTATAACTTAAACATTTACTGTGAAATAATTCTGCATCTCCAAAAGAGCTCAAAACCTCTCTCTCATCTTAAAAGTAGACTACGTTTTCTGCAGTTTCCAATGTGTGAAGTATCTTTGTCCTGGATATCCTCTCTAATATTTGCACAGTGAAATCAGATCCACCCTCACTTTTTTTACCCCAATAACAATTCAAACTGAGGCAATCACTCCTCACAAGATAAGCCTGTCAGCCCCTGTATAAATCTGGTGGCACTTCAAATTCTTTTTTACAACTTCTTGATATCTCAGACACGTGGCCTAAGACCACATACACCATATCCCAGGTGTGACCTAACAATAACCTTGTACAACACAAAAATTATTTTCCTTGCACTGCCGTACACCGCCTCCTTTAATATATTCAATCACATGTTCAACCTTGCAAGTAGCAATCTGACCTTCAGCACCTATGTTATGACTAGTGCTGGTAAGGAATTCTTTATTGCTAAAAAAGAAAAGAACTTAGAAGCAAAACAGGGAAAAGGAAATATAAGGACATCATCATTCGACCTTATGTTTAACCTGAACTCCTCTTAAGGTTTAAATTTTATCTTAGCACAGATATTTTAATTAGCTTTAAACCAGTGGCGTAGCAAGGGCAGGGCGGTGGGGACGGTCCACCCCGGGTGTCAACGGGTGGGGGGGGGTGCATCCGTCCACCACCCCCGGCGCAGCGCCTCCCCCCCGACACGGTCCCCACCTGTCTACGAGCTCCATCCATCTGCAGCGCTGCTGTAAAAATCGCTTCGTCGGCCCTTCCCTCACTCACTGTGTCCCGCCCTCTGACGTAACTTCCTATTTCCTCAAGGGCGGGACACAGTGAGTGAAGGAAGGGCCGATGAAGCGATTTTTACAGCAGCGCTGCAGATGGATGGAGTTCGTAGACAGGTGGGGACCGTATCGGGGTGGCGCTATGCCGGTGGGGGGGGTCCACGCTGGTGGGGGGTGTTGTGTTGGTCTGCACCCGGGGGGGGGGGGTGCAGCGGTGATCTGCCCCGGGTGGCAGCCGCCCCCGCTATGCCACTGCTTTAAACAGTTTCTTAAAACTGATTTCTCACAACATTCTGTTTTCATATATTAGGGCACTTTCAGTAACATCCAAAATGGCCCCTGATTGTTTTTTTAAACTAGCATTTCCTCCATTTCACTGCACTGGCTTTGATTTCATTCAGTTACTGACGAAGAAGAAGCAGTATTGGATAATATGCTGTCATGGGATGTTTTAGCTTTGCATAACACACAAATCTCCTAACTGAAAACATAATTTCCTCTAAATATACTTCATCTAAGTGGAACTTTTGAGGAAGTTATGATATATGGAAACATTTAGTACCAAATGTCCTCTTTCTGCAATAGAGATCAGGAGATGTTTGCAGTGTAACTGGAAAGTGGCCATATTGCTCCATTTTAGGAAATACTGGAAGATTTAGTTCTGATCTTATCCTGTTCCTTGCATGAAGATGTGGTATAATGCTCTATATGAATGGGCTTCACAAACTTGTCTGGGGGACAGGCATGTGGGATCCCTTAGGAAAAGGAGGAGTTAGTGGTTACTGAGGAAGGACAGACTGGATGGGTCATTTGGCCCTTATCTGCCATCATGTTTCTATGTTTCTGTCTCCCAGTCAGGTATTTTAGTCTATCTTCAATAAGCATGCATGAGATAAATTTGTATATTTCATATTTCTGGTGTATGCAATTTTATTCCATACATATTCATTGGACATATACTGAAAATGTGACTGGCTATAGGGTCCCCAGGAGAAATATGAGAAGCCCTGTCCAATCTAAAGCAGTACAACAGTGTAAAAGCTGGACCAACCCATCCATTAAACAGGCTACAAATCTGCCTAGGGTGACACAGTTTAGGGGGCAGCACTGGTACTTGGTCTCCAGCATCTCTATCTCCCCCCCCCCCTCCCACACACACACAAAAAAGAAGTAGTCTGTGAAGTTCAGTATTCCTTAGTTTCAGCATTATCACTTTTTTCAGCTTCAGCCTTACCATCCAAGACCCATTGTGTCCAGAATATGTCTCCTTTCTTCCCTCCCTCCCTCTTCCCAAGGTGTTCAGTGTCATACCTCCCTTCTGCCAGGGAAGCGATGCAGTAGTCATGGTTGGCATGGGGCTTTGAGGAGTAGGAGCTCAAGGCCCCATGTCAGCCATGATGCGTCCTCTGTAGAGCCTAGGCTCTTGAACAACACTAGTAGGTGACGTAGATTAGGAACAATCTCTTTATTTAAATATACACTCGACTCAACACAGCCGTGTTTCGGCGCTACAGACGCCTTCTTCAGGAGTCTATGAAATAAAACCAAACAATGGTAATATAACAAACATGCAGAACAAAAGTAAAATAAGTGTAGAATGTTAAATGTGTGATAAACATAAATTCCATGTAGAATTAAAAAATTAATAAAAACATTTTTTATAAAAAAATTATTATTAGTATTGCTGTGTTGAGTCGAGTGTATATTTAAATAAAGAGATTGTTCCTAATCTACGTCGCCTACTAGTGTTGTTCAAGAGCCTACTCCTCCTACTCCCCCTTTCCTCAGATTCTACTTTTCGTAGGAATTTGTGTACCTCCACCCTTGTGGTGGTTTGGCTTGCTCCTCTGTAGATGCCAACTGAAGTGGTGCTGCCCCAAAGGAATGGAGGTAAGACGCTGAACACCCTAGAAGGCTTACAACCTAAGTTTGTACCTTAGCCAATGGAGGGTTCAGTGACTTGCCCAAGATCACAAGCAGCAGAAGCAGCAGCTGGATTTGAACCAGGTTTCTCTAAATGTATGGATTATGTTTAACTTAAGGTGTTGACTATGCTGATAACACATACCTAGCTGCATGGCTGATACCGTAAGATTGGCCCAAGGACGGAGGAGGGAGGGAGGGGGTGCAAAAGTAAAAGCTGCTTCAGGGCGCCATAAACCTTTGAGCCAGCCCTCAGTAGGACTACATTTGTATACATGCGGTGGAGAATGAACAGGACTGAATCAATCTATTCAGGTTGACCTGGCTAAAGTATCAAGTATGCATCTGGATTTTATTTTTATTTATTTTTTGTTACATTTGTACCTCGCGCTTTCCCACTCATGGCAGGCTCAATGCGGCTTACATGGGGCAATGGAGGGTTAAGTGACTTGCCCAGAGATTTTATATTTAGATTTATATCCCACCTTTTTATTGGTTGTTCAAAGTTAATTGCATTCAAGTACAATAGGTATTTCCCTGTCTCCATATTATAGATTGAATTACTCACGGTTTCCATTTCCATTCTCTGTAGGTAACTTACAGTACACACTCTACAGTTTTAGGACCCTGCCCTAAAGGGCTTATAATCTAAATTAATTCTGAGACAATCAAAGATGCAGTGTTTATCCAAGCTTGCAAGCTACATTGGGGGAGAAGCAGGATTTCAACTATAGCTTCCTTGAATCTTGGCCCATTGGTATAACTTACTAGACCAGTCCTCCACTTCATTAATTCTTTATACTATTATTACTCTGTCAATTTACCACAATATTTCCTTCCAGCTGCTGTTAAAACTGTTCCTGTGAAGTCCAACTCAGCACAGCAGAAGACCTGTAGGCTGCTGATGACAGAACTAGGGGGAGAATTTTAAGCATTATTTTTAATTTCTGAAAAAAAATAAATCTGCAAACTGAGGAGTGAGAAAAACAAGAGAGTTGAATAAAAATGGGAGAATGGAAAGAGGAGGACCTACTCTTTTTTTTCTTCTCCCCCTGAGTTATTTCATGTCTCTTCCCATTTTGTCATTTACAAGATCAGACCACAAAGGGCCAAAAAAATAAAATCAGACTAACTTTGGTTCATAAATATTGGAAGAATCAGCTTTACAATTTAAATAATTTTAGATATCAGACATGAAAACTAATCTAGAGCCCACAGTGGTGTGAAAATAGAGAACTGGGACACTCTGGTTTAATACTAGACAGGTAGCTCTGGCAATATTAAGTAAATTCTTCTAGTTCAGGGGTTCTCAACCCAGTCCTCAGGACACACCCAGCCAGTCATTATTTCAGGATATCCACAATAAATATGCATGAGATAAATTTGCATGCACTGCCTCTACTGTATGCTTATCTGAAAGCTGATTGGTTAGGTATGTCCGTGCCGATGGAACCCATTCAAAGTGAATGTGCTTTGTCATCATTACTGCACCAGCAGCTGTTAGCACGGCTTGATAAAAGGGGACCCTAGGTTGTAAAAGGTCGGGTCTGGATAGAGTGTGGCAGAATGCACAATTACATGTTTAACTTATAGAGTACTATAATTTATAGAACTTATTTTAGAAATGCTATTTGCATTTAGATAGTATATAAAAATCAAAATCCCAATTTACAGAAACGACCCTGTGAGAAGGACGCCCATCTTGCGATTTGTGTTGAAAGATGGGCGTCCTTCTCTTTCAAAAATAAGCCTGATAGTCTCAGATGGTCTTTAAAAAGATGATGGACAGAAACTAATATGTTTCAAACCAATCCACTATAACCATATGACTATGGAAAGATCACGGAGAAGAGGGCACTCCTTTGCAGTGTGTAAACTGCTTAACATATCCTTTTCTCCGTGATCTTTCCAAAATCATATGGTTATAGTGGATTGGTTTGAAACATATTAGTTTCTGTCCACCATCTTTTTAAACATGGTGCTGTGTTGTCATATAACAGCAACACAAGAAGAGACTTTTATACTGTAATGACTAAGGACTCTTAAAAAAAAATGTTATATTTGAATGCATTAGAGTACTGTTTTATATTTTTAAGTCCCATTGTTTGTTGAGCCTTCTTCCATCTTCGCTTTTTGGTTGTTTTCTCCATGGGATTTCTGTGTTCAGTCATTATGTGGTTCAATTCCTAGTCATACATCCTTTCTAAAATCTGCCTCCATACACAAATCTCAGGCAATTTATAAGGCTGGTGTAAGTGCTCACACTTAAATGCATAGGCACCTATATACCCAAGTATGCTGATATTCTCTAAAGGAAAGTGGGCACCTGTGTTTCTTTTAGAACAGGAACCTAAATATAGAAACACTGTTTTAGAAGAGTCCCTCCCCCATATACTAGCCAGAACAAAACATACACATATATTAATGCAGATTGCTTAATTAGAAAGTGAGAAGCTTTTGCCTATGATATTAACCCCCAGATTCTATATATGGCACTAAACATTGTATGCAGAAATTTGGACATGCACCCAATGTCCACATGCTATTTAACTGAATAACGAACCAATTAGTGCCAATAATTAGGTGCTAATAATCAATTATTTGTGCTAATTGGCAACAATTAGAATTTACACACACATCTTGATAGGCAATATTCTATAAAGATGTGGGCGTGGATCTGAAAAAGGGGGCATGGTCATGGGAGGGGCATGGGCAAGTCATGGGTGTTCCAAAATTTGCATACACTGTTACAGAATATGCCTGATCCATGCCTAAAAGTTAGGCACAGATCCAGAGGCTAAGTACTAGTCTATTAATGGCATCAACTCAGGGTCCGTTTTACTAAGGCATACTGAAAAATGGCCTGCGCTGGTGTAGGCGTGAGTATTAGATGCATGCAGGTCCATTTTTCAGTGCACCTGCAAAGAAGGCCTTTTTTGGCCAAAAATGGACATGCTGCAAAATAAAAATCAGCATGCGTCCATTTTGGGCCTGAGACCTTACCACCACCCATTGACTTAGCAGTAAGGTCTTAAGTGTTAACTGGGTGGTAATCGTCAGCACTCGTACCCTGCCGATTACTGCCTGGTCAGTTCCACTCTGTAAAAAATAGAAATTATTTTCTGCCATGCGTTTTGGATGCGCATCAAAATTAGAATTACCACCCGGGGCACGCTGTAGCCGGATGGTAATTTGACACGCATTGTACTTGCCTTAGTAAATTTGCCCCTCAGAACACCGTTTATAGAACAGTACATAGCACTCATTTTTCAGTGCCGATTTTTCAGTGCCATTTGTAACATTTGGTCCTAAATGTGTAAATAAGAAGATGCATGAATTTTATAGGCACCAAAGGAAAAGCAAATTAATTCCTATTGGACTTCGGAGGGTCCATTCTTCTGTTTTAGAAAAAGATCTGAATCCCTTTCTTTCCTATTTTAAAATGTACATTTCTAACTTGAGCAATGAATTTGATTCATTAAATACTGTTTAATCTAAAGTAAGGACATGATCAGCAAAGATTCTAGGGATCATATTGATAGTCATCTTTTATCTAGAGTGCAAAATCAATCAACTGTATCACAGTACATTGATTTATAGTAAAATAAGGGATATTTTGTGTATCTTGTTGCAAAGATTAAATCCTTGGAAGGAAAATGTATTTCTCCTTTGTCAGTCCTAGATTGGACTTTCTGAAGGTGCATAGGATTTTGAATTTATGAAAAAAGGGGAAAATATATTTATTTATTAATTTAAAAATTTCTATTCTGCTTATAACTAAGCAGAGCACGCACAGCCACACTAGCGATTCCTGTGTGGTAAATAAGAGGAAGCCCATTCAGTTCTTATGGGCTTCCTCTCATTTGCTGTGTAGGAATCGCTAGCCCAGCTTTGTAAAAGAAGCCCTAAGTGAGTACTTTAATTGCAACTGGGTTGTACTATGCATAGCGTTAATAATTACACAAATGTTAAAGAGAGATTATATTTTGTAAAATGCATAGTAAAGCTGAAAGCCTATCTAGCATTGTTTTTCTTTTTTATTATTATTTACAATATTGACACCTTAACTTTTCTTCCAAAGTCGGCCTTAGGGATCTGAACATTTGGTTTTTCTAAGTCTAAAGCTTAAAGATGCCAGAGGCAAACACAAGGCGCTGTGCCAGAGACCACAACTATCATTTCTGATCTTGTATCTCTACAGAGGTGAGAATTACTGGAACAGTAAAAGAGGTAAAAGAAGTTAAAGAAGATGGGGTGTTCAGTATTTTGAGCAACACAACAGGAGTGCAACAGTTTCAACTATGCAGCTAAAGTTTTAACACGATCCCTGCTATACCTCCGACTTTCTCATGTTAAATGGATAAGTTATTACCTGAGATTGAGATGTTGAGCCAAATGTAATCTGTTTACTGGCCCCTAAAAATTAAATAAACAAAAAATGATGGGGTCAATATGCAGCCAGTGCTGCTCAGCATTTTGCCTGGAAATTTAATACTGGACCACATCTGGGCACTGGCATTGAATTTCTGTGTTTACAGAGCCGGCTAAACCAGTGGCGTAGCTACGTGGGGCCTGAGGGGGCCTGGGTCCTCCTGGATCCCCCTCCCAATGACCCTCTCAACCCCCCCCCCCGCGAACCCTCCCCCGCCGTCGCCTACCTTCGGTTTTGCTGGCGGGGGACCCCAATCCCCGCCAGCCGATGTCCTCTTCGTCCTGCAGTCAGAAAAGTCTTTGTTCTGTTACATGCTGACGTCCTGCAAGTTGTACGTGCAGGACGTGAGACTCAGAGAACGGAACAAAGCCATTATGATGTCAACTTCAGAACCCGGGGGAAAAAAAACATGCCTCACAGCTGATCCATGTCCAGAGGAGCCCCTACGTCTTGCCCCATCCTTGGCCACCTTTAAATCTAGACTGAAAGCCCACCTCTTTAACATTGCTTTTGACTCGTAACCACTTGTAACCACTCGCCTCCACCTACCCTCCTCTCTTCCTTCCCGTTCACATTAATTGATTTGATTATTTTATTTATTTTTTGTCTATTAGATTGTAAGCTCTTTGAGCAGGGACTGTCTTTCTTCTATGTTTGTGCAGCGCTGCGTATGCCTTGTAGCGCTATAGAAATGCTAAATAGTAGTAGTAGTAGTAGTGGAGGGGGGGCAGGGGAGAGAGGAGGGTCGCTGGACATGGGTGGCTGGAGGGGGGCAATGGAGAGAGGAGGGTCACTGGACATGGGTGGCTGCAGGGGGACAGGGGGGTCACTGGACATGGGTGGCTGCAGGGGAGCCGAGGAAAACCTTGCTAGCGCCCATTTCATTTGTGTCAGAAACGGGCCTTTTTTTACTAGTGTTAACTATAAAAAGAAAGCCTGCAGAAAAAGATGTGTTTTCAACATATTCTTAAATTGTTGTATACTAAAGACCATACGCAGCTGACCAAGCAAGGCATTCCACAATAACGTTCCTGCAACTGAAAATGCTGCTACTTGAGTAATAACATAATGCACTGAAATCACCAATCTTAGGTGCCCTTTTACAAAGGTGCGCCAAAAACTGGCCCGTGGTAGTGTGCTCATGTGTATTGGATGCATGCTGGACCATTTCTCCACTGTGCCTGGGGGGGGGGGGGGGCTGGGAAATGGACGTACAGCAAAATTAAAACCAGCACACGTCTATTTACAGCCTGAGCCCTCAACCCCACCCTTGACTTAGTGGTAAGGGCTCACGTGTTACCCGCGTGGAAGTCATCCAGCATAGCCAACTGCTGATTACCACTGGGAACACTCTTGTAGTAGAAAATAGAAAATTATTTTCTACCGTAGGTTTTTCGCACTCGCCAAACTGAGAAATACTGCCAGGCACACGTGCTAGCTGGGTGGTAATGCCAATTTGATGCATGCTGCACCTGCACAGGCCTTTACACACCTTTGTAAAAGGGCCTCTTAGATCCAGGAGCCGTTTCTGGTCGGTAAAATGACACTGAATATCAACCTCAACATTTTTATCTGATTAACTCCTAAAGTTAGCTAGATAAATGCTTCTATATATCAACCCCAAAGTTTCTGCCATGACTTTGTGGATTTTATGTAGTGGTGTACAGAGATGAAAGAATAAATACTAATAAAAAATAATAATCTCTGGATGACTTCTATAATTTGTTCTTTCATGGATGCAGAATGGGAGAAGCCTTAGTAAATCATGCCCCTTGTTTTCATGTTTCACCGATTGCGGTTCAAGAGAGTTATGTTTGATACAGAGTAATTTGACCCTTCCTTAATAAAAGACAAAGCCTTTGAAGATCCCCAGATATACAGACATTAAGTGGCCAATATTCTTAAGATTCTTTTCCATAGATACACAATGAGAAAACCACTTCAGCATATCAGACCAGAAAAGGGAGAAATCTTTCAGTAATCAAGCTTACTGTGTTTTGCTTATACTAAGCATGAAAGGAATTATTCAACAATAAGAAAAGTGTGAGTACATAGAGATGTTTGATATGTATATTGATAGAATTCTGAATATTTCATTAGAAGTATTTTCAGTGTTTATTTTCTTTATTCACTAATAAGAGTATTTGCATGCATAAAATTATTATCATTAGAATTCATCTGCTTCTGCTGCTCATTCTCAGCTGAAGCCCTAATCCTTTGTTTGTAATATACTATAATTACCCTAAAGGAATGATTGTGATACCATAACAAAGAGACTTTAGTTAAGAGCAGGCAGCAGGAACCAATATTTTATAGAAAGTTTATATGATAATGTAGTTATTACAAATAAATGAGAAGGGATGGTATAAAACTGTTCCCTTTCCCCTAAATGAAATTCTATAATAGCTTACAGGTGTGCCTAAACCATTATAGACAATTACTCCCAGATTCTATATAGCGTGACTTAAGTTGCATGCGCAAATACAGTCGTATTCTGGATTTGTGCATGCAACTTAGTTAACAAGCCAATCAGCGCCAATAATTACCACTTAAGCAATTACTGACACTAATTGGCATTAATTATGATTAACACGCAGAACTGTGTAAGGACCCTGTTTACTAAGGCACATTAATGTTTTTAATGCGCCTAAAATTAGTGCATGTGCTAACTGTGTAGGCTCCTATAGGGATATTGTAGGCACGTACACTGTTAATGCATGTACATGGTTAACGTGTGTTAAAAACGCTAACACACCTATAAGGCAGCTTAATAAACAGGGCCCTAAGTGTATTCTGTAACATGATGTGCATAAATTCTAAGAAGCATAGTTGAAAAGGGGGCATGGCCTTGGGCATGGAATGGACAGGTCGTGGGCATTTCTAAAATCTATGGGCATTGTTATAGAATATTCCTGGTCTGTGACTAATTTAATGTGTCAGCATTTACACTGTTTTACTTGGTGTGACTGCCCTTGACTAAACTTAGTCATGTGGATGGGTGCTCAGTGTATTCTATAAGCTGTGTGGAAATATAAGCTTATTCTATAAAAAAAAGATGGTGCTGATTGAAGGCTAGGAAGCGATGTATAGGTCTTTAAAAAGACCAATTACATATAAGTAATGCACTGTCGCTGTGCTAAAGCAATTGCGCTTTGGAACTATCATATCGCAGGGTAGTAAAACGTGCCCTGAGACTCCTGAAGCAGGCATCGTGTATGCTGAAACACGGTTGCTGTGTTGAGTCTTTATTTAAAGTTTTAAAGAATAAATTTGATTGGTTGAACCAGACATTGGACTAGCAGCCCTTCAGTTCCCACTCCTGTATCTTCTGTTGGCTTCTCCGTGGGACTCTTTTGTGTTCAGTTACCTTTTGGTGCCTATATTTAGACACCAGTTTATAGAATATGGGGAAGTATGTCTAAATATTATGCTATTTCATTTTTCCTTAAGTATCAATAGACTTTAAATTGGTCCCTTTTGATTTAGATCTTCCTTTACCCTTAAGAGATATGAGATTCTATTTTAAAAAATAAATGACATCTAAGTCATCACTGTGGTATTACGTAAAAACACTTGTAGGATATCCATTAAATCTACTCTAAAATTTCATAGGGTCAACTGTGTCCAAGATCAGTGGTTCCCAACCAGTGTGCCATGAGGAAACACAAAGGACTCCAAGAAATGTTGGTCCTTTATAGGAAGAATATATGGTGGTTACACCTACTTCCAATGAAAGTCTTGCTCTCTCTTCCCAGTCCTGTTCTTTATGCTACTCTTTCCTGTCCCCTGTTCTATGGCTTTCCACCAGTACAGAATCAACAAACAGTGATCTGCTGCTGTCCCCTGCCAGCTTCCTTCTCAAGTTGGAACAATGCAGAGTCACTGGATCTCATGTGACAATGGGGTGTCATACAGTTCTGACTTCAGAAGGAAGCCAGAGGAGCAAGAAGCAGTAGGTGAGGAGCATTGTTTGACTGATTGCCCTTGATGGCTGGAGACCAATCAGTATCTGGGAGACAGATGGTGCTGACAGCAGGGGAGGTGGGAGGGAAAGCAGAATAGTGGTGATGTCAGAGAAGATGGAGAGAAAGGAAGATGGTGCTTTTGACAGAGGGGGCAGTGAAAAAAAATGAAATGTTGTGCTGATGCAAAGAATTACAATGTGAGAGGGAAACTGATGATGTCAGGGATGGGAAACAGGGCAAGTGATGGTGTGCCATGATAAAATGAACTCAGTACTAAGTGTACCATGCCATAGAAAAAGTTGTACTGAGGACAAACCTGCCAGCAGGAACATGCAGGATCCAGGTAGCTATTATAAAATAGATCGAGAAAAATCAGATATAGAAAACTGACATTATTAAAATGCTTCTCGGGCCATTGTTTGCCTTCTCTTAAGATGGAAAAGTGAACCAAAATAGAGATATGTATATTAAATGCTTTTGCAGATGAAGGGACCTTTTACTAAGCTGTGGTAACACTAACACATGCTCAGTGCAGGTTAAAAATCACTACCACGGGCCATGATCAGGCATCCCATGGTAGTTTTGGCATCTGCACATGCTTCCCAAGCTTTAAAACATACTTTATATTTTTTGGCACTGGGACATGTTTGGGGCAGAGAGTAGGCATGCCCAAGGCTATTCACTCAGTGCAGCTGCATCTCCATGTATCAACCGATTAGCGCGTGGTTAGCGCAGGAGCCTTTACCACCTAGAAAATAGGTGCCTAATGACTCCCACACTAATGGCCATGCACTTGGGAAATTAGCATGTAACCATTAATGGGGGAAATAGGAAATGTGGCCATTTTACAGCTGCTGTACAACTGGCCTCAGTGCAAGGAAAACATATGCGCTAATCATAGCACAGGCCACTTTTTAGCGCAGCTTAGTAAAAGGGCTCCGAAGTATGTAACCGTTGACTTCTAGAAACACAAAACTTGACAGCCTCTTTTGCTTATTGAATTTTGAATGTGAGTAACCTGAAATAAATTAAGATGCAGTTAATTCAGCAAACAAAAATCACAACTCTATAGCTTAATGAAAAACATTGCGGTTTTATACCTCATCAACAAGGCGTTCCTCACATATGAAGGAATCAAGCTAACTAGTCCCCTTCCCCACAAGTCATACAACAAAAAGATGTAGAAACATTTTTAAATAAATTATAGTTATGTTTTAATTTTCTTCCTTTGCAGAAGGCAAGAACTGTATAGTCCAGAGTAGATTGCAGTGGCAGTTCCTATAGTAACAACTTTGGTTTCACAGCATAGCTAATTAAACACAGATATAAACATTTCATATTACTGGTAACAAAGTTAAGGCTGGTCTTAATGTAAATCTCTTGTATGGGCACTTCTCTTTTGTCCCTTTCCCACTTCTTAAAACAATAGTATGTGAATTATGAAGTAATATTCACCACATTACTGTTTCCTCAATCTGTTTACTAGACTATCCATGGATTTGTATTGAAGAAATTTAATAGTTCATAACCGGAAATTAAATACATTAAAATGGTTTAAAAATGCATATAGAGAAAATTCTACAACTAAACATCTCCATTTAGGCATCCCCAGGATGCGCAGAAGGAGCCTATTCATAAACAGTACCAGGGCGCTCAAGTTCCATTATAGAATTCTAGCATAACCTGGTATCAGTGTACCTAACACTTATGCACCCGCAGTTACAGCAGCCATAGAGTTGGTATAAGTGTGAGCAACCAAATAAGGCCGAAATGTTCATAAGGGGATGAATTTTATAGATGGCACAAAAAAAGTGCTATTCTATAAGCCACACTGAAATAAAGGTTGGTTAATAGAATAGCGCTTAAGCCTAGGAATCACACCTAACTTTAAGCATGGCTATTTGCAGCAACTGAAATGTGGTGCAAATGTTTAGGTGCCTATCCCCGCTTATTCTACAATGGTCTATGAAAATGCTAGGAATACCTCCATTCTGCCTATGACCTTCCCATTTCTGTGACCCCTTTTTTACTCGCATGTAAATTTATGTGCATCTATTCCAATTAAATCTAATTAGTGCCAATAATTGCTTATTAAAAAGCTAATTATCTCATTAAATTAAATTGTGTGTGCAAATTGGGCGAGTACCCAAATTTGTGCACACAATTTTGGTGACTTTTATAGAATTAGGGGGACAATGTTCTTTAAGTTATATAATTTACTGGGAGCCCTGCCCATGATACACCCTTGTGTATGACCCTCTTGCATTTACATGCTATGGGCCAAATCCTATGTATGCCACCTAAAAAAATTGGCGCTAAAGGAAAACATACTTAGGCATATTCTGCAAACCATGCCTAGGGTTAGGCACAGTTTACAGATTGTGCCTAAATCTGTCCACGTGACTAGAATTTAGGTACAGCCAATTATGCTAAAGAAAACCTGGTGTAAATGCTCATGCCCATGCAGAACGGGTTATTCCCTAACACTGCGTGTGAATTTTTGGAATGCCCATTTCCCAGCCATACTCCTCCCATAGTCACACCCATTTTGGGATATGTGTGGCAACATTTTTAGCACACTACATTTTAGTGTGTGCTAAATGCTAGAGACACCTATTTATTCCTATGGGTGTCTCTAGCATTTAGCCCGTACTATTTTTTAGTGTGTGCATTAGTAAAAGGTCCCTTTAGTGAGTAGTGCATGTAAATTCTAATTATTACCAATTAGTGCTAAAAGCTTATCCAATTATCAGCGCTGATTGGCTCATTATTAAATTAACTTTATTTATTTATTTATTTAGGCATTTATATCCCACACTTTCCCGCCCATGGGCAGGCTCAATGTGGCTTACATTAGTTCAAAAAGGCTAACAGCAGTATAAAAGGACACTTCAATCTAGTAATAGACAGACACAGTAAGGGCGAGGTAGTTGGTGGGGAGAGACAGAGGGAGAGAAGTGAGAGAGGAGGTAAGGAATGCAGTATGGTCGCACAACATAATGGGTCAGAAAACATTAAGGCAGTGCTGAGCTGCAGGGTAAGCTGTCCTGAATAAAGCTATGTACTGATTTGTGCACATAACTCAAAGCGCCATATATAGAACTAGGTGGTATGTAAGTTAAAAGAGCCATTACACAGTTAGCTCTTCAGTGCTTTGCTGGCACCTTTATGGATAAATGTATACTTACTTGCCTAAGGGAAAAGTGATGAAATGGTATGTGGTTTGTGTCACTAGGAAGTCCTTTTACTAAGGTGTGCGGGTGCCTACGTGCGTCCAACAGGCATCGATTTGGAACTACCGTCCGGCTACCACATGCCATGGGTGGTAGTTCAATGTTTTACGCATGTCTGATATGCGTGGCAGAAAATTTTTATTTTCTACCGTGTGGTGCTAACCGGACGGTAATCAGCAGTGTACATGTGCTGATGATTACCACCAGGTTAACGCATAAGACCTTATCGCTAAAGTCAATGGGTGGTGGTAATGTCTCAGGCCCAAAATGGATGTGCACCATTTTTTATTTTGCTGCACGTCCATTTTCAGCCCAAAAAAGATTGTTTTTGCAGGCGCGCTGAAAAATGGACAAGTTCACATCCAATATACGTGCCTACAAAAGCGCAGGCCATTTTTTGGCGCACCTTAGTAAAAGGACCCCTAGATGTATGAGAAGAGACTTGAGAACCAGAATATGTATTCCCTAGAGGAAATGAGGGATGGGGTACTATGATACAGACATTTAAATATTTGAAAGGGTCTTAATATACAAACAAGCTTTTTTCCAGCGATGGAAAGGATGTAGAACTAGAGGACATGAATTAAGTTTGCATTACTTAGGAGTAATATCAGGAAGTACTTTTACACAGAGAGGGTGATAGATGCTTGGAATGGCCTCCCGCGGGAGGTGGTGGAGATGAAAACAGTAACGGAATTCAAAAATGCATGGGATAAACTCAAAAGATTCCTATATGGAAAAGGAATGGAAGCAAAACAAAATTAGTGATGCTTAGACAGAAACTCCAGTAATTGGGAAATAAGGTCAGACTTCTACGGTCTGTGCCCCAATTATGGCTAGACAGATCTGGTTGGTCTGGAGTGGGTTTTGAAGGCAGCTCCAGTAGTTGGAGAATAAGACCAGTGTGCGACTTGAAAATGGCAAGGGCAGATCAAGATCAAATATGCATATGTTATATCGCATTATACCATATGCTATAAGTTCCTGAGCTGCCACACGGAAATCAATTCCCTTGTTTTCCAGTTTATAATTTGGACATTTCAGTTTATAAAATGGATGTTCATGCTGGACATTTGAAGCACATGGACGTCCATCTCACATGTGTTTTAGAACATCCTGTTCTAAAATACATGTGAGATGGATATCCATTTGTGATGTAGAGACTTGGATGTCCACATTCAGAGTTGGACGTTAATTCTAAAATGTCACTTTCCCCCGGATTCTATATTGCATGCCTAGAGATCTACTCTGAAATTGGCATGGATTCTATAACAATGAGCGTAATTGAACAAGATTAACAAGATAATAAGTGCTGATAATAGCACTTAAGAATGGAGGAGTAGCCTAGTGGTTAGAGCACCAGTCTTGACATCCAGAGGTGGCTGGGTCAAATCCCACTGCTGCTCCTTGTGATCTTGGCCAAGTCACTTAACCTTCCATTGCCTCAAGGTACAAAGTTAGACTGTGAACCCTCTAGGGACAGAGAAATACCCAGTGTAGCTGAATGTAACTCACCTTGGGCTAGTACTGAAAAAGGTGTGAGCAAAATGCAAATAAATTAACAAGCAATAATGAGCATTGATTAGAATTCAGGTGCACAACTCACTATGGGCTTCTTTTACTAAGTGGCAGTAAGCCCAATGTGGGCTTACTGCTCACTATACAAGAAGTACAGCCAGGCTACCGAAATTAATGGTACTTCCACCCCTAGTATGCCATTATATCCGGTGCTACAAAAAATTATTTATAATTGTAATGCTGGGTTATCATGGGAGCCCTTATCTCCACCTCAATGGGTATTGGTAAGGGCTCCCCCCCCCCTAAAAAATGGCCGCACAGCAAGTGCTTTACTTGCCTCACAGCCATTTCCTGCAGGAAGACGAGACCTCCCTTTTACCAGCTGCAGTAAAAGGGGGCCTCAGTGCACATGTAAAGCACACTCCAATGCCAGTGCTGGCCCCCTTTTGCCACAGTTTGGCAAAAGGGATCCTATGTGTATTCTGTAACAATGTGCACCAAATTTCTAACATGCGCAGGCAAAAAGGGGCATGGAAAGGGACGTTTTGTGGGCATTCTGAAATTTACATGCCTAGTCAGTGCACCTAAATCTACCCGCTGGGATTTATACCACATTTTCATTGGTGTAAATGGATGTGCATAGATTTAGGTGCTGAAATATCAACTAAGCGTATTCTATAATCTGTGCCTAAATCTAAGAACCAATTATAGAATACACTAAGAAGCCCTTTTACTAAGCCGCATAAGACTCTACACACTCCCAATGCATGCCAAAATGGAGTTACTGTACGGTTTCCATGAGGATCTTGTTGTAATTTTATTTTTACCATGCAGCCAATAAGCAACGGCCAAAATATTTCGGCAGCACATATCAGACGTGTGCCAAGTGGCATTTAGCGCATGTAGGTCTCTACCGCCTGGTTGCCGCATGAGACTTTAACACTAGATCAATAGCTGGCGGTAAGGTCATATGCCCAATTTTGATTTTCCCGCATGTCCATTTTCGGCAAACATTTTAAAATGGCATTTTTTTACAGGTGCGCTGAAAAATGATTCTGTGCATGCCCAAAACCCGCGCCTACACTACCGCAAGCCATTTTTCAGGGCACCTAAGTAAAAGGACCCCTTAGTTGGCATTGATTTCAGTGCCAATTTTTAAAGCGCCATATATAGAATCTCCTCTCTTATGTATACTAAATGGTTGCATTCATTCTGTTTGAGGTGTGCATTTGGTTTTTGATTTTGGCTCAAAAATGTATATGCATAAAGAATACAGGATAAGTCAATTTTATCCACATAAATCCTCTGAATTAATGCATGGAAAGCTGATTTACAAAACAAGCTGAAAAAATATCTGAAAATTAGTCAAAAAAATCCAAAACTGATCCAAAAAAAACATGCAATTTGTTTTTATGTGAACAACTATTTTATGAACATACCTATATACATTTTTCTATTCATGTATAAATACATTCTGATTGGATTCCACCCACCTTTACTTTATTTTCAGTATTCTAAGTCATTGTTCTTTTTGACCTGGTGTGACCTGGATTAAATAGGAATCTCTTTCAATCAGTTCCCAAAAAATCTGAGCCAGTTCTAACTTGATTCTTATTTCTATTTTCTTTCCAGTTTATTTATAAAGTACATGTTTGGTTTTGAGATTGTTACTCACTTGATGCCTCACTGCTGTTATATTACAACCAAAAGTCATAAGCTAGGTGGGAGGGCTTCTTGGATCATGAAAAATCATGCTGCCTACACCATCTCCTAAAGAGCTGCACAATGCTGTGTTGGCTTGTATCCAAGAATTGTACCAGCTTGCAGTAAAGTCCAAAACAGCTTGCATAAAAATGTGTTTTCAGATGAACCATGCAAATCTTATTTGGCTATAAAAATTCATATTTTAGGAATGGGAAAACCTGCTGTGGCCTTGGTTTTGATTAAGGCTTGAGTGGGTTTGCCCTAGCTTTGATTTTTATCCATATTTCCTATATGTATTTATATATCTATATCTATCTATAAACACATTTATGAACATGAACAATTTCAGTTGTAGAATCTTTTTTTTCCAGATCTCCACTACGCCCTGCATTTCCAGTAGCATAAAACCTGTCAAACTAAGGGCCCTGTTTACTAAGGTACATTAGTATTTTTAGCGCGCCTACATTTAAGCGTGCATACTAATCATGCAGGTGCCTATAGGGATATTGCAGGCATGTACATGGTTAATGTGTGTTAAAAATGTTAACGTGCCTATAATGCTGCTTAGTAAACAGGGCCCTAAATTACATTTTCTACAAAAAAAAGATATATCAGAACTTGAAAAGGTACAAAGAAGGGGCAACCAAAATGATACAAGGGTGGGATGACTCCCCTATAAACAAGGGTTAAACATGTTAGGGTTCTTCAGGTTAGAGAGGAGATGACTATGAGGATAGATGATAGAGGTCTTTAAAGCCATGAGTGGGTGGAATGGGTAATTTAAGCAACAATTGTTTACCCTCTCAAGTAATAAAATACTAAGACTAGGGAGACACTCTCCCCAACATTCAATAAAGGTCGCTCGAAGTTAGACATCCAAATTTAGGCACAATCCCGAGATGCACATGTAACTTAATGAGTCAATTATAGTCAATAATTGGATGTTAATCAATTGGCATTAATTGGCACTAATTAAAATTTGCATGCAATTTTTCATTTTATATGATTGAAAAATTGTTCCTGCTATCAGCACTCCTTCCCAATCTTGTAGTAACAATGCTGGTGAGCAGTCCCTTAGTTTAATAACAAACCCTCAATCTCTTTTTGCATAATCTTCACTACCAGCTACCATAAACACTTCTCATTAAGGGGGGGAGTTATCAATGTGGGCTACTGTTGAGACAGGTTATTTTGCTGTTAACTTGGGTTATTAGTAACTAGAGAAATCTTTTATAGAAGATTAGTGTATGTTATCTGCCACAGGACCCATTTATCCCTTTCGGGCCCTCCTGAAGATACCAGACACTAATCTTTAGTAAAAGACCCTCTAGGTCTCATAACATTGACATTCGCACCTCAGCCAGCCTTAATAAATGCTTAATTATAAATACCAAACAACATTTTCTTTGGAATAAAATTTGGCTGCAGCTTTATTTCAAATAATCATAAATAACTCAATTCATTTAACAACCACTTAGTAACATATCAATCAATATCTCGGTTAAATTCATATAGCGGTTTAATACTGTTAAGCCATTCGGTCACGAAACTGGCTTACCTTCCCCACCTTACCCCCATCCCCCCATGTGACTTACGGTACCGTCAAGCCACATCTTACTCATGGCGGTTCCGCCCATGAGTTCTTTTCCATTTCATAACTTTCACAATATTCATTTTAACCGCTTCTGGTGCCTGTAGCACCCTTCATCCAGGCACCCCCCTTTCTTATTAAAAGCTGCTACCGATCCTCCCAAATACTACCTCCCACTCCCCCATGCCCCTCCCAAACTTCTCCAAAAATTCGACCCCCAAAATTCCAACTCCCACCAGAAAACGGGGTGGGCCGGGACGGGTCCTTCAACTATCTTCCAACCACCCTCCCCCTCTCCTACCTAACTAACTATCCTTTTCAGCGCCAAATTCCTCCTATCCTGTCCTTTTCTTCCTAACCAATCCAATTCCATTTTCTTCAACCAATCCCCTTTTCTTTCCCTTTGTTGCTGCCCTGCCAGCCTCCAATTAATTCACCCCACTACCCTCTCTTTTCCCTCCCCCCCACCCCTCATCAATCTAACTTGGCTGCTTCTCTCTCAGCCAATGTTATCACCCTCACTGATTAACAGTGAGGGTTTCCTTATATAAAATGGGACCTATGATAAAATAACACATCTTAATGGTAACCAAAGTTGATAACTTCCTCTCAAAATATGCAAGCAGCTGGCTTAACATTAACTGCAGAGGACTTGACCCATCAATTAGGTCACACCATTGATATAGTTTTTGTTATGGAGAATTTAGCTCAGAAACAACAGATTTGGATAAAGCAAAAAACTATTTTCTACTCTGATCAATTCATATTACTGTTCTTCTGAGATCAGATGGAATTGGGGGGAAGGGGATTAAAAACTTGTAGCGTGGGGAGAAAGGTTAGAGGGAAAGCAGATACTGAGTTATGGAAGGAATTGGCAGTGGGAAGGCACAAGGAAGGGGAAGGAATCAAGTTGTTAAGCAAATGGAAGAATGGCATAATAGGTTAACTCTAGAGGTATTGAATGAAGTTGCTGTCACTCAGACTAAGTTTGTGTGGCTTGTACACCAAATGAGATTGTATATAGAAATGTTGAAATGCAAAAGTGGGGATTATAAAAATTATAGAGAAGATGGCTGAAGACTCAAGATTTAGATATAAGAAGAGTTGGAAAAGGGACACCAATAATTAACTGGCTAATATTCAGACAGAAAGAAGAAGAGTTTTCTCAATGAATACTGGAATGAGATTGTTCATGAGGACAGTAAAGGAATATAAATAAATAATAATGTAGGATAGGTTGTAATAGATGGTAACATCTCTTTCTGCATGTTTCAAGTTTTCATCTAGCTTTCAACAAGAATGAATAGGTAAACTGAGAAATGTTAATGAAAGTGTCAGTCTGCTTCAGACATATCCTTACAAAGAGATTAGCAGAAACAGCTTCAACAACTAACCTGCAATAATAAAGACAGTGGTTCTCTGAACACAATAAAATTACTGACCTGAGATCATTTGGCTTTTGGGCTCTGCTCAGTTATATTTGGCAAAAAAAAAAATAATTTATTGCAATTAAATGCATACAAATTGCTTAAGAAAATTAATATGTACAAGAAGTAGACAACCCCAATGAATGAATGCAAATGGTGACAGTGCTGATCACATATTTTCTTATGAACTGGAGTTACTTACAAATGTAACTTTCGCTGTTTCATTAGGAAAAGGACCAAAGTGGAAAAGAGTGAGTGTGGATGGAAAAATACATTTAGCAATGAAATTCAGCAGCTAAACCTACAAGTTAAATGTAGAAGTGTAGATGGATTAATACCAATGTAATTTTGAGCAGATAAATCCATTTAAAGAGCAATTCTATAACCTAGGTGTTCACTTTTACGCAAACATTATACAAGTAAAGGTTTAGAATAATGGCATAGCTGTCTTAAATACAAAAATTATGCCTAAGTGCTATTTTGCAAATACCTACATAACTTACATGGTACATATTTGCAAGAGAGACTTACATAGGAGTGCAGTATGGGTGGTACCAGGTGTTCTTAACCCAGCCACTGGAACACACCAAGCCAGTGAGATTTTCAAGATATCAGCAATGAATATGCTAGACATAGATCTGCATACAGTAGAGGCAGTTCATGAAAATTTATCTCATGCGTATTCATTGGAGCCGATATTCAGACCGTGGAAGTTAGATTGGCTGAATCCCGTGGTCGGAGCTAAGCCCAGATATTCAATGCTGAGTCGTGTCCGGTGATTGGCATGGAATATTTGGCAGGTTTGAAGATAACTGGCTAAGCTAATATTCAGCACTAGCCGGTTATCTTTAACCCGGCCAAAGATATCCTATGTTTTCACACGGCCAAATATGGCCACTGAACTGGCTTTAAAAATCAGCAGATAGCAAGCAATATTCATGGGAGATAGCTGGTTATTCCCTGCTGAATATCACTGGATAGCCGGCTATGTACCATTTAGCCAGCCAGGTGTCGTTCCTGGCCAGATAAAAGGTTTTGAATATCGGGGGGGGGGGGGGGGGGGGGTTGTGGATTGGCTTGTTTGTCCTGAGGAATGGGCTCAGATTGGCTGCATGGGACATAGATGGGGTACCCATATGAGTATAATTTACAGATACTGTAA
Organism: Microcaecilia unicolor; assembly: GCF_901765095.1. Lineage (NCBI taxonomy): Eukaryota > Metazoa > Chordata > Amphibia > Gymnophiona > Siphonopidae > Microcaecilia > Microcaecilia unicolor. Next base: position 78,364,264 of record NC_044036.1, read on the forward strand.
AGTAGGTGGGTACCTGCCTCATTTAATCACTCACAGTTATGCCAGTTCAGTTGTTAGGTACTTTGATATAGGGTTATGCTAGTATATCCCTTTTGTCAAGGATATCACAGAAATTACAACTGAACTGGATTAGATATAATGGCAACTTGGGTCAATAATTTCAAACTGAAACTTAATAGAGAAAAAACTAAGGGGTCCTTTTACTAAGCTCCAGGAAAAAGGGCCCTATGGTAGTGGTGGGAGCTGTTTTTCCACAGCGGGTTGAAAGCCCCTTAAAAATGGCCATGTGGTAAGAGTACTCTTACTGCGTGGCCATGCAGGGGGAGCACTTACTGCCACCCACTGAGATGGCGGTAAGGGCTCCAAAGGTAATCCAGCAGTAACCGGGCGGCGATGCCCAATTACTACTGGGTTAGCGCCACACTATTAAATTTTAAAATATTTTCCAGAACCTTGAGCAGGAACTACTGCCGGCGGACGTGTTGGGCCTGCGGTAGTTCTGAGATAGCATGTGGTAAACCTGCCTTGGGCTTAATGATACTTTGTAAATGGGCTCCTAAATTTCTAATACTAACAAATCCTCATCATCCAATACAAATCAAAAATTTTGTCATTGATAACATAATCTACCTTTTAGAAATCACCGTGAAAATTCCAGAAGTAATAACTGATCAGCAGTTATCGTTTGAACCTCAGATACTTAAAATAGTATCCAATATTGTCAATTCACTATGGAAACTAAGAACACTGAGCTCTTACTTTCCAAGTTCAATTTTTAGATGTTATCAACCAATTATAGCACTAATTAGTTAAAAAGGGGGCATGGCCATGGAATGTGCGGGTCATGGGTGTATCTAAAATCTGTGTGTTGTTTTAGAATACACCCACTCTGTGTGTAATTTAGGCCTCAGGATTGTAAGCTGGTCACCCTTCCAAGACTCAGCCAGGGCTGACGCTGCTTAGCTTCTTTCACACACAGTCACTGCTGGGCTCTACACTTCTCAGTAATGCACCAGGACTCTGCCTCAAACACAGGGCAGTTCTCTGCCTCCGCTTCTCCTTTCACAAAGGTTCATCAACACCAGGTTTCTTATAACCAAAGGCTTTATTAGTTGCCATTTAACATAACCTTCATGGCTTATTTCTTCTTTAACTAAAACATTTCTTCTTCAACTCAAACATAACAAAAGGCATTTACTCAGAGTCTTCTAATTAAACCCTTTTCAAACTTGAAGCAGTTCCTCAAACTTTCACAGTTCAAACAGTCAAACAAAAGCATGTACTTTTCCTTCTCAGAGGGTAGTGCAGCTGTCACCTTTTCAGCAGACAGCTTCCCCCAGCGCTTCCATCTACCCCTTCCAGCTTTCCACCATTGTCTTAATAAAGCTGCCTGAAAACCTCTCACACCTAGTTCAATTTCCCAATCAAGTCCTGGCTTCTCACTCTCCTGCCTAGAGTCTTTCCCTTGACTCTGATTCCCTTCCTGCTGCAGTGCATTCTGGACCTTGTAGTTTCCTGCCTCATCACAGGATGTACACCAGGTTTTACTTACCGTAATTGACCTCAACTAAATTTAGTCACGAGGACTGGCGCTTGGTATATTCTATAAACTTCATGGAAATTTAGACATTCTATAAAGTATGCCTAAATTAAGGTGTACCTTATAGAACACACTTAAGCAAATTTCATTTTGGCACCATATTTTTAGGTTTGATATATAGAATCTAGTCCCATTTGTGCACTTAAATTTAAAGAATAATGTTATCCAAGCACATTTAACACCATTCTATAATTTTAGCCCATAAATAGCTTAGCACATAAATGCAAGGGGGCTTTCACAAGGGAATGGCATGGGGACATAGGCGGGACTGAGATTTGCATGCTTAGTTTATAGAATACTGAAATTTAAATGCATAAGTGTCACATTTAGTTGCTCACATTTATGCCAGCCATAGACCTTGCATTTGTGTGCATGCTTAAATGTAGGCACATTGATGTTGACTTACTCTAGTATTCTATAAGAACACTTAGGAGAGCAAGTTTTCTTATAGGATATATTCACAGCCTGCAAAATTCTAGTGCCTTAGGGCCCTGTTTACTAAGGCACTTTAGCATTTTTAACGCACCTACAATTAACGCGCACTCTAACCGTGTAGGCGCCTACAGGGATATTGTAGGCATGTACATGGTTAATGTGCGTACATAGTTAACGCTCATTAAAAACACTAACGTGCCTATAACACGGCTTAGTAAACAGGGCCTTAAATGTTAGCCACAATTTTTTGTGCCTACCATATGCAGACTGTAAGCCTATTCTATGAGAACATTTATTCATGTAAGTGTTTTTATGGAATTCTAGTGTAAATTGGGCATCAACAAGCCTACATATAGGTTAGATCTATGACTAGTACATAAGTAATGCCACACTGGGAAAAGACCAAGGGTCCATCGAGCCCAGCATCCTGTCCACGACAGCGGCCAATCCAGGCCAAGGGCACCTCGCGAGTTTCCCAAACGTACAAACATTCTATACATGTTATTCCTGGAATTGTGGATTTTTCCCAAGCCCATTTAGTAGTGGTTTATGGACTTGTTCTTTAGGAAACCGTCTAACCCCTTTTTAAACTCTGCTAAGCTAACTGCCTTCACCACGTTCTCCGGCAACGAATTCCAGAGTTTAATTATGCGTTGGGTGAAGAAACATTTTCTCTGATTTGTTTTAAATTTACTACACTGTAGTTTCATCGCATGCACCCTAGTCCTAGTATTTTTGGAAAGCGTGAACAGACGCTTCACATCCACCTGTTTCACTCCATTCATTATTTTATATACCTCCATCATGTCTCCCCTCAGCCGTCTCTTCTCCAAGCTGAAAAGCCCTAGCCTCCTTAGTCTTTCTTCATAGGGAAGTCGTCCCATCCCTGCTATCATTTTAGTCGCCCTTCGCTGCACCTTTTCCAATTCTACTATATCTTTCTTGAGATGCGGCGACCAGATTTGAACAAAATACTCAAGGTGCGGTCGCACCATGGAGCGATACAACGGCATTATAACATCCTCACACCTGTTTTTCATACCTTTCCTAATAATACCCAACATTCTATTCACTTTCTGAGCCACAGCAGCACACTGAGCAGAAGGTTTCAGTGTATTATTGACGACGACACCCAGATCCCTTTCTTGGTCCGTAACTCCTAACGTGGAACCTTGCATGACATAGCTATAATTTGGGTTCTTTTTTCCCACATGCATCACCTTGCACTTGCTCACATTAGATAATGGGAGTGCCTAAATGTGATATTTATGCACTTAGGAGAGAATTCTATAAATGACACTCAAAATTTGTTGCCAGAAAAAAAAAAATCAGCACTTAGAGCAGTTCTAAAAAGGGTGCATGCCCTTTATAGAACAGTGCATCATACCAATTCCTATGCCTAACTTGAGGCACCAGAGTTATGCCTGCTGAAACGTTGTATAAATGCCGACACCCATGTTAGCCACACTAAGGTTGTAATCTATAACTTTGCACATAGGGCCCCTTTTACCAAGCTGCGGCAAAAGGGGGCCAGTGCTGGCGTCAGTGTGTGTTTTTGATGCGTGCCAAGGCCCCCTTATACTGCAGTGGGTAAACGGGTAGTCTGTTTTTTTCTGCAGGAAATGGCTGTGTGGCAAGTGGGCCATTTTGGGGGGCAGCCCTTACCACCACCCATTGAGGTGGCGATAAGGGCTCCTACACTAACCCGGTGGTAACCGGGCAGCGCATGGCACTTCCTGATTACCTCTGGGTATACATTGGCACTGCAAAAATAAGTTACATGAATAAAGAAATCGTATCACGATTTTGAAGACACCTGGTGCTTCTTTCTCCTATTTGGACTTTGATTTGTACTTTAGACTCTCTCTGTGTTGTTTCATTGGATGATTTTGACCGTGAAATTTTGTTCCAGTAAACAATGTGCAGTTATTTTTCTTGTCCACCTGCAACCTTGGCAATGTCTGACACTGTCCTTCTACTTCGAATTCAAGTCTTTGGCCTGAAAAGGCAACAGGCCTCTGCAAGAAAGTTGAAGTTAGCCAGAGTCTGTATTTTAATATCAGGTTGGTAAAGCTGGATAGTGTCATGTAGGGGTTTTAGCCCTACATCATGAACTATTGAGAGTATACTCATATGAAATCAGTCACCACTTAGGGTATAAATACAATATGCATTATATATGTACATTACACAAATCCCATCAGCAGCATGTAAGATCTTTGTTTTATTATTCTTAGCACTGGGACACAGATGTAGTGATATGGCATTTTATGCTTCATTCCCTTACCTCCCTGATACTATACTATCACTTCTTTTGTCCACTTTTACGATTTTTAAAACATCTTTCAACCACAATAAACTTAAAAAACAAAATGGAAGAATGAACAAATATTACTTAGAATAGTCATACCAAAAATATTGGTTGTAGAAGGAGCTGAAGAAAGTCTGATCTTTATTGAAAAAAAGCAATTGAGGTGACATGATAGGTTATGATTAGTTCTGAACTTTGACAAAAATAAACTGTAATAATTCAAACCTTTGTATTTTTGTACATTATCACATTATTAAAAAAATAAAAGACTGAGGAAAGAAATCTGTAGTTAGCATTCAGAAATGACATTTCTAGTTAGTACATGCAGAGTTTAATAAAGCAGAGAGAATAAATTAATTCAATTGATTACAAAGGCATCTTTACTAAAGTGTGCCAAGCAGTTGGGGGAGGGGGCTGGCAATTCTATAACTGGGTGTCTCTATTTATTTATTTATTGCAATTTATTAACTGCCTTTATGAAGAGATTCACCCAAGGTGGTGTACAGCAGGTACAGTTTTCAACATAAAATTTACAATTTAGTAAAATGACCAAATAAAAATATAAAAATACAAAAAAAATAGGTAAACTTGGAAATGGCAAATTTAAAGTTAATAATAGGACTAACATGCAACAGTGTAAAAATATACACATTTAATAGCACTGCAGAACAATCATATAACAGAAATATGATAAATATCAGTACAATGCAAACAATACCATAATAGACAGCATGGAAGAACATTTCTAAATCTCATAGATATAATACGATGTAAGCATAATACCAATGAAACACCTAATAAGCACGCATTAGAACATTCAGATAAAAAAGATATAGTGCTACTGCTTTTTCTACAATACAGTTTACTATTGTAGATGAGGGGCAAGTGCAGATATATAGATAGGGACAAGATGGGTAGTATAGAGTAGATTGGGAATTAGGTGCCCAAAGGGCACACTGTTGGAGTCATTTATGTAACGGAAAGTAGACACCTAGGTTCTATTTTAGAATACTAGTATAGCATATTATCAAAGTGCCTAATATATAGGCAATTGCACTTCTACCAGCAAAAGAACTGGTATAAATGTGAGCACCTAAGTGTGGAAGATATGTGCATAACTTATGGTGTTCTATATGTTAAATAGTAACATAGCAAATGTTGGTGGTTAAAGACCTGTACAATCCATCCAGTCTGCCGAGCGAGGTGACCAGAGTTGAATTTGGCACTCAGCACAGATTTTTCTTCTTTGTGATTTAACATTTGTGTACATGGAGGGGCATTTTTGATATGATATTCAAATGGTGAAATAAACGTTTACCATAAAATGTCTTCAATCACAAATCCATAATGGAAGAAAATGAACATTTTATGATATTTGAAAACTCACACAGCAAAATAAAAAAAAAATAAAAAAGAAAGAGGATGCACCAAAAACGTCATAGACATTCAGAGATAAATGTTTCCGCCAATTGAAAATACACAATGTAAAGTGTGCAACAGCGGTATTGGTCCCAGTGTCGAGAAAATGTCCACGGCAATGGAAGGATGTTTCCTCTACGTGCATATATACCTCTGCACATGGAGGAAATTTCTTCAGTGGGCACAGTCATGTCTCTGCCTAGGGAGCCCAATTTCATTGTCCCAGAGACAGTGAGGCCACCAGTCCTTCAGCAACACTCTCCACACCAGCTACAAGTGCCCACACCACCCAGCCAAGCTTCACAACACCTGCCTTAGCTGCAGAGCTGCAACTGCCATCCAATCATCCAAGGATGAGACCCACAGCACCCTAGGCCAGTGTCCCTTAGGGCCAGGCCATGAAGAGTGATGGCAGCCTCAGTGAAGAAAATGGATAATTACCATTATACATAGTTTTCACTTTTCTTTATTGTTCCAAACATAATGTTTACAGTTGTTTGCATACAAAATTCTGTGTCTACACTCTGTAAAAAGTGTGCTCATTTCATGACATGCAAGGTTGTGGTTTAAACACTACTAGCCAAGACTTGAGAAAGGGAGACTGCAGAACTGAGGAGGGGGGAGGGTGACAGACAGAGAGAGAGAGAATTATCTAAAGTGCCTTAGTATCCACAGTCAAGTAGCTCCCCATGAATGTCAAATACTCCACAAGAGGGCTGTGCTAATGGAGAAGGATCTAATGGGCCCTGTAATAGAAGGTGGCCCTATGAGAATCCAACCTGCCCCCCCTCCAGGATCTGAGGACACACCACAAACCATCATGCTTTGCCTCCATTAGGCAAAAAGTAGGTGACAGCAAATGTTGTATGGCCTACCACAACCAAGAACTAAGGTTGCCCACCACAGCACTTGACACAGGTGTAAGGATTATTGAAGCTGCTACCTAGTTCTCCAAGAATGTGTGTGTGTGGGGGGGGGGGGGGGGGAACACACAGGACTGCAGTCTCCCTTTACACTCCCTTCTCCCATATCATAGCTGTAGATCATCTTGTAGTGGGGCCATTCCTGAGTTGACTCATGAGGTCAAATATTGCCCTGCCCAGTCCTGGGGCCAGGCCAGTCCCTCAGTTTGTGAGGTGATGGCCAAATATCTGACAGACATGAGCAGGGAATGTGGTCAGTGCATGAAACATCTTCAGTGCTCTATAGAAATGTGCATTTCAGGATTTTCAACCCTCCACATCCCACAATTGTTATATCATCCAAAAAGAAGGCCCCGAGAAGGAAGTGCAATTTCAGTGATGATGAGATTGAGCTCCTTGTCAAGGAGATCATGGCATGGCAATCTCTTTTCTCCCAAGGGGCAAACTACATGCACTTATACCAGGGCAAAGAAGGGGTCACCATAGGCAACAAGCTTAATTTGCTCTACTACACACAAAGAGATATAGAGGACATCAAAAGAAAATTAAGGCAGCTGAAAGGGGTTGTGAGGTGCAAGGCTGGGGTCAACTCGTCAGGTGCAGACACTGTGAAACTCACCCTATGGAGTGCATGGTATACAGCCTCCTTTCTAGGAAGGCATTCGTGGCCTGGGAAGCCAGGATACCTCAGCAGAAGCTGGGGAGTCAGGTACGTTTTGGCAAACAAAACTGTGCTGGTTGTTCTCTCTGGGTCAAGCAGGGACAGTGTGTGTGTGTGTAGGGGGGGGGGGGGGGCTCATTCATAACACTCCCATGTGGAGTACAGGTTCTCAGATAGGGGGGAAGGGGGTAAGAAGTCACACCAGAGTATATGCTGAAAGATTTGTTATCAGGGGCCATGCCCCAACAATTCAACAGGGAGTACAATTTAGTGGGCAGGTCTGGGGTCACTGAGCTTGCCAGGTGGAAGGCCCCTGTATTTGTAATGTTTAGGTGCCTTCTTTGACCCATTATACCTAAGTCCATCATCAACCAGTGTCTATTCCTGCTTTCTATGCCTCTGTATTTCTCTCACTATGCCCTCCACACCTCTTCCATTATCCTTCCTTCTGTACCCACCTGGCTGTATGACTGTCCAGCACCCTGGCCTCTGAGATACACAGTGCTCCATACCCCTTGGCTCCTGTAGTGCTGGATGTAGAAGCATACATAGTTGTGTTGCATGACAATGCCATTCCTCATCAGCTGAGGTCTAGAAGTGCACTTGGAGGTGTATGTTCAGGAAGGCTGTAGCAGGCTCCCAAATTAGCTAGTGCAAAAGACACATTTCCTTTACTTTCCCTATGTAGGCAAGGACAAGGAGTCCAATGGAGCCAGGAACCAGCAGTAAGCAGGAACATGAGGAGGATGAGGGCAAATTGGCGGATGCTGACGGCTCACAGGAGGGCACCATTGGAGAGGAAGAGCATGCCAAGGACACAAGCCAGGAGCCACTTGCAGGGGATGAAAAACGAGAACAATAAGTGCTGGAACCCACCACCCCCTGTACATCATTTGCAGATGGCACAATAGAGGCAGAGGAGGTTGATGAGGAGGTACAACCAACTCATAGGGGACCCGACTGCCACAGGCAGCAGATGCTGTGCCTGGTCAACAAATTGCTGTTGCAGAACTTATAGCTGGTATACTACCAGCAGAAGAAACTAGAGCTGCTACGCGAGGGGCTCCAAGTACAACAAGAATGTGGGCAGGAGTGCCGGGAGGTAGCCCAGAATATCTGGCAGCAGCTTCTGGGGATCTGACTTGATTTTCAGAATTACACAGTGACCTTAGCAAGCACACTGCCCACACTGGAACCACTTAAGTCTCCAACTTTAGTTCCACCTTTATCTCTAGCTGTGGCAGGCCCTAAGACATTTGCTGTCATCTAATTTTTGCTTAATGGAGGCAAAGCACAATGGTATGGGGTGTGGCCTCGGGTTCTGGGGGGGGGGGGGGTCAGGTTGGAGTCCCATAGGGTCTTCTTCTGCTGCAAAGTCCATTATAGCCCTTTCCTTTAGCACAGTCCTGCACTTGACATTGAGGGGCAGTTGCTCTGATTGTGGACATTGAGGGTCTTTAGACAATTTTCTCCCTGTCCCCTGGTTCTGCAGTCTCCATTTCCCAGGGTTTGGCTAGTAATGTTTAAACCTCAGCACCGTTTAGTTTGCATTTCATAAATGAGCACATTTTTTACAGAGTGGAGACACAGACCTTTGCATGCAAACAACTGTAAACATTATATTTGGAACAATAAAAAAGTCAAAATGATGTACACTAGTGATTGTCCATTGCCCTCACTAAGGCTGCTGCCCCTCCTCATAGAACATCCTTGGCTCTGCCACTATCTGGCTAGTAGTTCCTGTTGCACAACCAGCTCCTACTGCATGTCTCTGTGCATGGCTGAGATTTTCAGCAGGAGCTAGACTAGGTATCTGGTTGGGTGGACCCACCAGCAGGCATGGCAGCCATTTCAGAGGAGCCCTGAGCTGCTGTGCGCTCCACTGTAGCTGCCAGGAGAGGGGCTGTTCTTATGCCCCCTCTTCCCCCTCCAGTAAGGGTATGTCCTTACAGGGGTCCTCTCCCTCCTAGGCCTCCAGAGTTTGTGGGAAAAGTGGCACCTCTCAGGTCCCAGGGTCCATTCTTTCCATGCTCTCAGGGGTGGGCTGGTCCTGAGCAGGCTGTTTTGGGTGGGGGTGGAAGCACTCAAGGGGATCTTGGAGGAGGAGCAACACCAGTTCATGTGGAGGAGAGCGGAAGGCAAATGGGATAAAGCACAAATTTTCGTCCAAAACCGAAAACATGGTCAAAAATTAAATAATCTTTTGGCCATAACCAAAGCTAGTCAGAGAAAGGGTTTTGAGCCAGTTTTAACACCATATCCAAAACTGAAATTTGGTTGGCCTCTAATTCATTGGGATTTATTAACTATGGACATTTTAACATTAAAGTGGTGAAATAGTGGAAAACTATGTCAACAAGTAGGGGGATTACTATTCTTTCTGTAGGTGCTCCTATTTTATCCTGCCCCAAAATTATCAAACTATGCTCAAAGATGCAGAGGAAGGAATTACAGTCATTATGACTGAATACATTCTCATAGGTGAATCTTCTGGTTCATTGCCTTTGTTCCAGGATAAATTTAATTTGAGACATATCCATTGATTGCAGATGTGGACCCGAAAGGTAGAACCCACATCACTAGTAGAAGCTCTAGTTGAATCTATGCCTGAACCTATATGATGGGGGTGGGGTGGGGTGGGGGTAGATGATATATGGTGCAGTTAAAACAATGCCCTTTTGCCATCTCCCTCCATTTCTTTTTCTGGTTGTTGACTATCATGAAAGATAGAATTCACCTATTTGGCAGATTCCCCCCCCCCCCCCCCCCCCCGGATGCTGTAGGCACTGATCTGCAAGGCCAAAAAGAGTTCTATGATGCTTCATTATCTCCCAAACCATGACATCCACCTTTGTTGGTAAGAAATTGGTCTTCTAGGTGATGGTGTGCTGTTTTGAAGTCTGGATGCAGTTTTAGGAGCAGAGAGGGGATAGTTCTATAAAGGGGTGCCTTTATAAAGGAAAGTAGGTGCCTTTTTCTTTAATAGAATGCTATTATAACCAGGTATATATTTTGTAGAAGATTGAATCTGTATCTATCACTGCTTTAACCAGCATCATGTGGGAAATGACTATACTCCTTATTTAGCAATGAGGTAATCCAATACTTCACTGGAGTGGAGGAATGATCTAATGGTAAGAGCAGCAGCCTGAGAGCCAAGGGAACTAGGTTTAATTCCAACTGTAGATCCTTGTGACTCTGGGCAATTCACATAACCTTCCATTGTCCTAGGTACAAAATAAGTACCTGTATATAATATATAAACCACTTTGATTGTAACCACAAAAGGCAGTATATCAAATCCTTTCCCCTTTTCTAAGGATTATGATATTTTTATTTACTTTATTGTTCTTTTTGTTTCTGGAGTGGGGCACTGTGTGCTGGTACCTGCTTTTATCTGTTGATATACAGGTAGTGCTCTGATAGATTTAATTGAGACCTCACAGTTAAGGCATTAAACTCTTACAGCATAATCAGTGAAACGTCCCCCCTCTGTTGAACTGAAAATAACCAGGGGGTCTACCCTTGCTCTACCATTTAAAATGTACAGTTCTAGCTGAATAAGAAAAGGTACAAAGAAGTACAATCAAAATGATCATGGGGATGGACCATTTTTTCATGAGAAAAAGACTAAGGAGGTTAGGGCTCTTTAGCTTGGAGAAGAAATGGCTGAGGGGCAATATAGTAGAGGTGTATAAAATCTTAAGTGGAATGGAATAGGTAAAAGCAGATTTCTTGTTTACTGTTTCCAGAAGTATAAAGACAAGGGGGCACACAATGAAGTTACTTAGTGGTACATTTAGAAGAAATCAAAGATAGTATTCTTTCACTCATATATAATTAAGCTCTGGAATTCATTGACAGAGAATGTGGTAAAGGTAGTTGGCATAGCAGGGTTTAAAAAAAGGTTTGATATGTTCCTGGAAGAAGTGTTCATAAACCTTATTATGGTGGACTGGGGGAAAATCCACTGCTTATTCCTGTGATAAGCAGCATGAAATCTATTTTATTCTTTTTGGATTCTGCCACTGGATTGGCCACTGTTGGAAACAGGATACTGGGCTTGATGGACCTTAAGTCTGTCCTAGTAAAGCAATATTTATATACTTATATAGGGTTGTACATAAGTATATAAGCATACTCCCTCCCTCCCCATTTTGTGTTAATTATACTTCCATAGCTCTTCCTATGTTTTTTCAGTTGATTAAGTATGGTATCTTGTCACCATGCGTGTGCTTATTCTCTGGTTGTAAATATAGTCAGGCTCTTCTGTGTATGTATTTAGGTCCCCAATTAGAATGGCTTTGCCTTATATTTGAAAGGTATCTGCTTCATCTTAGATGATTGTAAAATATTCAGATTCAAAGAAGGGAATAGCTGGCACGGGGGGGGGGGGGGGGGGGTGGAGTTATGTAGAATGCTGTAAAATTTTACAATTCATAAGAGTATAATTCCCCAACCTCTCTATACAATTTCTGCTTTTAAAGTATGTTGTAGTTCTGCTACTCAGTAACAATACAGATCACAGTTGCAACAAATGAACTTTAACGAAGCAGTGCAGCAAAGCTCAGTATTTGAGAAAGTAAGAAGATAGCAGGCCAATATCCTTCTATACCTACAAATAGTGTATAGAGTATATATGTAAATAGAAATAGGTCATTGAGGTCCACAGACAGGTCAGATTTTCAGGATATCCACAATGATTATGAATGAGAGAGATTTGCATAACAAGGAGGCAGTGCATGCAAATCTCCCTCATGCATATTCATTGTGGATATCCTGAAAACCTGGCCTGTCTGTGGACCTTGAGGACCGGAACTGAATAGACCTGGTTTAAGAGAAATAATATATAAATATGTGATGTTGAGGAAACAAGACTAAAATAAGAAAAATGATGACAATATAGTCAATAGGATATACCGAAGAATTTAATAGAAGGCAAGGACAACCATTCCCAGTGGAAAAAGAAATACAAACTTTTAAAACTTCAGTCAGGGTTTACAAAAAAGGAACACTTCCGACAGATATGTGCACAGTAATTTTTTTTAGGTATATTAAAAGCAGGAAGCTGGCAAAAGAATCGGTTGGACTGCTAGATGACCGAGGAGTAAAAGGGATGATCAGGGAAGACAAAGCTGTAGCAGAGAGATTAAATAAATTCTTTGCTTTGGTCTTCACCGAGGAAGATTTGGGAGTGATACCGGTGCCAGATATGGTATTTCAAGCTGATGAGTCGGAGAAACTGAATGAATTCTATGTAAACCTGGAGGATGTAATGGGGCAGTTCTACAAACTGAAGAGTAGCAAATCTCCTGGACCAGATGGTATTCATCCCAGAGTACTGATAGAACTGAAAAATGAGCTTGCACAGCTAATGTTAGTAATATGTAATTTATCCTTAAAATCGAGCGTGGTACCGGAGATTGGAGGGTGACCAATGTAACACCGATTTTTAAAAAAGGTTCCAGAGGAGAGCTGGGAAATTATAGACTGGTGAGTCTGACGTCAGTGCCGGGCAAAATGGTAGAGACTATTATAAAGAACAAAATTACAGAGCATATTCAAAAGCATAGATTAATGAGACAAAGTCAACATGGATTTAGAGAAATCTTGTCTGACCAATCTACTACATATCTTTGAAGGGGTGAACAAACATGTGGATAAAGGTGAGCCAGTTGATATTGTGTATCTGGATTTTCAGAAGGCGATTGACAAAGTACCTCATGAAAGACTCCAGAGGAAATTGGAGAATAATGGGATAGGAGGTAGTGTTCTATTGTGAATTAAAAACTGGTTAAAAGATAGAAAACAGAGAGTAGGGTTAAATTATCAGTATTCTCAATGGAGAAGGGTAGTTAGAGGGGTTCCCCAGGGGTCTGTGCTGGGACCGCTGCTTTCTAACATATTTATAAATGACCTAGAGATGGGAGTAACTAGTGAGGTAATTAAATTTGCTGATGACACAAAGTTATTTAAAGTCGTTAAATCATGGGAGGATTGTGAAAAATTACAAGAAGACCTTACGAGACTGGGCGACTAAATGGCACATGACATTTAATGTGAGCAAGTGCAAAGTGATGCATTTGGGAACAAGGGACCAGAATTATAGCTATGTCATGCAAGGTTCCACGTTAGGAGTCACGGACCAAGAAATGGATCTAGGTGTCGTTGTTGATGATCCGTTGAAACTTTCTGCTCGGTGTGCTGCTGCGACTAAGCAAATAGAATGTTAGGTATTATTAGGAAAGGAATGGAAAAGAAAAATGAGATGTTATAATGCCTTTGTATTGCTCCATGGTGCGACCGCACCTCGAATATTGTGTTCAATTCTGGTCCTGCATCTCAAAAAAGATATAGTGGAATTAGAAAAGGTGGAGAGAAGGGCGACGAAAATGATAAAGGGGATGGGACGATTTCCCTATAAGGAAAGGCTAAAGTGGCTAGGGCTCTTCAGCTTGGAGAAAAGGCTGCTGAGGGGAGATATGATAGAGGTCTATAAAATAATGAGTGGAGTTGAACGGGTAGATGTGAAGCGTCTGTTTACGCTTTCCAAAATTACTAGGACTAGGGGGGCATGCGATGAAGCTATAACATAGTAAATTTAGAACAAACTGGAGAAACCTTTTCTTCACTCAACGTGTAATTAAACTCTGGAATTTGTTGCCAGAGAATGCGGTAAAGGTGGTTAGCTTAGCGGAGTTTAAAAAAGGTTTGGATGGGTTCCTAAAGGAAAAGTCCATAGACCATTATTAAATTGGACTTACTACTACTATTTAGCATTTCTATAGCGCTACAAGGCATACGCAGCGCTGCACAAATATAGAAGAAAGACAGTCCCTGCTCAAAGAGCTTACAATCTAATAGACAAAAATAAAGTAAGCAAATCAAATCAATTAATGTGTACAGGAAGGAGGAGAGGAGGGTAGGTGGAGGCGAGTGGTTACAAGTGGTTATGAGTCAAAAGCAATGTTAAAGAGGTGGGCTTTCAGTCTAGATTTAAAGGTGGCCAAGGATGGGGCAAGGCGTAGAGCTCAGGAAGTTTATTCCAGGCATAGGGTGCAGCGAGACAGAAGGCGCGAAGTCTGGAGTTGGCAGTAGTGGAGAAAATCCACTATTTCTGGGATAAGCAGTATAAAATGTTTTGTACTTTTTTGAGATATTGCCAGGTATTTTTTGACCTGGATTGGCCACTGTTGGAAACAGGATCTGGGCTTGATGGACCTTTGGTCTTTCCCAGTATGGCAATACTTATGTATTTTTCACGATCCTGTCACAGAGCCTGGTATCTTTTATCAGTTTTGCGCTTTTTTTGGGGGGGGGGGGGGTACACCAACTGGAGTATTAAGGGGGCAAGCTCCCATAATCCCTCCAGTGGAGTGTTGCTTAATATGAGAACTTTCCTGAAACCAAGACGTCCTGGGTAGCAGGCATAAAGGCATAAATCCCAATGCCAATCTGTTTGACATGCATTCCCTTTCTCAAATAGGGAACACACATTTATTTTTTAGGCCCACTCTAGTCCCAACTCAAAACATACTAGACCACAATCCCTTTCCAGATGTGCATTTTTGTGCTTTAGACATGTATTCCTGCTTTGTAACATCCATGTCTTAATGCTGGTCTAAAACATGAATAGCACTTTTAAAATAAGCACCATAGTTATTTATACTGAATGTATATTTACTTTCTCTTTTGTTGGCAGATTCTATTTTACAAACTTTTAATACTCCACAGTGTTCAGCTTCCACAGACCAAAAATCAGTGATTTATAAACTGGAATTGAAAGTCCAAGAAGAAAACTGGAACTAATAGTTTTTGACATTTTTATCCTAATTCCAGTGCACAAGACAACCCAACTCTTAAAGAAAAGAAAATGCAGTATATCCAGGCATTCAAATAATTTGTCCTAAGAAATGCCTTTGCCTTTATTTTTATTACTGTATCTGTGGGGTTGTTGGGAAACAACTAAGGAAAGACAGTGGATATTGCATCTTCTTGCAATTTCAATATCTGTAGCAGAGTGCAACTGTGTCTGTGAAAAAGCACATGCTTCAAGAACTGAACTGCAGAGCCTCAAGCAATTGCACTGTTGTTGAACTCTTCTCCATCAAGCGGCCATCTTTAATACCTAAATACAACCTGCAAAATAGGCTATAAATCCTTGTGTAACATTATCTCTGAAGAACCAATCTTAATTCTTTTTGGAAGCTGGTGATGCACTTTTCGATTCCCTATATTTGTGATGCAGGAAAATGACATTAACAGTAATGTGCCTTTGTAAGTGAGTTATGGGCTTTAGATATTACATTTTATGTAGGAGGGTTTCAGCAACTTCTTTATTTTCACAATAGTTATATTTGAATTTTTGTGGTTAGTCCATCATGAACTTCCTAGCACATTTATAGACATTTACAGAGTCACTTTCTAATGCAAGAATGTAACCACACTAATATAAATGAATCTATACTGATATCATATTCATGTTTCTCTCACATGGGTAGTATCAGTCTGGAACAGTAGTTCCAAACCTGGTCCTGGAGGCACACCAACCAGTCAGGTTTTCAGGATACCCACTATGAATACCCATGAGACAGATTTGCATGCATAATCTATCTCATGAATATTTATTGTGGGTATCGTGAAAGCCTGACTGGCTGGGATGCCTCCAGGACCAGGTTTGGGAACCACTGATCTAAATGTTATAAAAGCAAATCAAGACGTCTTTTTACTAAAGTGTGTTAAATTTTGCAGTTACTGTATTTTAAGGCAACTTACAGAACATGCATATTCGGAGGTTCTTTTACTAAGGGTTCCTTTTACTAAGCGACTGTAAGTCCAATGCAGGCTTACAGCTCATTATGCAGGAAGTACCGCCGCACTAGAGTGTACCCGGCGGTAATTGGGCAGTGCCGTACGCTGCCCGGTTACCACCGAGTTAGCGCAGGAGCCCTTACCACCACCTCAATGGGTGGCAGTAAGGGCTTTCCCCCAAAATGGCCGCATGACAAGTGCTTTACTTACCACACAGCCATTTCCTGTAGGAAAGCGAGACTTCCCTTTTACCAGCTGCGGTAAAAGTGGGCCTTGGCGCATGCCCAAGGTATGCGCCAGAATGTTGTGTGCTAAGTTAGTATTCTGTAAAAGACACTCTGTGTAGAGCGATCTTTATAGAATACTAGCTTGGCACTTCTCTCACATCTAACTTTGGATGTGACCACCTGTACTTGCCAAAAACTGGTGTAAATGCTTGTGCCCAACTGATGGCAGTTAAGTGTGCAAAAACAGATATTCTATAACATTGTGCCTAATTACTGGGAATGCCCCTTGACTTGTCAATGCTCCTCCCATGGCCACACTTCTTTTGGAGTTGCATACCTTGAAATTTATGTGCACATATTATAGAATAGGTTTTAGGGCAGATCCATGCATAACTCCTAATTACTGCAAATTAAGTGCTTCTTAACACCAAATATTGATTGTTAGCACCTAAGTACCTAATTAGATTATGCACAGATCTATGATCTGCACCCAACTTTGCATGCCCAACTTTGGACGACCTGTACAGAATCCAGCAGTTAATACCCGGTGTACCCCACAAGAACTGTTAGCACAGAGATGCGTTAAGGGGCTTTGCGGTGTTTTCACAGTTAGCAAGCGGTAAACTGGATGTTCGGTGCATTTTCTGTGTCAAAGCGTATAATGGGCAGAGAGTGGGTGTGGTTAAGGCTTTTGGGAGTTAATACACTGCACTTACCACATGCTAATTGTCTAACACAGAGTTAACATGGGACCACTTTCTGCCTCCTAAATAGGACAGTATTCAGTTCAGTCCACTATTCAGATAACCATCTGGATAAATTTAAGCAAGGCAGAATGCTGACCTGAATTTATCTGGACAACTGTCACGTGAAAGTCTCAATATCATTAATATCGAGACAACAGCAGCACTCACCGTCCTCTCTACATATTCAATGCTGCTGAATATAAGGATTATCTTTAAAAAGCATGGTAAGCATGTAAAAAAATAAAGAGCATGGTGTTAAAATATCAAGCCATATACATTTAAACTATAAATATGAGCTTGATTAATCTACGTTTGGAACTTACATTATTAGTAACTTTGATAAATACAAGTAATTGCATCTGATGTTAGAGAAAAAAATGTCTCAGAGGCACTATATGTTCTGGTTTTTAGACTCTTTTGCTTGAAAGTGTCATAGATGCTGCAGATACCAGGCTACATTTTTATACTTTAAGCTGTCTCACAGGTAACTCATAAATAACCACCTCCACTTAGGATACTAAAGGAGCTCAATATCCTTTTTACCAGACCTCAGCAGCACAACTCCGAGCTCCACTACTTCATTGCTCTAAGGTTTACATACTTTCTCGTCATCAGTCTTAAGTCAGCAAAAATGCATTGACATAAATTCTTATCAAACTTCTAATTTTATTCAATAGGTTTTTAAATATTTACACTTATCTTTAAGTTGTACTTATCTTTATCCAACACATGCCTTATTTCACTTCATGGGTTTAGCAAGAAACTGCCCCTTACGTTGCAAATAAAAGTGGTGGCTATAGATGTGTGCGGCATAAGGGGCAGTTTTTTTATAAAGCCATAGGGCAAAACACAGCATGTGTTGGATAAAGAACCCCTTTGCCAATTTCAACTTAAAGATAAGTGTAAATATTTAAAAACCTACTGAATATTAGAAATTTGATAAGAAGTTATGTCAATGCAGATTTGCTGACTTAAGACTGACGACGAGAAAGCACATTAAGCTCCAGAGGTAGTTCCGGCTTGACCACGTGCCATTTCTGGCACTCTAGGAATTTTTTTTGTAGCGAGGCGCTAACCCAGTGGTAATCAGGCATCGCCACACACTGCGTGGTTACCGCTGGGTTACTGCAGGAGCCCTTACCACCACCTCAATGGGTGGCGGTAAGTGCTCCCTGCTACGTGGCCATGTGGTAAGAGTTACGCTAGTATTCTATGATGGAATCTGGGCTTCCAGATCTCGTTATAGATTAGGCTCTCACAGCTTGGCACTGGGATGCCTGAAAGTAGGCACCCATTTATAGAACAGCCTCCAGTGTGTGTAAGTGAAAATAAGTATCGGCACTTATGCATCTATCTTGTTACAAATTAAAGCAGCAAACAAGCTAAGTAGCTGTGGTTTTTGTTGTTTAGCTGTGACACATGGCAATTACAGATATTAGATGCTAGAAGCGCATGAATGAAACATCTAGGAGGAGGTTGGTGTTAGAGGACCAGTGATTACATTAACGTGACTATATTGATACGATCTTATTGATCAGAAATTGTCACAAGTCTGAGGTCCTCTCCCCCACCGTGATTAATATTCATATCCCACAATTTATTGTGTTTTTCCGCTATTTTCCAGCTGCCATCTTAAACCAAGGGCATATTATAAAATTACCCACTAACGACTAGATTCAGTAAAGGGCACCCAAGTTTGGTGTCATTTATAGAGTAGCGCATAGCGCTAGGATCTGCACCCAACTTTGGGAATGAGGATTTACACCGACTGAAATCTGGTGTACATTCTCATATGCACATTAGCCTCCCATAGCCATACCCTCTTGTCAGCTGTGTGTTAAATTTGCACATGCATCTTTATGGAATAGCGTTCAGCAAGATGCACACACAAATCTAAATTGTTGCCAATTAGCACCCATAATTGGTTGATAGTACCCAACTATTGGCATTAATTGGCCCAATACTCAATTAAATTGTACACACAAATTGGGTGCACATGCAATTTTGAGCATCATATATAGAATCCTGGGGTAAGCGCTTGTTATGTGCTAAAGAAGAAATAAAAACAGCTAACACATAGTTAGTGCAGTGTGCTGAGAACTAGGGAAACTGGTTTTGGCTCCTTGTGACACTGGGAAAGTCGCTTAAACCTCCACTGCCCCAGGTACAAAATTTAGGGGGTACTTTACAAAGGTGCATTAGCGTTATTAGCGCATGCTAAATGCTAGGGACGCCCATAGGAATATATGAGCATCTCTAGCATTTAGTGCACGCTTATGTTTAGCACACACTAAAAATACTAGCATGCCTTTGTAAAAGGGGCCCTTAGATTGTGAGTCTACAAGAGACTGAGAAAGTACCTGCATATAATATTTAAACCACTTTGGTTGTACCACAGAAAAGTATATCAGGAATCTAATAAACAGAAACAAATAGTGTTAAGTTCTATGTTAAACACTTAACATAGACTGAGGGAAGAGGAGGGCACGATGCTGTGGTAAACTATGCAGAGATAAAAGAAGTGGGAAAAGTAAACCAGGCTTATCCAAAGAACTGGGACCAAACAAATAATTAATAATAAAATCAACACAGTTTATTAATGTTTCCTTAGAAATGGCTCGACACAACGTTTTGTTTCGGCCTGGCGGCCTGCATCAGGAGTCTTATGTCTTAAGGAAAGACTAATTGTCTAATTTTACATTTAGGTTGAAAAACAGAAGGCTTGAAATAGCAACATAAAATTGGTCTTAAAAAAGACCGTTGTCTGTGAGTATCCTGGAACAAGCTTCAAAGCCCCCCTACCGGCTTGTATTATGGGAGAGATAGAGAAACCTGCCGTAGTGACTTTGGAGTCACTTTGGGACTTGACTTCAAAGACCCAATCTGCACTACAAAATCTAATGTTGAGAAATATGGAGACAATAAAGGCTTTGTCAAAGACTGCGCTGATTCAGTTAAAATCTTGTGAAAGCCAAGCATCTGAAGTTAAAAAACTGTCTGAAAGACTGGAGAAAACTGAATTTGTGGATCAAATCTTGATAAAAGACAAGAATTTTACCTTGAGGCGCTTGGAATACCTGGAGAACCAATCAAAGAGATTGACATTGCGATTTATTAATTTTCCGAGGTCCCCACTGGTTCCTCCAATGCAGATGGTTAAAAAATATCTACTGGAAGTCCTAGGCATGCCTGAGAATTCATTGCCCCCCTTAACTAGAGCTTATTATTTACAGACTGATGTTAGAACATCAGTGGATTTACAAGGGCAAGGTGCAATGAACCTCACCGCATTCCTGGAGTCATCTCTTGAGGTTATAACACAGAAAACTACACTGTTAGCAACCTTTGCGTTGGAAATGGATAGAGATACAGTCCTTATACTCTCGTTAAGACACTTAGATTCATTATTTATGGGATCAAAAGTGAGAGTTTTCCCGGATTTGTCCAGGGAAACTCAAAAAAGACGCAAAATGTTTTTGTTGTTGCGCCCAAGAGCTTTGGCAATTGAGGCAAATTTATTTTTGAGATTTCCCTGTATTTGTATATTAATTTTGCAGTCTAAACAATATCAGTTTTTTGACCCAAAACAATTGGAAGATTTCCTTAAAAGCAGAGAAGAGGTCAATGTACAAGTCTAGTCACTTATGCAATGCTATATACGTAGCAGGCTTTGAGTAACTCACCTGGGAATGTAGCTACCTATTTGATTTAAACTTTGTGAAATGTTTATTTAAGCAAAGGCATTTTATAAATCTTTCTTGGATCATTTCTATGATTATTGTGGTCATTACTAAGGAATATCTATATAATGAATACTGTTTTTCTGCATTGTATGCTTTATTATTTCTTTTTTTGTGTATTATCACTCATAAATATTATGTTTGGTAAAAGCTTAAATAAAGAATTTAAAAAAAAAGACCGTTGTGTCAAACTGTAAGGCACTGGAATAAGCACTGATGCAATAGGAAACATTAATAAACTGTGTTGATTTTATTATTAATTATTTGTTTGGTCCCAGTTCTTTGGATAATCCTGGTTTACTTTTCCCACTTCTTTTATCTCTGTTTGCTGCCTTGTGGGATCTATTGAGTTCTCCACGTACGTGGATCCTCTTTAATGGTAAACTATGCAACCATAATATGCATTAATGGCAAAAGAAGACAGATAATGTTATCTGCCACAATTCTATTATGTGGTAATGTGCATTGTTACATGTTAGCAATATAGCTGTCTTCCACCAAATTCCTGGAATTTCCCCCAAAACAAGTGAAGTTTTATAGCTAATATCATTACGGAACATTAACTGTAAAACTCTAGTGTGATTTAGTAAATAGCCCTCTTCTTGAAAGGCATATACAGCATTAAGAGGGTCTTTTAAATAGGTGTGCTGGTGTTTTTCGTGTGCGTTAAAAACAGGCGCGCACTAAACGCTAAAGATGCCCATAGGAATACATTGCTGCCTTTAGCTTTTAGCGTGTGCCTATTTTTAATGCACGGTAAAAACGCCAGCGTACCTATGTAAAAGACCCCCTAAATAAAATCTGACATTCTACCCTATATAGCAGAGTTGTCTTACTCTTTTTACAAGTAAATATAATGGCTCAAAATTGACGATCAATTATTGTATTTAAAAGACAAAAAAAAAGGAGACAAATTGAAATTTCTATTGCTGTTAATGCCAGAGTGAGTGTCCACTGATGTTCCAGGTTTAGAATCTGACAAACATTGGTATGCTGAAACAATATTGGCTTTGATTATTCTGTCATAACTGTAATGATAAATGGTCACTTTCCCCTTGTTTATTGGAATTTGTATTCCACCTATTTCACCAGAAAAAATACATTTGAAAATAAAATTAAAAAATGGAAAATTAAACTAACAATTTCCTTCAAATGATTAATGGAGTGGTATATTTCATTTTCTCAAAAATATAGGCTTAGCATATTTTTTTCTATTTCAGCCATGCATTATAGTGGTGCAGGATCAAAATCTGAGAATAAACAGAAACATTTATATTAGGAAGCATATGTATACTGAAGTCATGCCTATTTTTGCAGAGCGTCTAGTGGAGGCTTTTCCACACAGTATCTGTTAATTACTGCAAATGATTTTCAGTCATGGCAATTTTAGTTTTAATAAAGAGTGATGATTTCTATCCTTGAAAAGAACTGAGTAATATATTTTTAGCTCTTCTATTTGTTTAATGTACACGGCATATAATTTTAGTAGCTGTATTATTCAAGAAGAAATCTGGTTGTGATACATCACAATTGAGTAACGAACTAATTATCCAAATATAAGTTTCTTTTACTAAGCTATGCTAAAAGGTGACCTGCGGTATGACTAGTGCGTGGGTTTCCCATGCTGAGGCCACTCTTAGCTTGGCAGTTATATGGCTGCATTTTCTATTTCCCCCATTAATGGCCTTTTTTTACAAGTGTGCTGAAAAATGATTCTGCGCGCGTCCAAAACCCACACCTGCACTACCGCAAGCCATTTTTCAGCACACCTTTGTAAAAGGATCCCCAAGTTTATATGTTTATTTTTTCAAGTTGTGATGCCTTGCTACGAGATCCTATTTCACCCTGAGTTCAAAGTGAACCCAAAATACTGACCCCGGAAAGGGAGAAACTGTCCTATGGTGTAGACGTCTTTAATTAGTAGTGGAAAGTTCTTTTCTACCTCTGTGGTCTCTTGCTGGGAGAGGCCCCATAACAGTGGCCATTAGTGTGGGAGCCACTTATTTACTAGGCAGTAAGGACTCATGTGCTATCCACACATTAGTAGGTTAGCGTGTACTTAAGTACATAAGTATTCCCATACTGGGGCAGACCAAAGGTCCATCAAGCTCAGTATTTTCCATATTTTATGCTGCTTATCCTAGAAATAAGCAGTGGATTTTCCCCACGTCCATTTTAATGATGGTCTATGGACTTTTCCTTTAGGAAGCCGTCCAAACCTTTTTTAAATCCAGTTAAGCTAACTGCCTTTACCACATTTTCTGGCAACGAATTCCAGAGCTTAATTACATTGAGTGAAGAAAAATGTTTTCCAATTTGTTTTAAATTTACTACTTTGTAGCTTCATTTCATGCCCCCTAGTCCTAGTATTTTTGGAAAGAGTAAACAAACGATTCACGTCTTCCTGTTTCACTCCACTCATTATTTTATAGACCTCTATCGTATTTCCACATCAACCTTCTTTTCTCCAAGCTGAAGAGCCCTAGCTACTTCAGCCATTCCTCATAGGGAAGTCATCCAATCCCCTTTATCATTTTTGCTGCCCTTCTCGGTACCTTTTCTAATTCCACTATATGTTTTTTGAGATGCGGTGACCAGAATTGAACACAATATTCAAGGTCTGGTTGCACCATGGAGTGATACAAGAACATTAAAATGTCCTAATTTTTGTTTTCCATTTCTTTCTTAATAATATCTAACATTCTATTTGCTTCCTTAGCTGCTGCAGCACACTGAGCAAAGGGTTTCAACGTGTCATCAACAACGACTCCTAGATCCCTTTCTTAGTCAGTGACTCCTAACGTGGAACCTTGCATTATGTAGCTATAATTCAGGTTCCTCTTTCCCACATGCATCACTTTGCACTTGCTCACATTAAACATCATCTGCCAATTAGACGCCCAGTCTCCCAGTCTTGTAAGGTCCTCTTGTAATTTTTCACAATCCTCTTGCGACTTAACAACTTTGAATAACTTTGTGTCATCAGTTACTCCCAGCTCTAGATCATTTATAAATATGTTAAAAAGCAGAGGTCCCAGCACAGACCCCTGGGGAACCCCAATATCCACCCTTCTCCATTTATTCTCAATGGAGAAGGGTGGATATTGGGGTTCCCCAGGGGTCTGTGCTGACCATTCAACCCTACTCTCTCTTTTCTTTTAACCAGTTTTTATTAACTGATTAGCATCGGGCATGCTTACTCTCCACCCTAAAACATGCCCGCCGCACTAAAAAATATTTTTGATTTTTTAGCATGTGCCAAACACAACTACTATGGGATGCCTCCGTGCCCCATAGTAGTGGATTTTAACCTGTAGTAAGTATGTGTTGGTGCTTACCACAGCTTAGAAAATGGACCCCATAATATTTTACATCAGCGTTCAGGACCATATATGTTTCTTCTTCAGTGTGAGCAGAAAAAAATAAGGTGCAGTAAACAATCAGATTAATAAACAGACGTAATTGTGACAACACAACAGAGTAAGTAATTCCTGGCTTGGAAAGCAGGATACTAGGCTAGA
The DNA here is from genome assembly GCF_901765095.1 of Microcaecilia unicolor. Lineage (NCBI taxonomy): Eukaryota > Metazoa > Chordata > Amphibia > Gymnophiona > Siphonopidae > Microcaecilia > Microcaecilia unicolor. The sequence goes on from NC_044036.1 coordinate 78,388,658, forward strand.
TGGACTATTGGTCTGACCCAGTATGGCTATTCTTATGTTCGTAAGTTTCAGTAAGAAAAGCTATCCCCCAAATCCTTCTCTTCTATTAAATCCTTAATAATTACATATAATTATTACACACTGAATGTGCATTTACATGGCAAACAGGAACCAGTGTCAAATTTATCCTCCTGAAGAGCTTGTTCAGTGGGCCCCTGTGTTGGGGGAAATGTGAGAAGAGAAGGATAGTGGAGGCTCAAACCTTTGAATTCACTGTGCAATACTGAGCAGTAGTTTTGTTAAATTCTGTTTAGATTGCAATTGGAGGTTTGGATAGGATATTATTTCTCCACTTTTTCTCTCTTAATACCCAGATTACGAGCCTATTACCTAACGTTTCTGTGCAGGAACAAAATTTAGGACCCAATATTCAGCTTGGGCTGGTAAGTGGCTTGTGAACTACTCAAAGTCATGGACTGAATTAACCACGGATATTCAATGCCAGGCATGTCCAATCTCCAGCATTCAATATCTGGGTTAATGTGGCAACCCAGAAATTAACCAGGCACTGGTCAATAATCAGACTGGTACCCAGTTAACAGCCTTTTTGCTGTCCAAGCTTTATCTGCATACTTAACCGGTTAGGCTAAGTAGTGACTGTGCCCAAACTCTACCCCCTGACTACCCCCAACCTAACCAATTAGGGAATGGCCGATTAGACCTGATGTTTAGCAGTGCTACTGGTTATGTGTCGCTGAATATTAGTGGCTGACCAGCTTAGCAGGGTTCAACCAGGATGAATCCTGTCCTACCTTGTTAAACCCTTTTGAATATTGACCTCTTAAAATCTTTATCTGGTTATATGGAAATGGCTGATACCAAGTTAAAATATGTTGGTCAACACTTCCCTAGCTGCAAAGGACTAAAATATAAATTAATACATTAATCCAGTTTTTCTTACATAGGAACGCAGCTTTGGAATGCTTTACCACTTGATGTGAAAAAAAAATAAGTGACCTAATCAATTTTTGGAAATCATTGAAGACCTATCTCTTCAATAGAACATATCATAATGACCCAGCACCTGAACTTGAGTACATTACTGTTTTTAATTGTTATTTCATTACCGATCTTGTTATACCTAACATTTTATTCCACTGTGTCACTCTTATTCTTATGTTATTATTAAATGTATTTCTATTCAGCCATGGCAATAGCCAGGGCAGAACATTGTAAGCCACATTGAGCCTGCAAATAGGTAGGAAAATGTGGGATACAAATGCAATAAATAAATAAACATAATTCAGCTTTGATGAAGGATAGTTTGTTTCATCATAATAATACTGACAATATGGAGAATATTTTGTACAATACAAACTTGTGTTTGATACATTTTCCTCAAGTTCGGACTATTTCTTCAAAGAAAATGTTTAGAAAATATCTCCTGGATGTTTTCAAAATTCCAGAAACTTCTGTTCTGCCATTATTTGGCGTGTATTATCTACCTTCCAAGGCTAGACAACTGGATCAACCTGGAATGGCTGCTGATTCATTGGATGTAGCCTTGGATGAGAACGAGGTGGGTCTTACTAATAATTTGGAGATGCCTCTGGAATTGCAAGCAGTCTTGGCCACTTTAGTTGTTAAATTAACTTTAGTGATTGACAGAGCCTTGGGTATTATAGAAAGGGTGTAAGTTGCATGTGCGTGCCTAATTTTACGTATGAGCACTTACGCCATGCCAAAGCTTGGTCTAAACACTGCTGCCTAAGGTTGGCTAAGTGTGCTTTAACTAATGCGTGCAGCTGCAAGACATGCCCTTAACTTGCCCATGGGCATGCCCCCTTTGTAGGTGCATGCTACATCATTTATAGAATAGCGCCTAAGTGCAGTTATTTTCTACCATGGGATTCAGCGCACGCCAAACTCAGAATTAACACAGAGCACATGTGCTACCCAGAAGTAGTGCTGATTTGGCACACGTTACCCACATGTTAGCCCCCCAGCATCTTAGTATTAGGGCCCCTAAGTTAGGTGCACAACTGGCATTATTCTAGACAAAATTGAGGATGGCTTTATGGAGCAGTAGGTTCAAGAATCAACAAAAAGGGGAGAAATTGCAGACCTAGTCCTTACCTGAGCTCATGATATGGTGCAGGAGCCACTTGATAACAGTGATCATAACATGATCAGATTTGATATAATGACTGGAGTAAGTACACACAGGAAATAAATACATTAGCATCTAACTTTCAAAAAGGAGACTATGATAAAATGAGGAGAATAGTAAAAAACAAAACTTAGGGCCTTGTTTACTAAGCCACACTGTAGGTGCGCTAATGTTTTTAGCGCATGCTAAAAATTAGTGTGCGCTAACACTAGAGACACCCATAGGAATATATGTGTGTCTTTAGCATTAGCGCATGCTAAAAATTAGCACGTGCTAAAAACACCAGCGCGTCTTAGTAAACAGGGCCATTAGTGAAACAGCTGCAAAGGTCAAAAATATCACCCTGGAAGCCTAGACCAGATATAATTCTGCTGTTAAAAAAGGTGGAAGAAAGGACAAATCACAGCCGGCATAGTTAAAATGTGAGGTGAAGGAAGCTATTAGAGCTTAAAGAACATCTTTCAGAAAATGGTAGAGGAATCTGACTATAGATAATATGAAACAGAATAAGGAACAGCATGTGAAATGCAAAATACTGATAAGGAAGGCAAAGAGAGACTATTAAAAGAAGATTGCACTAGAGGCAAAAACATAAAAGGCTTTTTTACATATGTTAGAATCAAGAAGCTGGTAAAATAATCATTTGCACCAATGGGTGACTGAGGGGTAAAAGGGGCACTCAGGGGAAACAAGACCATAGTTGACAGACTAAATGAATTATTTGCTTCGGTCTTCGCTAAGGAAGATGTGGGGGAGATACCAGTATCACAAATGGTATTCAATGGTGAAGAGTCAGGTGAACTAAAACAAATCTCTGTAAACCTGGAAGATGTAATGGTGCAATCTGATAAATTAAAAAGTAGCAAATTGCCTAGACTGGATGGTATTCATCCGAGAGTTCTGGTAACAGAAGATTAAGGGATGGCAAATGTAATGCCAATTTTTAAAAAGGGTTCTAGATGTGACCCGGGAAATTATAGATTGGTGAGCCTGATGTTGGTGCAGTGGAAAATGATAGAGATTATTATTAAGAACAAAGGCATGGATTAACGAAACCAAGTCAACATGGATAAAGTCAGGGGAAATCTTGCTTCACCAAGCCTCATAAAGGTGCCCGAACTGACCAGATAACCACCGGAGGGAATCGGGGATGACCTCCCCTCACTCCCCCAGTGGTCATTAACCCCCCCCCCCCTCAAAAAAAACTTTACAAATATTTTTTGCCAGCCTCAAATGTCATACCCAACTCCCTGACAGTAGTATGCAGGTCCCTGGAGCAGTTTTAGTGGGTGCAGTGCACTTCAGGCAGGTGGACCCAGGCCCATCCCCCCCACCTGTTACACTTGTGTTGGTAAATGTGAGCTCTTCAAAACCCACCACAAACCCACTGTACCCACATGTTGGTGCCCCCTTTCACTCCTTAGGGCTATGGTAATGTTGTACAATTGTGGGGAGTGGGTTTTTGGGGGGGGGGGGCTCAGCACCCAAGGTAAGGGAGCTATTTCTGAAGTCCACTGCAATGCCCCCTAGGGTGCCCGGTTGGTGTCCTGGCATGTGAGGGGGACCAGTGTACTATGAATGCTGGCTCCTCCCATGACCAAAGGGCTTGGATTTGGTCATTTCTGAGATGTTCGTCCTCGGTTTCCATTATCGCCAAAAACCAGGGACGACCATCTCTAAGGACGGCCATCTCTAAGGTCAACATAAATGTTGAGATTTGGGCATCCCCGACCATATTATCATTGTCTTAATTTTATGTAAGCAATGATATACTGTTAGCCTGTGGAAAACTATTCCGTAGTTATTTTACAGGCATCTGTAAGTTTTGTTTTGCAAATCGAACCACGTTTTGGCGGTGTTGTCCAAACATGTTCTTGGTTTTCTAGATCATGCTTTTTTACTTCAGCTGCTCCATGTAACTTCCACTTCTTAACTATATTTCCAATAGTTTAAATTTTAGAAAGATGTGTTTACTATGTATCCATGATGTGGCAAAAATTATTAATTTACAGCCTGATACTCAAAGTGATTTAACTGGGCAAGAGAGGCTCCTGCAGGATTTAAACAACTGATCCTGCCTACTCACTGATATTCAGCGGCACTTATCCAGATAATGTTGTTGAATAACAGCTCTATCTGACCCTGAACTATCCAGTTAGTGGCTGGGTGATTGGTAAATGGAGCTTGGGTGGAACTGGTACTTAACTGATTAGCTTAAACAGTAAAGAAAAAGTGAATAAAGTTCAGACAGCAAAAGATTATCTTAACTTTATCCACGGAGCTAACTGAGTACTGGGCAGCAGCCTAAGGGATTCCTGGTGCCTACTCCCTTCTCTCCTGAAGACAGTAAACCATAGACCAGGCCCCCAAGGCCTAAATTTTCTAACCCTGGTGGTCTAGGGGGGTCCTACAGGTAGGAGTGATGCCCACTTGTCCCTGCCTGTTGCAGCTCCTTTTTCAACATGGCCACTGCAACCCCTAGTAGTAGTCTTGTGATACTCGCTCCTGCCTGTAGGGCCTCACTTAGATAGAAAAGATAGGCCTGGGGGAGCCTGGTCTGGCACTTACTGTCTTTGGGAGAGGGAAGGAAGTTGGAGGGGGTGTGGGTCCAGACTAACCTGAATAAGTTTCAGTGGCCAGTACATGCTAAATTAGTCCCAGATATTAAAAATGTCAGTTCCTGGCATGTATGTGAAAGTAATATATTTCATTCATAAATAGCTTTTAGACTTCTACTTTTTTCATGACAATAGACATGCACCACAATATGGGACACTTTTTATGATAACTTACAGGGTTTCCCTTTGAAAATGCAGTCTGCTGGTGTACACCATATCCAATGTACCTATGGAAATCTATGTAGGGGTTTCAGTACATAAGCAACAAAAATTAACATCTTATATACCACACTGGAGGTGGCGGTTATTACTTTTTAAAAGTACTTAAGTAAAAAGTAAAAGTACTGGCTTTAAAAGTAGTCATCCAAAAAACAAAGAAACAAAGAACTTAAATAAAAATAGTAAAGTACAGCTTCCTAAACTATTTTTTTATTACAAAGTAAAAAGTATTCTAAAAAAGTTGGACCACTACTACTACTACTACTACTATTTAGCATTTCTACAGCGCTACAAGGCGTACGCAGCGCTATAGAATCTCTCTCTCACTCTGTCACTCACTTACTCACTCACTCACACACACCCACATACACACACACCGGGTAGGTAGCTTGTGTAAAGAAAAAAAATCCCTGATCAAGTTATAAAATTACATTATATCAATTTAATGATTTACAATGGTTTTGTTTATTTTCTTTTAACAGGGCCTCAATCTATACCTTTTTTACTGCATGCACACCACAGTCTGCTCCCCATATGATACTGCTGCTTTTTCAATATGGCTGCTGAGACTTTAAGCACTGGCATCACGAGACTGCCACTTGAAGTCTTGGCAGCTATTTTCAGTATATGTTGGTATCAAGGAGAGCAGCAGCAGGCAAGAAAGAGTGGGTTTCTTTCCTGTCCCATAGGCCATTAGACCACCAGGACGCATAAAAGTAGGCTTGGGGAAGACAGGGTGGATAGCCTACCTTTTCTTTTCTCTGCCTCTGCTTGAACCCAACTGGATACCTTGTTCCCTGTTCCAATTGAGTTCCAGAGGCAGGGCAAATACTTTTTTTTTTAATACTTCTGGAATTGTACTTTTCTATAAAGTATAAAAGTACTGTTTATTTGTAATGAGTTACAAGTAAAAAGTATTACAAAAAATATAACTCATCGCAAGTAAGTTAAATTGTACTTAAGTACTGTAATGAAGTACAAATACATCATCACTATCATAACCCATCTCTGATGCCTACATAGAAAAAATGAAAACTGAGGGAAGTGGATGAGGTAGAAATTAGAAACAGAGAATAAAAGAACAGGAGAGTGGAAATAACTCATGTCAAACTGTCAACACTATAATCAAATAAATGTAACTGTGTTTTAAAAGATGGATAGGAAGCTAATAACACCTTGAAAAGAATGTGCACAACACAAAATGGCAATGATATTCCCATTTCCCACCTTAGAAACACATGGAAAACATACACCTAGTTGGTTACAGGGTGGTAACTGCATAACATGGCCACTTTCTCAGTCTAAGAAGAACTACTTCAGGATTTAAAGATATTAATGGCTTTATTTTCAATCTATTGACAGAAACAGAGAGGCAGAGAAGCAGGTAGGGAATGAAATGGAACAGGCAGCAGAACTCAGGTGTCAGGTCCAGCAGGCACAGTGGGGGGGGGGGGGGGGGGGGGGGGGGGGGGGGGGGGGGGGGGGGAGGAAAATGGACAGTTGGAAGATTGGCAGCTTGAGGTAACAATTTGCTGCAGAAAGCAAAGCAGACAGAATATACTTTACTAGTTATAATCACACTAAGTTATATTATAAAAAGCCTTATGCATTTCACAGTTTAGCTCCTATTTGGCAAAGTTGGAGCAGCTAGGTATCTTGAACCAGATAATACAAATGACCTTTCTAACTCTAGGTTACACTGATATTGCCAGAAAGCTGTAACCATTTTGCCAGGTTTGCCTCTACATGACAAATATGGAACAGCTGGGGGCCCCTGGACTAGACTCATGAACAACAAATCGGATGCTTCCTCTTGGGTCAGAGTGTGCCAAAATAAGTAAGAGAAAGAAGAGGTAGAGAACCATGGGTAGCAGAAACCATCTAGGAAAATAGCATGGAGATGTAACAGTTCAACAAGATCTGGCATAGAAGAGGGAGCAACAGTGGTTAGAAAGAAACACGTAGGTCTGTGATTCATAGGACAACACATTTTAGGCAAAGAGATAGATCAGAAACAGAGTAAGAAGGCAAGCATAAGGACATAAGAGCAGTCGTACTGGGTCAGACCAGTGGTTCATCTAGTCCAGTATCCTGTTTCCAAACTGTGGTCAAGCCAGGTCTCAAGCACCTGGCAGAAACTCAAATCATGTCAACATTCCATGCTACCAAACTCAGGGCAAGCAGTTGCTTCCCCATGTCTGTCTCAGTAGCAGACTATGGGGAACAAGTAGAAGTATATTGATTTTTTACTCATTCCAAAAGTACAAAGACTAGGGGACACTCAAGGAAGTTACATGGAAATACATTTAAAACAAATCGGAGGAAATATTTTTTCACTCAACAAATAGTTAAGCTCTGGAACTCTTTGCCGGAGGATGTGGTAACAGTGGTTAGTGTATTTGGGTTTAAAAAAGGTTTGAACAAATTCCTGGAGGAAAAGTCCATAATCTGTTATTGAGGCAGACATGGGGAAACAACTGCTTGTCCTGGGATTTGTAGTATGGAGTGTTGCCATGGTTTGGGTTTCTGCCAGGTGCTCGTGATCTGGCTAGGCCACTGTTTGGAAAACAGGATACTGGGCTAGATGGCCCACTGATATGACCCAATATGGCTAATTTTATGTTCTTATGACTTTTCCTCCAGGAATTTGTCCAAACCTTTTTTAAACCCAGATATGCCAACTGCTGTTACTACATCCTCCAGCAAAGAGTTCCAGAGCTTAACTATTCGTTGAGTAAAAAAATATTTCCTCCTGTTTGTTTTAAAAATATTTCCATGCAACTTCCTTGAATGTCCCCTAGTCTTTGTACTTTTGGAATGAGTAATGGATATTCATGAGAAAGATTTGCATGCACTACCTCCACTACATGCAAATCACTCTCATAAATATTCATTGTGGGCACTGACTGTCTGGGATGCCTCCTGGATTAGGTTTGGGAACCACTGGCTTAGTGAATTCTAAGGTGGGACTTTCTTGCACTAAGACCAGATTTAATGTTTTGCAAATCATGAGCTAATGTTCATAATAGCATGTGGTACCTGCAAAAAATTAATATGAGAGCACTATATTGAGACTGTATTATATACTGAGGAATGTTTCTTTTTTGGGAGAGAAGGTATTTGTTTTTCCAGATGTCTCTAAATGAACAAGACAGTTATGCTTTCCTTGTAAATGTTTTATTTCTTATCAGGGTAACAGATGCATTTTTATGAATCTACGTAATTGCAGTTTTTTCTTCAGGGAAAAGGTGTTTCCAGGTCAATTCCAACTACTCCTTAGTCACAAAGAGGTCTTTTTACTAAGCTGCAATAAAAGGGGGCCTGCGCTAGCATCAGTGTGTGTTTTTGACATGCGCTGAGGCCCCCTTTTATCGTACCAGGTAAAGGGCTGACCATTTTGGGGGGAAAAGTAATGGTCATGCAGTAAGTGAACCACTTATCGCATGGCCATTTTGGTGGGAAGCCCTTACCACCAGCCATTGAGATGACAGTAAGAGCTTCCTTACTAACCCAGCAGTAACTGGGTAGTGATTACCGCCGGTTAAGTTCCAGCACTACAAAAATCTAAATAATTACTGTAGCACTGGAAATGGTGCGCACTGGGGGTGGGAACTACTGCTGGGCTCCTGCGGAAGTTCCGGATTGGCATGTGGCAAGCCCTTCGCTGCACGCCAATCCTTTAGTAAAAGGGCCCCTATTAATGTATTAGCAGTAGGTTAATTACTCTTATTTTGCCTTGGTCTGTTTCCCTTAATGTTCCAGCTTCATTTTTATATTAGCTCTTTGTCCTCTTTCTTCTTGTGGACTGTAGTGTGTGCCTTTTTTTCCAAACTTTTTTGTTTGGTTTCTTTTTGTTACTATTGCTGGATTTCTTTCAAAGTGTTTTGTCCCCTCCAAAAAAAAAAATGCAGAAAGTAGCTAACATGTGGCTTAGCACATGCTAACAGGCAATATACTGCAAAATGTTTGAATGTATTTTGTGGTAAGCCTTTTCTCACATGCTAAATGAACATTAGGGTTTAATGCCATTTAGTAAAAGGGCCCCTTAGTTCTGTACTGTGCAGTTTACAAACATTGAGAAAACAAAGAATAGTAGAGAATGAAATGTCCTACTTATACAAATACTTTACATTTATTGGCAAAGGGAACAACTTTCCTTGATGTGCAATGCTGGACAGAAGGCGAGGCAAAATATATAAGGGAAATTAGACTACATTTCAAGTATTTATATTGAATAATGTTTGTTGATTCCCATGTAAAAAGTAAAGGACATTTTAAACTAGTAAATAAATGCAATTTTTTTTTTAAATCTTGTGGCATAGACCCATGTATGTGCTTTTAAGAAATAAGGGGTCCTTTTACTAAGGTGCGCAAAAAAATGGCTTGTGGTAGTGTAGGCGTGGGATTTGGACACACGCCAATCCATTTTGCAGCACACCTGTAAAAAGGCCTTTTTAATATTTTTGCCAAAAATGGATGTGCGGCAAAATTTAAATTGCCATGCATCCATTTTGGGTCTGCGACCTTACCGCCTGCCATTGACCTAGCGGTAAAGTCTTACGCATTAACTGGGAAGTAATGACCTACGCGCCTCAAATGCTACTTGGCATTCATCCAAAATGCCCGTCCAAAAATAAAAATTATTTTTCGACTGCTCGTATCGGACGTATGCCAAAAATGAAATTACCACAAGAGCCATGCGGTAGCCAGGTGGTAACTCCATTTTGCCGCGCTTTGGGCACGCGTAGACACGCGGCTAAGGCCCCTAAGGGTCTTATCTGTTGAATGAAGAATAGGTTTTGAATTCTTCTGCAGTTTGAGTAGACTTCTTGCTAGGAACATGCTCAGTACACGACTTCTAGACTATCCTAGAAGGCTGTTCACATCATTCATGTGACCTCATGTAAAATGATGGGAATAAGGCTGCTCATAGTATGAATATAATGACTCTGTATAGTGAGCGAATATATTCTACACAATATAAATGTATTTATTTCATGTAATTATATCCCTCTTTTTCAGTGTTAAGGCAGACATCATCACCCAACAAAGTATAAAATTTAAAAAAATGTTTGCAAATAATGGGTCATAGCGCTTAGTATAATAAGTAAATGGCCCCAATGTTCAAAACAGTTCAACCTGACAGGACAGTTAAGGAGTCCTAAATTTGCCCAGTTTAGCTATGCAGGTATGGCACTGATTATCACCCATACCCAAATAAAGTCTGGTTATTGCTGCTCACCCAGATATTCAATGCCAATAGCCCAGCATTGAATATCTGGGTCTAATTTGGATGACCGGGGTGAACATTTTAAAAATGTAAAGATGCCCTTATATAGAAGCATGACCCCCTAGACATCCAAAAGCATAACCTTAGGTATTTTGGGTGAAGGCATTAGTGAGGGGCACTTTCACCAGGGATTCAATGAAGTGAAGGCCGGGGGGGCAGCAACAGGCACTTCTGGGGGTAACAAGAGGGTGTACTTTGTTGTGGAGATGGTTTTGGGAGGTGCTACAGTACATATTGATTGGGGAAGCACTTTGGCGTTGAGATTGATTTAGGAGACACTTCAGTGCCAAATCAGTTGGAGTGGGGAGGAGGGGGCTCTACTTACAAATTTTTGGAAGGGTGCCTGCCCCTTTTCCATGCAGCTGGCAGCACCAGGCTACAGCTTGACTGCTCGATGCTGCTGGGATGGTAAAATAACCCAAGTTTTCAGTTGGGGTTATTTTACTGCCTTTACCGCAAGCTGCAGTATACAATTTACATAGGGGTCCTCTTACTAAGGTGCACTGAAAAGTGGCCTACGCTGGTGTAGACGCATGTATTGGACGTATGCAGGGCAATTTTTCAATGCACCTGGAAAAAAGGCCTTTTTTTTGGCTGAAAATGGCTGTGCAGCCAAATGAAAATTGGTGCATGTCAATTTTGGGCCTGAGACCTTACCACCACCCGTTCACTTAGCATCAGCACCGTACAATGCCAATTACCACCTGGTTAGCACCGCATGCCAGAAAATAAGATATATTTTCCGGCATGTGTAGTGGACGCACATAAAAAATGAAATTACCGCCCAGGCCATGCAGTAGCTGGGTAGTAGTTCTGAATTGGTGCACGTTGGGCACGCATAGGCACCTATGCGGCATAGTAAAAGGGACCCATAGTGATGAACTGCTTTACAAACATTTGCATATTTTGCATCTCATTACTATGTAGTAATAGTAAAACAGGCCCATTTCTGACACAAATGAAACAGGCGCTAGCAAGGTTTTCCTCAGAGTGTGTATGTTTGAGAGAGTATTTGTGAGATTGACTGTGTGTGAGAGATAGAGAGTGAATGTGTGAGTGTGTGTGTGTGTGTGACAGAGAGAGAGTGAGACTGCTGGGTGCGAGTGTGTCTCCTCTGTCCCCTCCAGCCACCCAGTGATTCTACTTTTTCCCTTGCCCCCCTCCAGCCACCCACCGATGCTCTTCTCTCCCCTGGCCCCCCTCCAGCCACCCAGCGATTGTCCTCTCTCCCCTGCCCCCCTCCAGCCACCCAGCGATTCTCCTCTGTTCCCTGCCCCCCTCCAGCCACCCAAGCGATTCTTCTCTCTCCCCTGCCCCCCTCCAGCCACCCAGCAATTCTCCTTTTTCCCTTGCCCCCCACTCCAGCCACCCAGCGATTGTCCTCTCTCCCCTGCCCCCCCTCCAGCCACCCAGCGATTGTCCTATTTCTCCTGCCCCCCCTCCAGCCACTCCTCCACTTTAATCAGCATATATTAAATTCCCCCATGTGCTACAGAAAAGCACCGAGCACATCCTATATAATAAAATGTACCTCCAACTTTCTGAAGCCGAGAAAATGAAGTCTTCAAGCCTTGAAGCATTCGTGCGCTCTGTAAGGCTCCATCTCCTCAATTGACGATACGTAGTTCCGGAATGTTGCAGGAATGCTTCGAGGCTTGAAGGCTTCACTTTCTTGGCTTCAGAAGGTTGGAGGTGATTTTATTATATAGGATAGGGGGACTTATTTAATGCCGCATTAGAGCAGAGATAGTGCACTTTAAGTTGTGTTGACCGGCAAATAACGTGGATTATTGCTCTAATGCAGATGATAATTTCCTTCTTCAAACTTATAAAGTTTTAGACAGATTTCTCTAGGAATAAAATCCTTGGTTTTGAAGGTTTGCTCTTGAAAATATTTATATTATAATGAAAAAATAAACTTTTCTTCAGTGTAGTATGTTTCTACAGCACTTAGCCATGACAAACAATTACTCAATATCACATTCAAGACAATACAAAAGCAGTCTCTATCATAAGGTTAAAATTAGTTTTGGAACAAAGATGCTTTCAGAGCAAATCTGAACTCTAAGCAGCTTTAAATTGGTCTCTGAAAAAAAATGAAAAAAGACTGAAGGCCGTTTGAAAAAAAAAAGTATTCACTAATGTTCTATACAAATATATTTTCATTATGATTGTGCCACAAAGCTTTGCAATTTCTAAAATGGAAATAAAGCTACACAATTTTATTATAAAACAATCTTTAAAATAGCAGAGCTCTGATAAATGGTTATATTTGACAAGCAAGTGTGATTAAACATCATTTTGAAAAGTTGGATTCTCTATTTAGCTTTTGAAACCACCAGGGCCACACTGAAGTAATTAAAGAACAGTTAATAGAGTCTATGTCCCTGGAATATTAGAAGGACCTATTAGCGCTGACAAGATGTGCCTACACTGGATCTTCTGCTAGCATTATGTTTAATGATTGATGCGGGATAAACTGTAATTCTCAAAAACTTCTCTAAATCTAAAGTTGGATAGATGGTGATGGTTAAGGATTAAGGCTGTGATTTGTTTAGCATGCATTTGATTAATTAATTAATGCACCTAAAATTTAGGTGCTAAATCAGTTTAACATGCATTCAACTACAAATTAACATGTAAAAAGTGAACATATATTTAAAAAGTTCTCACAAGCATAAAAATGATTTTGTGTGAAAAGAATGTCCAAAAACCAGATAATAGTCTAAAAATGACCCAAAATTACGTGTATGTTTAGAATAAGGATGCATATCTGTTCCATTGTTGTTAAAAAAAAAATGACAGTGACGGGGGAATTGAGGACCAGAACTTCAGCAAGGGAGGGCAATTTTTAAAGCCGTTTGCTCTAATAAAACAGTCTTTTACCTGAGAAAATGTCCTTCTGGAATACTGCTCACCCTTGATGCAGGTACATTTATGTGCATTGTTAATATGGCCAACTGTACAATGCACATAATTTTAGCTATAATTCCAGGAGGCATTCTGTGTACAGGTCAAATATGAAAATAACATATATACCTGTAGATAACATGTCAAATCTAGGTGCATCTGTTCCAAAAGGAAATGTACCCGCAAAATACAGCAAACACGCAAAAATATGTGTGGGTTTTTTTACCTGGGGGAAGAAAAGCAAAAAAAAAAAAAAACTCTTTGCTTCATGTTACTTTCATGAATTGGTGCAAGTCATGTTGACATAAAGTGCCTTAAAATTGTTCTGGTATATTCAGCTATGTGTAACATGGCAACAGTAGAATATAGAGGGGAAATTATCAAATTGTGATAAAAGGTGGGCTTTTTACAACTTTTACAGCACCACGAGTTGCTGACTGCAATGGCAAATGAATAATGGTGCTTGCAGGCCACCTCACAAGCAACATTATTCAAGCTGTGGCCCAATGCTCCCAGGCCGCATCTTAAAGGGGCCTTTGTAGCTTTCCCCCACTCCCGATCACCATCCATCGGGGCCTTTGTAGCTTTCCCTCACTCCCGATCACCATTCACCATCCAAATTGAGATCCTCATCCCCAGTCACAATCCACTTTCTTGATCAACCCCTCCAATCAAGACCCTCTCCCACAAATCAGAAGGCCCACCCCCAAAGGACCCCCAACTCCTTGGCCCTACCAGCACATTCCTGATGATCTAGTGAATACCTTGCTGGCACCATCAGCCAATATGTTGCCCCTGGCAGTAGGCTCACAGCACTATCTCTAGAGATCATGTTTCCACTATGGGTTCCATATTAGCTGATGGCATTGATAAGGGACCCACTAGACTACCAGGAACGTGCCAGAAGGACCACAGGAGTCAAGGAATCTTCTTTAGGGGTGGACCTTCTGATAAGAGGATGGGGATAGTGATAAGAGTGAAGGTCTTAGGTTTTGATAGGGAGTTGGGGATGGTTACCGGGAGAAGGAGAAAACTCCAATGACCCTTTTAGTATGTGAGCAAGGAGCATCCCCCATGGTTGTGAGATCCAATGCTCCCAGGTGGTAAAATTACCCCACCTATTTTACCTGCTATATTGCAGCTTGTGGTACACCAGGTGTTGAATTTAAATTATAATGAACTCTTTTGCATGTATTTGCATATTTTTTAAATTTCATTAATAATTACCCCCTCCCCTTTCCCAGTATCTGAAATAGTACTGAATTAGGGTATGAAAGCATGAGTTAGTGCCCTTTAAGTCATGTTAAGTGGCAAATAAAGTGGGTTATTGCCCTAATGCAGCTTGATAACCCCTCCCCCCAGTAATTCCTTTAAAAAGTTATATTGTCAGAAGAATCTGGCAGAGAAATCAAAACACGAGTTGGCAACCCTGACTGGAGTTTTAAATAAATAAATAAAAGTGTCATGCTCTTTTTGTCTCCTTTCTTGGTTAACATCAGAGTGTGGCCTTATTGGATCTTCACTCTTCATCTTAAACTGTTAAGTATCTTACCAGTAGCCACTGACATTGAAGCTAACATTTTGACTTTTTGCAAGTAGGTAAAATTCTTTTGTACTTAGACTTTTAGGACTTCTTTTATGAAGTCTCGCTAACAGTTCCCACGCAGCAATACAGACTGAGCCCATTCAAAATGAATAAGCTTTGTCAGCATTACCGTAACTGGAGCCGCTAGCGTGGCTTGATAACAGAACCCTTTAATTTGTGAGTTCTGAGTAATGTTATAAATCTCACGTACAAAGGCGTTCATTTTTTTAATGACTGATTTTGTTTGTCAGTGACCTTTATAGTAGTGCTATATGTATTTTATTTCAAATATTGATTCTATTCCCTGAACAAGTAACTAGTGGGACATAAGTGATTTTAAATAACACAAACAAATAAACAGAATGGACCTCACTATCCTTATTCAAGACATGCAGAGCTAGAATCATGATATCAGTATCATTTAGAACAGAGTGGAAACAGCACACGGAGAATGTTGATGACATGATGCCAGTGCAAAAAGAGGTAAGAATCTAAAAATATTTGCCCACATTTCAGACCCATTTGACTGCAGTTATATATCCTCCAAAATATGTATAAGGTCTCCTCCACAGTGACATGATAAAAAACAAATAATCAATAAACAAGAAAAACTGCTTATGTAGTGTGATCAATTCAAATCAATTTTATTTTTTGTTTTTGTCTTTTGAAGACCTCAGTCAGACGGAGTCATGGGACAAACATAGGTTTTCCCTTTCGCCAAAATTGGTGGCGATAGGAGACTGGTGGCTTGAAAACCCATGTATGCCCCATGACTCAGTTTGACTGAGGTCTTCAAAAAACAAAAAACACAAAATTGGTTTGAATTGAGCACAATACATAAGCTGTTTTTCTTGTTTATTGATTATATATCAACAGCTTATGTTAACAATCGAGCCTTATTTCTAGTTTGAAAAAATAAATAATGGCAAGTAAACACTTAAATGACCTATGCATTCTGCCCCATGGAGATTTGTCTACTTTAGTTAGATGTATATATACATTTCTATATGCAAACCAGCACATAGTCCCCTTTCTCAATATCTTTTACCCCTCCCTCTCAGTCTTTTTCCACTACAGCCAATAGTGATAGTGCCTTGCAATTCCATGATACAACTCGAGTGCTAGCAGGGACATAATCGAAAGGGGCGCCCAAGTTTTCCTGAGGACGTCCTCGCAAAGGGGTGGGGGAACCCGTATTATCGAAACAAGATGGGCATCCATCTTTCATTTCGATAATATGGTCAGGGACGCCCAAATCACAAAATTTAGGTTGACCTTAGAGATGGTCGTCCTTAGAGATGGTCATCCCTGATTTTTGGCAATAATGGAAACCTAGGACGCCCATCTCAGAAACGACCAAATTCAAGCCATTTGGTCATGGGAGGCACCAGCATTTGTAGTGCACTGGTCCCCCTCACATGCCAGGACACCAACCGGGCACCCTAGGGGGGCACTGCAGTGGACTCCAGAAATTGCTCCCAGGTGCATAGCTGCCTTACCTTGGGTGCTGAGCACCCCAACCCCCCCCCCCAAACCCACTCCCCACAACTGTACACCACTACCATAGCCCTAAGGGGTGAAGGGGGCACCTAAATGTGGGTACAGTGGGTTTGTGGTGGGTTTTGAAGGGCTCATATTTACCACCACAAGTATAATAGGTAGGGGGGATGGGCCTGGGTCCGCCTGCCTGCACTGCACCCACTAAAACTGCTCCAGGGACCTGCATACTGCTGTGATGGAGCTGGGTATGACATTTGAGGTTGGCATAGAGGCTGGCAAAAATAATTTAAGTTTTTTTAGGGTGGCAGGGGGTTAGTGACCACTGGGGGAGTAAGGGGAGGAAATCTCCGATTCCCTCCGGTGGTCATCTGGTCAGTTCAGGCACCTTTTTGAGGCTTGGTCGTAACAAAAAATGGACCAAGTAAAGTCGCCCAAGTGCTCATCAGGGACGCCCTTCTTTTTTCCATTATCGGTCAAGGATGCCCATGTGTTAGGCACGCCCCAGTCCCGTCTTCGCTATGCTTCTGACACGCCGTCGTGAACTTTGATCGTCCCCGCGATATAAAGCAGTTGAGGACGCCCAAAATCAGCTTTTGATTATGCCGATTTGGTCAACCCTGGGAGAAGGATGCCCATCTCGCGATTTTTGTTGAAAGGTGGATACTATTCTCTTTCGAAAATAAGCCTGTAGGTGTCCTCCTTGACTTTAGTTTGTCTTTGAAACTACAGATTCCTTCTGTAGTGTGCTTTTCATTAAATATACTAGGCCTAGCCTTTTCTGTCCATCTCACTCATCCACGTACTTATATTGGTTAGTGCACATCTTGACTACTGCAATTCCCTTCACAATGCTCTATCCCACAGATCCCTCAAGCAACTCCAACAAAGCTAATCTACTGTCATGAAACTCATACATAAAGCCCATCCTTATGACAATGTCACACTCCTTCCTTGAAAAGAACATTGGCTTCCCATAACTGCACATCTGAAATTTAAAGCCCTGGTCATGGTCCACTGTGTTTACTACTCCTGAATGCCAACTTACTTGGCTACTTTGATATCGCCCCATACACCTGGCCACTATCTCCACTCATCCCTTGCAAAATTACTTGCTCTCCCTCCTTCACCAGCACAATTGAGATTAAACATCTCCAGGAATTCTGCACTTTCTTATCTTGTACCTTTCCTCTGGAACTCACGGCTTATTTAGATTCACTCTGAGGTGTCCTATACCAAGTTCAACCGAATTGTCAAGTCAGGGATATTCCAGCTAGCTTTTAACACTGCTCAAGTCACTGAACTCTGGAATCTTCCCTACCATATATACCCTGTCCCTCATTTTTTTCAGTGTCTTATCTAGTCTAAGGCCTATTCCTTTCTTCTTATGCTGCTCCTTCTCCATATTTTTCTTTTCTTTTCTCCTAACCTTCTTTAAAGTTTGCCTTTTCTACCTAAAAAAAAAATATATATATATATATATATATATATTTTTTTTTTTTTTAATTTTATTTTATTGAAAACAAATTTGCTATGGTTTGTCTTTAAAGGTGGTAAATCCAGGGCCAGCCTAAGGGTATCTGATGCTCTACATGAACCTTCAGCCATGCTTTCTCCCCCCACCTCAGAATCCAGCATCTTTCTACTTCCCCCACCTGTTAGTCTCCAGCATTTGTTTATTCTACTCTCAATCTTCTCCAATGCAGAGGCATAGCTAGGTGGGTCGCCAGGGGAACTGCCATTCCTCCAAATGGATTTCCAATGGGAACAGTGCTTATTTTTGATGTAGTCTGTAGCATTTAAATAAAGCTCCAGCGCTGTCAGAAGTCCAATCTCCGCTCCCCCGTGCCCTCAACCTGACTATGCTTCTGCTCCTATGGTCTCCAGTACTTCAGTTTTCTACCCCAACCTTCGCCTCCCCCCCCCCCCCCCCCGTGGTCTTAGGATCTCTATCTTCTACCCCCATCCTACAGTCTCCGGCACCTCTTGTTCCTGTCTTCCATCCCTCCACTCCCACCCACACCCTATGAGGTGTTCAGATCTTCCATCTCTCCCTCTGGGGCACTAAAAACATGAAGAAAGTTATTTTCATGATAAACATCATCAATTAGAGCTATCAAAATAAAACGTTTTTATATCTATTAAAATGCAATGAAAATAAAAAGAGAAAAATGCCCATGAATGTACAGTAATAGCTGCTTGGGGCCTTATTCAAAAATGTTTTCTTCCCAATCTGTGCCTATCGAAAAATCTTTATTTGATAAAGCTTTGTGTTAATTACCTTCCCACAGAGAAAAAGTAATTATGGTTCTATAATATATAATGTTACAAAGGAGTTAGGAAGATACAAGAACTAATATTCTGTAGTTAAGCTTTAACTGTCAATATACAGGTCCTTACCATGGTACTTGTATCTCATGACAAAATTAACATCTTCCAGCTCTTAATATGAAAGCTATCTCAACATTCCCAGCGTATTTTCTTACTGTACACTGGAACAACTAGGAGATTCTATTCTGGATAACCAAGAATTAACTTAGAGGTAAACAAAGCAGCTTGTGAGAACCTCAACTTTTGAACTTCAGTGAAGTCAGCTGTAGAATTCCACAAACTGAAAGGATATGATAGCCATTCACTTAGAAGTACATCCACATGTAAATTGCTACATTTAGACAATTATATACATGTGTAAATACCAATTTCAGAAAATCACTTTTTACACCTGGAGATCTACACATTAAGATATTTCAAGAAGTATGGTTTGGATTTGGGTTAGGTGGAACTAAAATTTACACATGTATCCCTCAATTTTCAAAAAGAATAGACATGTATGGAGAAAACTTTCTGCCAGGTTTTATACTAGCTCAATGCCACACATCGGTTTCAAAAAGTGCTCATTTTGGTCGGCTTTACACAAGGGACTTGAACACTGCTTCTCACCCCAGGGAAACAACTGAGATATGGCTACTTCTTTTCCCTGACACTCCCCTCAGGTACTGTAGCTTAGTCTGTATGTGTTGGGAGGTCCTTACTCAGGACCAATATTCCTTACCTGGAATTCCCCTCAGTTACTTCAATCCCAGTTGCCACTACTTTGAAGGACTCCCGATTCAGAGACTCACTGATCTGCTCTAATCCAGAGCCTTTAACCTCCAGCCTGCCTGAGCTCTGCTCCCCACCCCGACTAAGCAGGTTAGCTCCACTTACCTTAAGATGGCCCAGTTTCAGCATCAGTGAGGGAGTGCTTTTAATGAACCTGCCTTTGTACCACTCACTCCCTCAAATGGCTTCTCAAATTAAGACTTTAGAATCCAAGACAAGTAAGCATGAATCCCAATTAATAGATTTAACTACTGCAGCAGGATGAGACTTACCTCAACAACAGTCTATGGGGTCCTTTTACTAAGCTGCATTAATCAGGGCCACCGAGAGACAAAGCTAGGCCCAGGGCAAACAATCTTCAGGGCCCCACTGCAGCAAATGAGAGAGAGAGAGAGGGCTCTTCCAGCCCTGTGTCCTTCTTCCTGCCATGTCCCACCTTCTGTGAAGTAACTTTCTGTTTAAGCATAGGCAGGACGCAGCAGGAAAGAGGACTCTTGGACCTCAGAGCAGTCTTGATTGCTGGCACTGGGCCCTCCTTGGAGGCTGGGCCCTGGGAATCTTGCCCTCCCTCTCGGCGGCCCTAATATGTGCTTACTGCAGCTTAAAATGCCATACTGTGGAGTGCACTCAGGCACACAGTAATTTTGGCATCAGCGCACGCTTCCCAAGTGCTAAAACATATATTTTATTTTTTAGCTTTGGGGCGGGTCAGGGGACCGAGAGTAGGCATGTTCTGTACTATTTTGATAGTGCAGCTACACTGCCACGCACTAACCAATTAGCATGTGATTTGCCTGTGAGCTCTTACCACCTACAAAATAGGTGATGGTAGGGGCTCACACGCTAAAATTAGATTATTGTAATGTCATTTATGCAGGGATATCAAAGGGAAATTTTAAGCACCTGCAAGCATTGCAAAACACTTCTTTTAGACTATTAGGGAATATTAGAAAATATGAATGATCAAATTAAATCTTTATTTCTGAAATACCATTGGCTACCTGTGGCCTTTAAAGTACAGTTTAAAATTTTAGCATTAATTCATAATGTTTATTATTCTCTACAACCAGGGTATTTACACACTGACTATTGCTTATACAGCAACCACATACTAGAGTCTTAAGTTTGACTCAGAAAACTTTAGCTTTTTAATCACTAATTTTGTTTTCCACAAAAAAAATGGGGAATTCACTAAGAGCTAGTTAAATTTATTAAGGGCTATTATTAGAAGAGAAGCTTTGGCACAATATTCCCATTTGGTTAAATATAATGAATGTCTTTACAAATAAAAACATTGTCCAACTGTACATTTTACTAAGAGAAACTTAAGCGACAAAGGGTTCCTTTTACAAAGCCATGTTAGTGATTCCAGTGGGGCAAATGCAATGAAGCCCATTCAATTCTTATGGGCTTCAATGCATTTGCCTCGCTGGAATCACTAGCACAACTTTGTAAAAGGAGCCCTAAATAATTACTTTTAATCATTTGTAACCAAGATATTTACATTTCCATTAGCTTTAGAATAGTAGTATATAGGTTATTTTTGATTTCATGTTGTTAACATTTTTTATATTGTAAAGTGAAACTTTGAGTTTCCAGTGCTTTCTTGTTTGCCCACATCGGTGTATCTCTTTAAATATTTACATGTTTTCATGCAATCTCTGCCTCAGTTTTAATTACAACGTGATATAATCAATATATTTATAGCTGTTCTACTGACCATTTAGAGAAGCTGTGTGTACATTGTGATCAATCGCTCAAAAGTTGCTATCTCTAGAGGACGGCTGTTAAGACAAGCTTCTAATGTTCCTCTAATTTCTTGGAAAGTGATAGCACTACTTTTGCTGCTACATACAGCACAAAATAAAATGCCAAAGCAAAAAAAAAAATGTAGAAGATAAAAAAGAGGCAGGTGCACCACAGGAAAAGACTCAAAAAGTGAGCACTACAAAAAACAAAACAAAACAAACAAACAAACGAAAAACAACAAAGCTCTGTATTTCTATAGTAAGAAATCTTTATTATGCAATAACCAACCTGACATGTTTCGCAAACAGGTTGTTTCATGGGTTAAACTGCCATGCGTCTGCTTAGAACAGAATAGCTGCTCACCAAGGGATCCTTTTTCTATGCTACGGTAAGAACTAGCGAGTGCCTACCACACACCAAAAGGCACTGCCACGGGACACAGTGAGACTCCTTCGGGGGACCTAAGCCTACTTCGTTGGATCCGACACATCGCATTGGGTGCTACAGTATTGCCTCAATGCTTGAAAGTTGGATCCACTGTGATGCCAAGTGAGGAGCAGTATTGCTTTAATGCTGTGAAGTTCTAATGTCATGGAAAGAATCATTATAAAGTAACAAAACGTGTGCTTTTGATTTATTGGATACACTCATATATAATGACTTTTTGATATAAATTAAAGAGACAGACTATCCTTTGGAGGGTTTTTTAGACCTATGATTACATCTTTACTGGTTACAGTTAGAGCTGTTGCATTTAAGATCTACTGCATGGTAGTTCTCTCTGCACCAGTTTCTATGAGGTCTTTTCCTCCATTTGTTTTTGATAGTTCACGTATATAGTTTTCCTGAGTTGTTTGGTGTTTTACCATTATTTTTTCAAAGTCCCATGCTAGTGTGCCAATCGTCGTGCACTAATTCTGTGCTTAAAAATAGGTTTTATTTTATAGGTGAGGGAGGCGTGTTTATGGACGGAGAGTAGGTGTGCCCTGCACTAATCGGGTAGCATGGGTACATTGCCACATGCTACTTAATTAGAGCAAGATTAGTGCCTAGTAAATAAGTGGCAGTAAGGGTTCCCAGACTAATGGCCATGCATTCATTGGTAAATTAGCGCATGGCCATTATGGGAAAAAAGACAAATGTGGCCCATTTTACCATCACATTCAAAGTAGTGTGGGCCATTTTTTTTATTATGGATTAGTAAAAGGGCCCCTTAGTTTTCCTCTACACAGAGTGAGTGTGTGTGTACTCTATGCATGGACATGCATATCTTACAAAATACATACATTCATAGCAGTGCTGTCCTAACAGCAGTACGGAGAGGCAAAACACCCAACACAGAAGTAAAAGGATAAAAAGCACCAAGGGCCTTCAAGGTTGAGATGAACATTGGTCCTTTATTCATTGACCCGACACGGGATCAGTTTCAGCAGTAAGGGCCAGATTCTATATATGGCACCTGAAAATTCTACGCAGTATAAAAACATATCCATGTGTATTCTCTAAAATACACCTACATTTTATAGAATGGCCTTAAATTTCCACACGGTATATAGAATACACCGAGTGCCTCTCCACTTGATCAAATTTGGTCGCGTCCATTTAGGCCATGTTTTACTTGACGTAAATACCGGGCATTGATTTAGGTGCAGAGGCCATATCCTGTAAAAGTGTATGTAAATTTTGGATTGCCCATGAAACGCCCATTTCCCTGCCCATAACCACACCCCTTTTTGCCTGTGGTGATTAGAATTTAGGCCCTCTGTGGGATTTAGTGAAAGCTCCTTCTGATGCATGTCATACCAAATACATGTTTTTCTTTTCACAGCACTATTTTATAAAAGTCTACACATTTAGCAAGCCATTTGTAAAATACTATTGGCAGTTTTTTTACAAGCCTAAATGCGCTATATAAAATGAGCCTCAAAATCGCCTTGTGTTTGAATAGTCATATCTGATTTGTGTTCATTTGTATCTTTGTGACTTTGTCCCAGATACTATAGATATAGTAAACTGTAGTGATATCAATTTTCAATTGGCAAATAGCAGTATACCAAGAACGCGACTAAATGTGCCTGGTGGTAATTCTGAGTTTGGTGTGTGCTGAATCCCACAGTAGAAAATATTTTTCTATTTTCTACTGTGGAGGGCATTCTTGTCAGTAATCGGCAGCACGGCCATGTTGGCTCACGCTGCATGGTTACTGCACGGGTAGCGCATGAGCCCTTACTGCTAGATCAATGACTAGTGGTAAGGGCTCAGGTCATAAATAGGTGTGCGCTAGATTTAGTTTTTACACACGCCCATTTCCTGAACCATTAAAAAATGGCCTTTTTCCCAGCTGTGGTAAAAAGTTGCCAAGCATGCGCCAAAAAGACACACCCACACTACCACAGGCCACATTTTACCACGGTTTTGTAAAAGGACCCCTTAAGGCCTTATTGTCACGTTTGTGGCCGTGACCACCCTCATACTTACCCTGTTTCTGGGAGTCAGTGGCTGTGCTGGCTTCTGCTTGTCTCTGTCTTAGTTTCTCTCTGGCTCTGTGTGCTGATTGCCCTACTGAACCTCACCTGTGTGGGCTATGCCTCTTCCAAGATGGCTGCCGCCTCTTCCTCCTTGCCAGTTTCCAAGATGGCTCCCGCTATTCCTTCCTATGGGATGACTGCTTTGTGTGTCAAGCCTCTGTTTGGTTGCAAGGTGATTGCTGCAGCTGTGGCTCTGGTCTTGATGAGCTTTATTAGTGACTTGGAGACTACAGTCCTGGCCTTTGCATTGCCATTTCCTCCGCAGTGCTTTAGGTCCCGAGGTTAGTGTGCTGTTAGCACCGTTTGCTTTCCTTGTCTTTTGCTCTGTGGGTTTTCAGCCCTTCTGTGTTTATTGTTCTGTGGGCTTCCTACCCTTCTGTGTTATTTGCTCTGTGGGTCTCCTACCCTTCTGTGGGTTTTCAGCCCTTCTGTGTTTAGCGCTTTGTGGGTTTCCAGCCCTTCTGTGTTTATTGCGCTGTGGGTTTTCAGCCCTTCTGTGGTTATCGCTTGTGGGTTTCCAGCCCTTCTGTGTTTTGCTCTGTAGGTTCCCTGCCCTTCTGTGTTTATTGCGCTGTGGGTGTTCAGCCCTTCTGTGGTTATCGCTTTGTGGGTTTCCAGCCCTTCTGTGTTTTGCTCTGTAGGTTCCCTGCCCTTCTGTGTTTATTGCGCTGTGGGTGTTCAGCCCTTCTGTGGTTATCGCTTTGTGGGTTTCCAGCCCTTCTGTGTTTATTGCGCTGTGGGTTTTCAGCCCTTCTGTGTTTATCGCTTTGTGGGTTTCCAGCCCTTCTGTGTTTATTGCTCTGTAGGTTCCCTGCCCTTCTGTGTTCTTGCTCTGTGGGTTTCCAGCCCTTCTGTGACCATTGCTTTGAACCTACCTACTGCCAGAACCCGGACATTCCCTGTCTGTCTGCCTTGCCATCGCTTAGGGGCCAGGGGGCACTCCTGGACCTTCATTCCTGCGGTTCCTGTAAGTCCTACCGGCTGCCAGAACCTGAAGGCTCAACCCGAGGGGGTAGGCAGTCGTGTAGGTGAAGCCTAGGTCCAGTTCGGGTTCCAGTCCAGAGTGTTCCGGGCCGGTGTGTGTTCCAGTCTGGTGTGCTCCAGTCCAGTGTGTTCCGGTCCGGTGTGTGTTCCAGTCCGAGGGATTGCAGTCCAGTGTTCCAGTCCTGTGTCCTCCAGTCCGGGGGATTCCAGTCCAGGTGTTCCGGTTCGCTGGGCAGTGCCTGCAGTTCCTGCCGTTGTGCTTACCCAGTGTTGGTTGGTGGGTTTTGCCTGCTGCTGTCGCTCCTCGTCAGCAGCCCAAGGGCTCACGTTTGCTCCAGAGCCCAGTCCCGCGGGCTCTGAACCTGAGAACCTGACACTTATTCTATAAAGGTTATGCTCCTAAATTTACACTCCTAAAATTTAAATTAGGAAATACTCTATGCTCCAAAATAGATTATTCTCCTAATTTAGGAGCATACATTTTAGGAGGGTAAATTTTAGGAGCATAAATTTAGGAGTATAACCTTTATATAATAAGGCCTTTAACCCATGGTTAACACAGAAGAATAGGCTACCACATACTGTATTAAGGCTTTTGTGGTAGTTTGCCTGTTTTCACACATTAAATCATGTCACTCAATTTTTTGAAAGTTTTACATTAGGGATTGTGACACAGGTGGAAGATGTGTGTGAAAGCATTCATTTTCATTTAATTTAATTTTGGAATTTATAATCCGCTTTAGCATCAAGTTCTAGGTGGAAGACAGTCAATCTTATTTATTTATTTATTTATTATTTATTTTAGTGCATTTCTACCCCACATTTACCCACATGAGCAGGCACAATGTGGCTTACAATAAATCAAGTGGATACAATACAAGACAATGATGGCCCAGAATCAGAAAGTGACAGGCGGGGAAGGAACATGGTAAATGAAGAGGTCTATAAATCTTAAAGCACAATCAAGTGAAGAGGTCTCTACCCCCTCCAACTTCCAAACACTATCAATTCAGGACTTCACCAAACTCCCACACAATCAAAACAACATATTACAATATAAAATTATGCAAAGTTCCATTCACAAGAACAAAGTTTAAGATTCAAAGTATTTTTGAAAAAGCCACATTTTTACTAAACATTGGAACCTTATATATCCATTGTCAGTCTAATTTTCAAAGGTAAGGAAGTCCAAAGTTCTGCTCCTCTTCCAACAACACGGGCATTCGGCACTCACTCGGACACCACCACTTCATATCCAACACCACACCAGAAGCCATTTTCTTTAATGAATGTAGATTTATTTAGGCCGCAGCCAGGTCCGCAACATTTTATTTAACACAAACCTTAAGATATTCAACCATTGATAAACATATCCTTCCCCCAGGTACATAGCCCTTCTTTCTTATATTTCCACAGGTTGTGCCGTCCAAGCACCCTGTCCCTCCTCAGTGCTGTCAGCTATAGCACACGCTGTCCATTCAATGCATCCCGTATAAGGATGCATTTACCACTTTAACCAAAGCTATTGGCCCCCTGGCCGTCCAAGCCAGGAGACTAGCCGTGTCCATCTTATTTTCTCAGCCTGCCAGCATGCAGGCATACCATTTTGCTCAGTATTTCAACTTGCAACAGCTCATTAACAAATATGTAGTAAGTCACTTTGCCATGTTATCCTCTGAGGTGCTGTGAACCCGGCGCTAATGTTACCTAAGTTCCATATCTTATGCCACTGCCCACGGCAATGAAACCTCGCTTGCCGCGGGCTCCCCCAACCCTGGCTGCGACCTTCCTCCCAGCGTAATGGCTTCCAGCGTAATGGGTTCTATAAAATTCTGTAAATCACAGTTGAAAATGTCAAGTCCTACCTCCGACAAGTGCACCCCATCAGCTCTATACAAACCATCACATGACTCAGTGAGGGACTCATGTGTAATTACCTGCCCATTAACTACCCCCATAAATTTTCTCATCCACCTGTTAATTTTTTTGCGTGTGTCATCAAGAGCTTTATGTGACCTCTTGCCCCTCCAAACACGCCGTGGAATGATATCAGACCAGACGAGCCTGGTTCGAGGCATCAAACACGCCAATCTTAATAAATCATTTTGTATAGTCTTCACTAACCAGACACTGTTCATTCCCGCTAAATCATTACCCCCTAAATGCAGGATAAGAACCTATGGTGCCACTGAAGCCTTCAACTCCCATGCAATGGTCGGTAACAATTGAGCCCACCTCATTCCTCTCTTTCCCACCCATCTTACTGCCACCTTGCCCACTTGAAAGCCCAAATTCACCCCATTAGGTCGCACAGCTGCCCTCTTATGCGCCCAATGCACATAAGAGTGCCCACAGATCCATATCAGCCACTGAGTAGCAAATGGCGTTGACTCTCCCTATCCCACCCTTCTTCACTACCTTCCCATCCCCGCCCCTTTTCTCATTAACCCTTCATTCCCCTTCTACACCCACCTCTCCCTCCCCCTCCCCATACTTCATGGGCCTTCAGCCCGGTTGTAATCGGCCCCCCTTTAAGGGCTGGGCCTTTCCATTTATAGTCGTATTAAATGTTTTCTTTAGGTGGCATACCGAAGAGATAGGAACTGATAGTCCAATATCCATTAAGGATCTTAGGGGCCCTATTACAAAGGCATGCTGAAAAATGGCCTGCGGTAGTGTAGACACATGTTTTGGGTGCTCACAGAATCATTTTTCAGTGCACCTGTAAAAAAATGCCTTTTTAAAAATTTTGCCAAAAATGGATGTGCAGTAAAATGAAAATTGCCACGTGTCCATTTTGGGTCTGAGACCTTATCACCAGCCATTGACCAAGCGGTAAAGTCTCACATGGTAGCTGGGCGGTAATGACTTCCGTGCGCCAAATGCCACTTTGCGCACGTCCAATACGCGCATCTGAAAATAAAAATTATTTTTCGGACACATGTATCAGACGTACATCAAAAATGAAATTACCACAAGAGCCATGCGGTAGCTGGGTAGTAGCTCCATTTTGGCCTGAGTGTGTAGACGCTTACGCAGCTTAGCAAAAGGGCCCCTAAGAACCCTCTTTGGTTGATATTGAGGGGCATAATCAAATGCAAATGCCCATCTCCATGGGTGACTATCTCCGAGGACAGGTATGCGAAGGGGCGGGACAGACCATATTTTTGAAAAAGATGGCCGTCCATCTTTTGTTTCGATAATACGGTTGGTTCCAGGCAAATGCATCGAATTTGGGCAGATTTGAGCTGGGCGGTATCGGTTTTCAGCAATAATGGAAACCGAAGGCACCCAGCTCAAAAATGAACACATCCAAGGCATTTGGCCGTGGGAAGGGCCAGGATTCTTAGTGCACTGGTCCCCCTCACATGCCAGGACACCAACCGGGCACCCTAGGGGGCATTTGTAAAAAGTAAAATTATAAATTAAAATACCCCCCAAGTCCATAGCTTCCTTACCATGGGTGCTGAGCCCCCCAAATCCCCCCCCAAACCCACTCCCCACAACTCTACACCATTACCATAGCACTTATGGGTGATGGGGGGCACCTAGATGTGGGTACAGTGGGTTTTGGGGGGGGGGGTGTTGGAGGGCTCCCATTTACCAGCACAAGTGTAACAGATAGGGGGGGATGGGCCTGGATCCACCTGCCTGATGTCCACTGCACACATTAACAACTGCTCCAGGGACCTGCATGCTGCTGTGATGGAGCTGGGTATGACATTTGAGGCTGGCATACAGGCTGGGAAAAAAAGGTTTTAAAGTTCTTTTTTTTGGTGGGAGGGGGTTAGTGACCACTGGGGGAGTCAGGGGAGGTCATCCCCGATTCCCTCCAGTGGTCATCTGGGCAGTTGGGGAACTTTTTGTGGACTTGTTCGTGAAAAAATTAGGGTCCAAAAAAAGCGGCCCAAATTCTAGCTTCTGCCGCCCTTCTTTTTTCCATTATTGGCCGAGCGCGCCCATCTCTCCTCGGCCGATAAACACGCCCCAGTCCCGCCTTCACCATGCCTCCGACATGCCCCCGTCAGCTTTGTTCATTCCTGCGACAGACTGCAGTTGGAGAGGCTCAAAATCGGCTTTTCATTATACCGATTTGAGCACCCATGGGAGAAAGGCACCCATCTGCCGATTTGGGTCGAAATATGGGCGTCTTTCTCTTTCAAAAATAAGCCTGATAGTTGAGCAAATGTTGTAAACAGAGAGGGGGCCAATGCATAAAGAATTTTAAAATTCAAGCTTAAAGTTTAAAATCAATCCTTGCTTTACAAGGGAGCCAATGTTACTTTTTCAGAAATGGGGTAGCATGTTCATTCTAACGAACTCCCCCCTATTAGTTTGGCTGCTGCATTTTCCACAACCTGTAATCTTTTTAACTGTTTCTCTGGAAGACCTAGATATACAATGCTACTTTAATCTATAAATTGTTATTACCATTGCCTGTACAAGTACCCGAAAATATTTAGATTCTAAAACATATGTAATATGCCAAAGCATTTTCAGTTTTAAAAAAAAGTATTTACAAATTACATTTTTTTACTTGAGAGAACATCCAATCCTCCAGTAACATTAGTCAGCTAGCGCATTACACTTACCATGCTCTAACTGCCTAAAGTAGAGATAGTGTGGGACCATTTACCACCTCCTTAAGAGGGGGCCCTAAGTGCTTCTGTGTTAACAGGCAGCAGGTAGCATGCATTAATCTAAATATTAATGCAAAACCTGCAATAAAAAATAGTATGAGCGCCCCTTCTCGATGCAGCATTATTTTGGGCTTGCTGCATCCTACAATTCTGCACTATAGCATGTTAAGGCCAAAACTTAATGCCCTTTGGGGCCCTTTTAATCAGCTCCAGTAAAAGGGACACTGTGCTAGCTGCAGTGGCCGTTTTTGCCGTGCACCAGGGCCCCTTTTACCATATTGGGTAAAAAGGCCAAAAAATGAAATGGCAGTGCGATGTTTGCACTTGCTGCATGGCCATTTCTGTGGGAGCACTTACAGTCACCCACTGAGGTGGTGGTAAGGGCTTCCGTGCTAACTAGGTGGTAACGTGGCAGCACAACGCTGCCCAAATACCACTGGGTATACCCCTGTAGAAATACTTTAAAAATATTTATGCTAGCGCCAGAAATGGCACATGTGGAGGGGGTGGAGCTACCACCGGCACCCACGTTGGTCAGCCGTAATTCCGAGTTGCTGCACGGCAACCCTTTGGTAGAATGGCTCCTAAATAACTAGTGGTTAAATAAATAATGTGTCCCTAGACAAATATTCAAAAATGATCCTTCAGTGTTCCTGTCTATTTTTTTTTTAAGAAATAGTGTTGACTGCCAAAATATTGTGACTGTGTGGGTATCAAATGTTGAAGAAAATTAACAACATTAATAGCAGGGATTTATTATGTAATGTTTAAGGTTAAAGTTTGAGGGTTAATTTTGTACTTTCCAATCTTTTTTTTTTGACAGGGGTAAATCTGTACAGAAGCCTGAAAAATATTTCTGTGCTCGTTTTATCAAGCTAAAGGAAGAATAAAAATTGACAACCTTTGAGCACTGCAGAATTACCTGCTTTAAAAAGGAAATACCATGGCAACACCATTTTATTCTGGTCTGACCTGAGCAATTGGAACATGGCTCTGTACTAAGGAGAGTACACTGAAGGAGTTTTGAAGTGCAGAAATGCAAAGAGAGCCCTGCTGCATAAGTTGTTTGAGGCCTGTAAAGTGATTATGAGTTTTGTTGAGGTGGTTCATCAATATGCTGACGATGAATGAGAGGCGGCCAGGCGGGATAGTAAGTGGTTAAACTAAACCATCTGAGAATTACAAGGTCCTATGCAGGATCATGTTGCAAACCAGCTGATCTCATTTTCTATTAGCAGAGATAGTTTGGACTATTATACAGTACTTCAAATTATGTTGTAACCAAATTACATGAAATCATAGTCAGTTACTACACAAGAAGGATGAAACTGAAAAGGAAGTACAGCCGTATAGATTTTCATTAAATTGATTCAAAAGTTTTTGTCAAGTTTAAAACAAATTCCTTTGTGCTATGGGTGATTGTAAGTGTTGTTTTTTTGCTGGAATAGTAAAAATAAAACAACAAAAAAATTATAGACCTCAGTCCAGACTGTGATGCCTTTAATGAAGCACATTCCCCCAGATTCTATATATGGCGCCTAGATTCCGTGCAGCGATACGCGTGTACCTTAATTGGCGTAACAAGGTAATCAGTGTTTTTAACAGCACTAAACAAGCAATAGCGAGCATTAATTGGGAATTATCACAATGTATGAGCGGAAATCACTAAACATATTCTATAAAGAACTGCACCTAAATTGAAAAGTGTACAATTCAAAATAAATGCGCATAGCTTTAAAGGGGCTTGTTTACAGGCATTCCAAAATTTCGATGCATAATTACAGAATACAGATCAGTGCACCTAAATCTACATGCGGAGACTTACACCAGGTTTTTATTGGCGTAAATGGGCACACATAAATTTAGGCGCTATAGAATTGACTAAGCGTATCCTATACACTGCACCTAAATCTTATAGAAATGCACTTAATTCCATGTGGATTTTTTAGGCACCATATATAGAACCTGGCCTTTTGTGCTTATATTCATAGCAAGATACAGTCTAGATGGTATCGGGAAATAAATATATTTGGAACTAGGTCAAGGTGGAGCTGTATCCTAATGGTAAGTGCAGTAGGATGAAGATCAGGGAAGCCTATGTTCAAATGGCTTTTCCCGGATGTTTTTGTACTTTGGGCAAGTCACTTTGGCCTTCATTCCATTAAGAACCAACTTTAACTGGGAGCCCTCAGGTATAAACCTACCAACTACACTTCACCAGAGCATGGGTTTGAAAAGGCAAAGACATGAATTCAAATGCATTTCAACTCATAATGAAGGTGAAGCTAATGGCAGAAGGATAGGGTTACCATATTTTGTCCGCAAAAATGGAGGACACATGCCCCACCCCCACCACACACCCACCCCCTTTCACGCCTTTGCTCCGCCCCCTGTCACATTTCCCCTCCCCCCTGTCTCATACCCCGTCACCCACCCTCCCCTTACTACTGCCTTGGTGATCTAGTGACCTCTTCAGGGCAGGAAAGAGCCCCCTCTTTCCTGCCTGGAGCGCTGCCCTGCATGCATCCTTCCTGTTGCTGATCTCGGTGTCGATTCAAAATGGCCATCAAGAGTTGAAGTCTTGTGAGGTCACTTCAACTCTCGGTGGCCATTTTGAATTGGCGCCAAGGTCAGCAACAGGAAGGTTGCATGCAGGGCAGCGCTCCGGGCAGGAAAGAGGGGGGTCTTTCCTACCTTGAAGGTGGAAGAGGTCACTAGACCACCAGGGCAGTAGTAAGTAAGGGGAGGGGAGGCTAGCAATCTGCCCATTTGTCCTATGGACGGCCCGCCCACCAGCCTGCCCATTTGTCCAGAAAACTGGACAAACGAGCAGATTTGCAAAACCCGCCCGGTTGCCCAGATGGGTAAATCCGGACATATGGTAACCCTACAGAAGGATGCATATGAAATCTAGATTACATAACCAGGGATATGTCAACTCATCTTTAAGATAGTGGAAAAAATATATAACCTGGTTTCTGAGCAGGTTCAGTCTACACAAACTTGAATGAAGCACACTGTTTAGCAGATTTCTCTATGTCATAATCTCTGCCCCAAGTTTATACTTCAGCCTTAAACTAGGCATGCTGTTTCCATCATCCTGACAGATCTTTCCCCTTCTGGTAGATTACAGCATCAGCAAGACTTTCATTCTTTGGCTACAGGTAGAAACAGGATACTGGTATTTCAAGCGGGCGAGTTGGAGAAACGTACTGACTTCACGGTAAACCTGGAGGATGTAATGGGGCAGTTTGGCAAACTGAAGAGTAGCAAATCTCCTGGACTGGATGGTATTCATCCTAGAGTACTGAAATAACTGAAAAATGAGCTTGTGGAGCTACTGCTAGTGATATGCAACTTTTCCTTAAAATCGAGCGTAGTACCGGAAGATTGGAGGGTAGCCAATGTAACGCCCATTTTTAAAAAAGGCTCCAGGGGAGATCCAGGAAATTATAGACCGGTCTGACGTCGGTGCCAGGGAAAATGGTAGAGGCTATTATTAAAAACAGAATTACAGAGCACATCCGAGGACATGGATTACTGAGACCAAGTCAGCACGGCTTTTGTGTGGGGAAATCTTGCCTGACCAATTTACTTCAATTCTTTGAAGGAGTAAACAAACATGTGGACAAAGGGGAGCCGGTTGATATTGTGTATCTGGATTTTCAAAAGGCATTTGAAAAGGTACCTCATGAAAGGCTACAGAGGAAATTGGAGGGTCATGGGATAGGAGGAAATGTCCTATTGTGGATTAAAAACTGGTTGAAGGATAGGAAACAGAGAGTGGGGTTAAATGGGCAGTATTCACAATGGAGAAGGGTAGTTAGTGGGGTTCCTCAGGGGTCTATGCTAGGACCGCTGCTTTTTAATATATTTATAAATGATTTAGAGATGGGAGTAACTAGCGAGGTAATTAAATTTGCTGATGATACAAAGTTATTCAAAGTTGTTAAATCGTGACAGGATTGTGAAAAATTACAAGAGGACCTTACGAGACTGGGAGACTGGGCGGCTAAATGGCAGATGACGTTTAATGTGAGCAAGTGCAAGGTGATGCATGTTGGAAAGAAGAACCCGAATTATAGCTACGTCATGCAAGGTTCCACGTTAGGAGTTACGGACCAAAAAAGGGATCTGGGTGTCGTCGTCGATGATACACTGAAACCTTTTGCTCGGTGTGCTGCTGCGGCTAGGAAAGCGAATAGAATGTTGGGTATTATTAGGAAAGGTATGGAAAACAGGTGTGAGGATGTTATAATGCCGTTGTATCGCTCCATGGTGTGACCGCACCTTGAGTATTGTGTACAATTCTGGTCGCCGCATCTCAAGAAAGATATAGTAGAATTGGAAAAGGTGCAGCGAAGGGCAACTAAAATGATAGCGGGGATGGGACGACTTCCCTATGAAGAAAGACTAAGGAGGCTAGGGCTATTCAGCTTGGAGAAGAGACGGCTGAGGGGAGACATGATAGAGGTATATAAAATAATGAGTGGAGTGGAACAGGTGGATGTGAAGCGTCTGTTCACGCTTTCCAAAAATAATAGGACTAGGGGCCATGCGATGAAACTACAGTGTAGTAAATTTAAAACAAATCAGAGAAAATGTTTCTTCACCCAACGTGTAATTAAACTCTGGAGTTCATTGCCGGAGAAAGTGGTGAAGGCGGTTAGCTTGGCAGAGTTTAAAAAGGGGTTGGACGGTTTCCTAAAGAAGGAGTCCATAAACTGCTACTAAACGGACTTGGAAAAATCCACAATTCCAGGAATAACATGTATAGAATGTTTGTATGTTTGGGAAGCTTGCCAGGTGCCCTTGGCCTGGATTGGCCGCTGTCGTGGACAGGATGCTGGGCTCGATGGACCCTTGGTCTTTTCCCAGTATGGCATTACTTATGTACTTATGACCTTTGGTATGACACAATAGAGCATCACATATGATTTTAGTCTGTAAAATCAAAGTCAGATCTGATAAATGTTTCTTTTTACCAAAAGTTTTGTAAATTACTTAGTTTCTAAAAAAAAAAAAAAAGAAGAATTGCTCTGGAAATAGAGTGACAGAGGGTGGGGAGGGGGGAGAAGTGTGTTATGACAGACTTTAGTCTGCTGACTGCGGAGGTGTCTGTTGATTGCAGAGCTGTTGACTGTGGATCTGTTTGCCTGCTAGAAGACAAGAGTGAAAATGTTTCTGGTCATGTGATGTGGTTTGTTCCAAAAACAACCCTGTCTCACTCTGGGGTTCAAAAATAGAAAGAGGACAGACACATAGATAAGTAGAAAGATGAAAGACAGATACAGTATTTGGAGAATTCACGATTGCTCTATATGGGAATCTCAATATCCAGAAAGTGAGAGTTCCTCTCACACTTGATGTTACAATGTCTCAGAAATCTAAGGAATTTCCTCATTACAACAATTATGTATTCTACTTGTCATATATAAATGGCATGTTAAATGAAAGTTACAAATAGGAAGTCATTTTAGAATGTATATGTAGAAATAGTGGCAATTACATGTATACATTGCATATACATATAAATGGCTACTTCAGAAACCATATATATGTTTAAATGCTCCGAGACACAGACAGATTTTAAGGGTGCTTGGTCTAGGTGGGCTGAAAAATTGAACATGTAGTTCCCATTTTACAGTGGGAATATACATACAATTTAAAATATTCCTGCTACAGCGTTTTCACCTGCACCAAGGCACACACAAGTACAAGCAACCTGGTACTTTGGACCTGGTGACTCTAATCTAATCAAACTACATTCATACAATAAATTCACTGATTAAAAATTATTCAATTAGACATTCCTTAAAAAGATAGGTCTTCAGTTTCTTCCTAAAAGAAGAATAAGAACTATCACACCTAAGCTCACTAGGTAATGTGTTCCAGAGAGACACAGAGAAAACAGAAAAAGGTTCTTTTCCAAAATTTACCATTCTTTAAAACAACTGGAAAAGGAAGAGATAACAAACGCGATCTCGAGAATGTCACGTATTAGCAAAAGAAAGAAAAACTGACACGCTGTTTAATCAAAGAGTCTACAGCTAAATCATAAATAACTTTAGGGTCATTTTACTAAGCCACAGTAAAAAGTGGCCTGCAGTAGTGTAGGTGTATATTTTGGGTGCACGCTGGGCCATTTTTTACCGCAGCTGGGAAAAGGTTTTTTTTTTTTTTTAATGGGCCAAGAAATGGGCATGTGCTGAAATTAAAACTAGTGCATGCCTATTTATGGCCTGAGTCCTTACTGCCACCCATTGACTTAACAGTAAGGGCCCACGTGCTACCCGCACATTAACCATGCAGCGTGTGCCAACTGCTGATTACCGCTGGGAACACCCCCTGCGGTAGAAAATAGAAAATTATTTTCTAACACAGCATTCGGCATGCACCAAACTCAGAATTACTGTCGGTCGCATGCGCTAGCCCGGCAGTAGTGTCAATTTGATGCGTGCTACCCATCGTTAGCCTTCCCGCACTTTAGTAAAAGGGCCTCTTTATGCATAAAACATAAAACCTCAAACCTCACTCTTGCATACACAGGGAGCCAGTGCAAAGCATGCAGTGATTGAGGGGGAATTTGTGTTCACTTCTATAGTATCTAACACCACTTCAAAAATGTACTAGAAAGAGTGATTTTACTTGTCTCCTCTTGTATGTGCAGCTTTGTGAAATCCAACACATACCTGAATAAGCACCAGCAAATACATATGTATGTCATAAGATTTGCACATCAAAACAAAAAAGAACTAAACCAACAAATCTTGAAAACTATTTCCGAAACCCAAATGTGGTCCTAAATATCTTCTTAAAATCACAAATAGAGGGAGAATAATCTATTCTTCTGGAGGAAAAAGCTCCTGCATAGCCTGACAAACTTCTGCCACCTTACATACTTGGTACATTTTCACCTGAACCACAAAAATCAGCGTGAGGGGAAAGACCCTCCAGTACTGAACGCTCTCCTCCCTAAGTTTTTTTGTGACTGCTAGGAAGTCTCACCTCCTCTGAAGTGTGCTGGGTGCAAGGTCCTGATACATTTCACTATTGTAAGAAGAAAAACAACAATAAAGTGGAGGACATCAAGCATGTGGTAATGTTCTTACATGTGATGTGTAAATCCTACTTTTTACTCATTATCCTGCTTATTTTCGAACGAGAAGGGCGCCCATCCTCCGACACAAATCGGGAGATTGGCGTCCTTCTCCTAAGGTCGCCCAAATCAGCATAATCGAAAGCCGATTTTGGGCATCCTCAACTGCTTTCCGTCGCGCGGACAACAAAGTTCAAGGGGGGCATGTAAGCAGTGTACCGAAGGTGGGATGGGGCGTGGTTAACAGATGGGTGTCCTTGGCCAATAATGGAAAAAAGAAGGGTGTTTCTCACGAGCATTTGGCTGACTTTACTTGGTCCATTTTGTTTCACGACAAAGCATCAAAAAATGCCCGAACTGACCAGATGACCACCGGAGGGAATCGGGGATGACCTCCCCTGACTTCCCCAGTGGTCACTAACCACCTCCCACCCCGAAAAAAAACAACTTCAAAAACTTTTGTCTTTTTTTTTTTTTTAGAGTATGTCCTTTGCTATGCCTCCGTCCCTGCGACGGCAGTTGAGGACGTCCTTCCCTGCAACGGCTAGGAAGAAAAGAGAGATAGATCTCTTTGCTGGGGCTCTGTGAACAGTTATATATTCTGATCTTCCCAGGTGCTTTCTAGAAAGTAAACAGATGTTTAGTTAGTGTTATAATTGATCCATATTTCAGTTACCTGTTATTGTTTGCTGATTGTACATTTTTTGTTCATTGTTCAGTTTTCAGGACAATAAATAATTTATTGCCTCTGCCTGTCTGGACTGATAAAGAATTCCGGTGGATTGTATGTTGGGTCTGTGAGTGCTTTCTGGGAACTGTGAGACTGCTGGGAGTGTAGCACCAGTAATCTAGAAATCAGTGGGAATATTTTGAGAGCAGGAGACTCGCCCAGAGTTGGGGGTGACTCAGTCAGTGGGAGGAGGGTGCCAGTGGACCTAAGCTATGCTGGAGATAGACCCTCTAAGTGGCCACAGGTTAACCACAGGTGGGTGTTTTATGACAGGTATAAACCCCCAGATTCTATAAAAGTTACACAAAGTTGGGCGCCCAAATTTGGGTGCAGATCTCAGAAGCATGTATAAGCTAATTAATTAATTAGGCACTAACAATTAATTATTGGAGTAAATTGGCAGTAATTTGGAGTCACACGTGTATCTGCCCTATGCTCTATTTAATAACATTTGTCTCCAAATTTCATAGAGCACAACTGAAAAGGGGTGTGGTCATGGGAGGAAAATGGGGGTGTGTCCCTGGAAATGAGGAGCAATGTTATAGAATACTTGTATTTATTCACTCAATTGTCATCAGCTGGGCATGAGGATTAATAGCAGGTTTCAGCAGGCTTGCAACAAAAGTTGGGCATGGGAATCCACGCTGAGCACTTTTTTTTTTTATAAAGGTTGCTTAGCGCTAAACAACCTTTATAGAATTGGCTTTTAGTACAGATCTTACTGATGCCTAACTTTGAGCAACATTTACTGAATCTGGCATAAAATTAGTGGGGGGTTTTTTTGTGTGTGTACACTTAATTACCCTGCTATGAAATAGCCCCTAAGAATAAGGTGCTAGTTGAGAAAGGGTACGTAAAATTAAGAACCAGTGGTTTCTAAACTGAAAATGATGATTCCTGAGTAGAAAGTGGTACATACAACAATACAAGAAGGCTACATCATTCTACTTTGCATAATCGTATTTAAGACCAGTATATTTTCCAGGTTAAAATAAATGACCCCACCAAAATAAAAATAGCTTGTCCTTAATAAGTTGAATAAATCACTAAGGATCTGATTTATCAAGCATTTTCTTCTGTTCTGATATGTGCCTCTGGTGGAAAAACCATTGATAAATCAAATCTTAGGAATACTAGTCTCCAGGCTAACCTCATACCAAAGTTTATCGCTTATCTTCAGAAGACATGATAACAATTGCTGTTCAATCCGCTAATAGTCGAATGAAACAGCACAGAATGAAATGCTTTTTGAGATATAGGGCTTTAGGTATCAAATTACATCTAAACACCTACCATCCAGAAGTATCTCCAACAAAAGTCATTTGAAATATGGCTTCAATATACCCCCACCGAAAAAAAAAATCAATAATTTAAACCACAAGTTGAACATTTTTACTGCTTTCACTGCAGGCTGTCATTTTTTGAAATGAAAATGCTAATGACACCAAAGGGGAAAGCTCTAGCCAGAAAAGGATGTCTGAATATGAACAGGGATTAGCTAGCACTCTCCATCTGCTTTGGCTTTTTCCCTTTCCCTTTCTATTTTTACATCTTTCCTCCTTACTCACTTGTGACAAGTCTGTATTTTCAGATTCATTTCTCTTTTTAGATCATACTAAAGCATAACAAAACAACATAGTTCATGCTTGTATTGCAGGATAAGCACTCACTTTAACTGGTTGCCAAATGGTTTTCCCAAAAAACATCAAGGGGCCTATTTACTTAGCTGTATTGGCTGTTTAATGCAGAAATTAATGTACCCTAACATTCAATGTAGTGCTGCATTAACAGTTAATACGTGTGTTAACTGTTTCCATGTTGCCACATTAAACAGTTATGGGTCAATATTCAAAGGGAAGTAACCTGTCAACTGCTGGAGTTATCAGGACATCTGGGTGGAGACCTGCTCCGGTGGCTGACATGGTGTACCTCAGATTCTGCCATCTCCACAACTGATTCTGCTGCAGTGCTGCTCCTGACATGATGCCTGCCCAGTGATCCCATGACCTGCGTGCACTGTTATGCCACAGCTCAAGAATTGAAAGTGTCATATAGGCAGGGGTGTGCTGGTAAATTTTTAACAACGGGCTCTCTCTCCTGACATAGCCTGCCCTGAAATTTGGGGGGAGGGGGGAATACATGCCTCTCTCTCCCCTCCCTTGTGCGGGCACGCTAGGCATACCTTTGCCGAGCCCCACCAGCCAATAAATGGACTGCCACCATTCTCTGCTGCTTGTTTCTGGCTCTGAGCAGTATGATGGAACCTTCTTGCGCTTGCATGAAAAGTCCCAGCCTGATGCTCAGAGTCAGAAACAAGGAGCAGGGAGCAGCAGCAGTCTATTTACTTGGCTGGTGGGGCCAGCATCACTGCCAGCAAAGTAAAAGAGAATTCAGGAGGGGGCCCAAGCCTACATTTTGGGAGTCAGTTGTTAGACTAGCCATGGGGAGGCCTACTTTAACAACCGGCTCCCAAAATTCTTAAAAACTTAACAAACGGCTCTCGCGAGCCTGTGAGAGCCCGCTCCAGCACACCACTGCATATAGGATATACACAGATGATATTCAATTTTCCCCCTATGAGAGAGATTCCCTGGATCTAAGCTCGCAGTTGACAGAACATTTTGATAAAATCAACCTATAGATATCTATATAAATAAATCTCACCTGAAACATTCTGAAGCTCTGAAGCTCACTCTGTGGCAGAGACACTCACTGTCACTCATGCACCACTCACTCTCACTCATAGACCCGCCCTCAGCCACGCCCCTCAGCCACGCCCCTTATTCACATAATTCGCAACCCCAACGTTCTAAATGAAGCTGCCACTTCCGTTTTTGAGGTGGCAGAGACCAAAAATTTTCCCCATGACTGTCTGCCCCGCCCTCGCGTCTGAACGTGATGACGTCGAGGGCGGGGCTATGACACTCAACGAATCCCCAGTTCCACCGCCATCCAATGCTTCACCCCCCCCCCCACACCCGACGCACACCGACAAACAGCGACCTACACAGACCCTCCACCCCCCCTGACGCATAGCGGCAAACACCGACCACAGTCCCTCCACCCCCCCGACGCACAGCGGCAAACACTGACCTACACAGGGGGAGGAGTGCCATCCAACCAGCTGATCCGCTGTGATCCCCACGCTGCTGCCCTCCAAAAATTTACGTGCCACCTGCGCCCTCCTGACGCTACCGTCCTGCGCCCTCCTGACCCTGCCGTGAAAACAGCTGACGACCCACGCTGCGGTCCTGCGCCCTCCCGACCCTGCCGTCCAAACAAAACAGCTGACGACACTGCCGCGATTCCCACGCTCACACCCTCCAAAAAACAACCAACAGAAGGCCGGACGAGCAGGAGGTAAAACAGGTCACTGCTAGCAGGCAGGGGGAGAAGTTGTGAATAACGCCGATGAAGTGGCACGGAGGGGTGCAGGACCACTACGAGCTGGGGAGACAGGCAGAGGGGGGGGGGGGAGGCCCCGTGGCAGCCAGGCAGGCAGGTACGCAGGACAACAGTGCTAGCAGGCAGGGGGAGGAGTATTGAATAACGCCGATCAAGTGGCAGGGAAGGCTGCAGGACGAGTACGAGGTGGGGAGAGAGGCAGAGAGATGGAAGCCCTTTGGCAGGCAGGCTGCCAGACACGCAGGCACTGGCACACACTCTCTTTCCCACACGCACTCTCATTCCCACACACACACACACACACACTCTCTCACAAACACACTGTTTCTCACAAACACGCTCGCACACACTCTCTCTGTCACAAACACACACTTGCATCTGGCAGGCAGGAAAGAGGGAGGGAAGGGGGCCACCTTGGGGGAGGGGGGCGCCCTGGCACACTCTCTCATTCCCACACACTCTCTCTCTCTCTCTCTCACATACACACACACTTGCTACCACCTGTTTCATCACACACAAACACTGACACACTCTTTCTCTCTCTCTCTCTCATTCTCTCTCTAACACACACACTCCATCTCTCGCACACACTCTTTCTCAAACATACACTCCCAGGAAAACCTTGCTAGCGCCCGTTTCATTTCTCACAGAAAAGGGCCTTTTTTACTAGTTTGAACATAAGCTGTCTTTGAACTTAGGGCCATGTTTACTAAGCTGCACTAGTGTTTTTAGCATGCACTAAAATTAACGTATGCTAAATGATAGAAACACTCATATATTCCTAAGAGTGTCTCTTGCATAAGCACGTGCTAAAAATGCTAGTGCGCCTATAGCTTGGCTTAGAAAACAGGGCCTTTAGCCAAAACTGAAATTATGTATATGAGGAGATCTTTAGACCTGCTTTGCCATCTGTTTTGTCATATCAAGGTATGTCATTGTCTGTAAAATCTTGTAAATTTAGGAGTTCTAATTGATTCAAATCTTTCAATGCAAAATCAGGTGGATCAAGTGATCACTACTTCTTTTTTTCAGATTCGCCTTTGAGTAAATTGAAGAACATGTTGCCTGCAGCTGACTTTCAGGCGGTCATGCAGATTCTATTCCTTACTAGAATTGATTACTGTAACTCTGTATTTGCTGTAGTGGCAACCAAAAAAGCAAGCAGGATGCTTGAAATTATTAGGAAAGGGATGCAAAATAAAACCAAGAATTTTATAATGCCTCTGTATCACTCCATGGTGCAACCTCATCTTGAGTATTGCATTCAAAAAAGATATTGTGGAATTAGAAAAGGTTCAAAGAAGAGCGACCAAAATGATAAAGGGGGGAGGGGACGATATATCATCTTTTGGTGGATTTCACAATTACATTCAAAGTGGTTTACACATTATGTACAGCTAATTATTTGTAACAGGGGCAATGGAGGATTGAGTGACTTGCCCAGAGTCAGAAGGAGCTGCTGTGGGAATCAAACCCAGTTTCTAAGGACCAAAGTCCATTGCACTAACCATAGGAGCCAACTTTTCAAAATTATTGTGGGTGCTAAGCCCAATGAAAATAACCCCTTCTTGGACACATACAAGGAATTTTCTCAATATTGGGGGTGCTCAAGCACCCACAGCACCCACAGAGTCGGCTCCAATGGCACTAACCACTAGGCTACTTCTTCACTACTGGAATGCCTCCCATATGAGGAAAGACTAAAAAGCTTAGGGCTCTTCAACTTGGAAAAAAAATGCTGAGGAGGGATATGATTTAGGTCTATAAAATCCTGAGTGATGTAGAACAGGTAGAAGTGAATCAATTTTTCACTCTTACAAAAAGTACAAAGACCAAGGGACATTCAATAAAATTACATGGAAATACTTGTAAAACAAGTAGGATGAAATATCTTTTCGCTCTGGAACTCGTTGCCGGAGGATGTGGTAACAGTGGTTAGCATATCTGGGTTTAAAAAAGGTTTGAACAAGTTCCTGGAGGAAAAGTCCATAGTCTGTTATTGAGCTGGATATGGGGGAAGACACTGTTTGCCCTGGGATTGGTAGCATAGATTGTTGCTTCTAATTGGGTTTCTGCCAGGTACCCAAAGAGAAAAGACACCCCCAAATCACTAAAACCGAAACACATACTAGGAAATGTAGATGGAAAGCGATGACCACAAATGCTCGCAGTCTAAGCAATAAAGTTCATGACCTTCAAGCCCTGATGTTGGAGGCAGACTTGGACATAGTTGCAATCACAGAGACATGGCTCAATGGTTCCCATGAATGGGATGCAAACATACCAGGCTATAATCTTTTTTAGGAAGGATAGAGAGGGGCATAAAGGTGGAGGAGTAGCTCTGTATGTGAGAAATGATATCACAGCGACTGAAATGACAGGGAACTGGGGAAAGGAAGAAGCGATATGGATCACCTTAAAAAGAGAGGATAGAACCTCTGTCCACGTGGGTGTTGTCTACAGACCCCCGACACAATTGGAGGAACTAGATAAAGATCTGATCGCTGATATTCAAAAGTTGGGGAAGAAAAGAGAGGTGCTGTTGTTGGGAGATTTCAATCTGCCAGATGTAGATTGGAAGGTTCCGTCTGCGTAATCAGAAAGAAGTAGAGAGATCGTGGATGCTTTTCAAAGTGCTTTGCTCAGACAAATGGTGACGGAACCCATGAGGGAGGGAGCGACGCTAGATCTGGTACTCACAAATGGGGATAATGTGTCAAATGTCCGAGTGGGTGCCCACCTGGGCAGCAGTGACCATCAAATGGCTTGGTTTGATATGACGGTTGAAGAGGAGGGTGGCCACTCAAAACTCAAAGTCCTGGATTTCAAGCATGCTGACTTTAGTAAAATGGGGGAATACCTGAGGAAGGAGCTGATGGGATGGGAGGAAATACAAGAAGTGGAAGGACAGTGGTCCAGGCTGAAAGAAGCTATAAATAGGGTCACAGCCCTATATGTAAGGAAAGTAAATAAAAGCAAGAGAAAAAGAAAACCGATATGGTTCTCCAAGCAAGTGGCTGAGATAATAAAGGCTAAAGAGTTGGCGTTCCAGAAATACAAAGAAACTCAAGAGAAGGAACACGAGGAGGAATACCGGATGAAACTGAAAGAAGCCAAGAGAGAGATACGTCTGGCGAAAGCGCAAACGGAAGAACAAATGGCTAGAAATGTAAGGAGGGGTGGCAAAATTTTCTTCAGGTATATTAGTGAAAGGAGAATGACTAAAAAGGGAATCATGAGACTAAAAGATACTGCGAACCGCTATGTGGATACTGATGAAGAAAAAGCAAATTTGCTAAATAGATACTTCTGTTCTGTTTTCACAGAAAAAAATCCTGGAGAAGGACCGCGATGGACTGGAAAAAGTACAAATGAGATTGAAGTGGATAGAGCGCTGTTCACGGAAGAGACTGTGTATGAACAACTTGAAAAGCTAAAGGTGGACAAAGCCATGGGGAGCTCAAAGAGGTTCTGGCGGGTCCTCTTAAAGATTTGTTTAATATATCCTTGGAGACGGGAGAGGTTCCGAGGGATTGGAGAACGGCGGATGTGGTCCCTCTTCACAAAAGTGGTGATAGGGAAGAAGCTGGAAACTACAGGCCGGTAGGCCTCACTTCGGTTATTGGAAAAGTAATGGAAGCGATGCTGAAGGAAAGGATAGTGAATTTCCTGGAAGCCAATAAGTTGCAAGATCCGAGACAACATGGTTTTACCAAAGGGAAATCGTGCCAAACGAATCTCGTTGAGTTCTTTGATTGGGTGACAGGAGAATTGAATCAGGGACGAGCTATGGACGTAATCTACTTAGATTTCAGCAAAGCTTTTGACACGGTTCCCACAGGAGGCTCTTAAATAAACTGGATGGGCTGAAGATAGGACCCGAAGTGGTGAACTGGATTAGGAACTGATTGACGGACAGACGCCAGAGGGTGGTGGTGAATGGAATTTGCTCGGAGGAGGGAAATGTGAGTAGTGGAGTGCCTCAAGGATCGGTGCTGGGGCCGATTCTGTTCCATATATATTTGTGAGTGACATTGCCGAAGGGTTAGAAGGTAAAGTTTGCATATTTGCAGATGATACTAAGATCTGTAACAGAGTAGACACCCCGGAGGGAGTGGAAAACATGAAAAAGGACCTACAGAAGCTAGAAGAATGGTCTAAGGTTTGGCAATTAAAATTCAATGCGAAGAAATTCAAAGTGATGCACTTAGGGAGTAGAAATCCATGGGAGGTGTATGTGTTAGGCGGGGAGATTCTGATAGGTACAGATGGGGAGAGGGATCTTGGGGTGATAGTATCTGAGGATTTGAAGGCGACAAAACAGTGTGACAAGGCGGTGGC
Source organism: Microcaecilia unicolor (assembly GCF_901765095.1). Classification (NCBI taxonomy): domain Eukaryota; kingdom Metazoa; phylum Chordata; class Amphibia; order Gymnophiona; family Siphonopidae; genus Microcaecilia; species Microcaecilia unicolor. The sequence goes on from NC_044036.1 coordinate 78,433,504, forward strand.
CGTAGCTAGAAGGTTGTTAGGCTGTATAGAGAGAGGTGTGACCAGCAGAAGAAAAGGTGTGTTGATGCCCTTGTATAAGTCGTTGGTGAGGCCCCACCTGGAGTATTGTGTTCAGTTTTGGAGGCCGTATCTTGTTAAGGATGTAAAAAGAATTGAAGCGGTGCAAAGAAAAGCTACGAGAATGGTATGGGATTTGCGTTACAAGACGTATGAGGAGAGACTTGCGGACCTGAACATGTATACTCTGGAGGAAAGGAGAAACAGGGGTGATATGATACAGACGTTCAAATATTTGAAAGGTATTAATCTGTAAACGAACCTTTTCCGGAGACATTAAATGAGATTGAAGGGGGGAAGACTCAAGAAAAATGTCAGGAGGTATTTTTTCACGGAGAGAGTAGTGGATGCTTGGAATACCCTCCCGCGGGAGGTGGTGGAAACGAAAACGGTAACGGAATTCAAACATGCGTGGGATAAACATAAAGGAATCCTGTTCAGAAGGAATGGATCCTAAGGAACTTAGCCAAGATTGGGTGGCAGAACTGGTGGAGGGAGGTGGAGATGGTGCTGGGCAGACTTATACGGTCTGTGCCATAGCCGGTGGTGGGAGGCGGGGCTGGTGGTTGGGAGACGGGGATAGTGCTGGGCAGAATTATACGGTCTGTGCCAGAACCGGTGGTGGGAGGCGGGGCTGGTGGTTGGGAGGCGGGGATAGTGCTGGGCAGACTTATACGGTTTGTGCCCTGAAAAGGACAGGTACAAATCAAGGTAAGGTATACACAAAAAGTAGCACATGTGAGTTTATCTTGTTGGGCAGACTGGATGGACCATGCAGGTCTTTTTCTGCCGTCATCTACTATGTTACTATGTTACTTGTGACCTATATTGGCCACTGTTGGAAGCAGGATACTTACTGGGTTATATGGACCATTGGTCTGATCCAGTATTCTTATGTTCTTATATGTTTGGCAGGGTATCTAGCAGTATATTTGTGCCAACATGGATAATCAGCATCAGGTATTAGCAGCAACCTTTCCTAATCTCTAAGATCTTTGCACCTGGCATATAGTGCATCTTCTAGGGTATCATGTCTGACTAGCAATTGAAAGCCTCCGTATCTGTCAGAATGAAATCACCAACCACCACTACCTTTTGCTTCCAAAGCACAACGGTTGCTGTTCTTACTGCTTTGGGGATTACATGTTACAGATCCTCCTCATCCTGGGATAGTTACACCTTTTCTACATACAGAGCTGCATACCTCAAGTTAAGATGGCGTCTTGGTGACAACTTTACTGGCTTTGAAAAATAGTGCCCTGCTGTCATCTCATGTTTCAGTTTCTTTTCCACTTTTCTGAGGATCTTAGATTCCTTAATAAGCATTTTATCAATGCAATTCCCATTGTCACTGATGCTTTTCAATCTTGCCACCAAGTCCTTTAATTCTGCTACGTGTTTCCTCAGGGAGCTGACCTAGAAGTATCTTGCTCACTGAACTGGTTCCTCACAATCAATCAGGATATCTTCTTGAATGAAGGCAGAAGTAGTGACAGTAGCGACAGCTTTGGTGACATGATATTTCCCAGCTATCCTTTTGTTGCAAAGAGATCTGGTACCTGTTATAGTGCCTGCCTTTTCAGGTGTCCTCCAAGTATAATCAGCTAATATTTTTTTTCTGAGATCTAACCCTCTACGCTTGATTTCCTTTGTGTAGTTCTGTTCTGCTTGTTCACCAGTTATTGGACTATGGAATAGTGATAAAGGACTAGATTCAGTAAATGGCACCCAAATTTGGACGCCAACAAAAGCTGAGTGCTGAGCGCTATTCTATAAATGGTGCTTGGAGTTGGGTGCCATTTATAGAATATCACTTAGCACCTGGATCTGCGGCCAATTTTGGGCATGAGAATTTACACCCACTGAACTCTGGTGTAAATCACCTAAATTAGGTGCAGATCTCCCATATTCTATGCTACCATAGCTTATAGTTATACCCCCAATATTCACAACCATTTAACTGGCCAGGAATGGCACCTGTCTGGTTAAATTGCACTTAACTGGCTATCCATCGATATTCAGCGAGGGACAGCCGGTTTCCCCCCACTGAATATTCCCAGTTAGCATCTAGGAGATTTGGAGGGGCATTTTCAAAAGAAACGTCCAAGTTGCGATTTGGACATCTTTGCAAAACGTCCAAATCCAGGGGCGGGGAAACCCGTATTTTTGAAAAAAGATGCACATCCATCTTTCGTTTCAAAAATACTGTCAGACGTCCAATCCTTAAATTTGGACGTCCCTAGATTTGGACGTCCTTGGACCTGGACCTTTCTGACTTTCAGCGATATTCGAAATCAAAGACGTCCATGTCAAAAACGTCCAAATGCAAGCTATTTGGACATGGGAGGAGCCAGCATTTGTAGTGCACTGGTCTCCCTGGCATGCCAGGACACCAACCGGGCACCCTAGGGGGCACTGCAGTGGAACTCATAAAATGCTCCCAGGAACACAGCTCCCTTATCTTGTGTGCTGAACCCCCCAAAACCCACTACCCACAACTGTACACCACTACCATAACCCTTATGGGTGAAGGGGGCACCTATATATGGGCACAGTGGGTTTGTGGTGGGTTTTGGAGAGCTCGCTGTTTCCTCCACAAATGAAACAGGTAGGGGGTGTTTGAGCCTGGGTCCGCCTGTCTGAAGTGCACTGCAGTACCCACTAAAACTGCAACTGTGACCTTCATGCACTGTCATGAACCTGAGTATGACATCTGAGGCTGGCATAGAGGCTGGCATGAAATATTTTTAAAGATGTTTTTTGAGGTTGAGAGGGGTTAATGACCACTGGGGGAGTAACGGGAGGTCATCCCTGATTTTCTCCAGTGGTCATCTGGTCATTTCGGGCACCTTTTTGTGCCTTATTCATAAAAAACCACATTCGGGTGAAAATGTCCATGTGTTCGTCAGGGACGTCTTTGCTTTTTTCAATTATGGGTCTAAGACTTCCAAGTGTTAGGCATGCCCAATTCCCGCCTTCGCTACGCCTTTGACACGCCCCCTTGAAATCTGGATGTTCTTGCGACGGACTGCAGTTGGAGACATCCAAAATCGAGTTTCAATTATACCAATTTGGACGTATCTGTGCGAAGGACGTCCATCTTCTGATTTATGTCGAAAGATGGACTTCTTTCTCATTCGAAAATGAGCCCGATAGTAGACTATCCCCGAATATTTAATTCCTATCCAGCTATTGCAATTGGCCATTGGGCTGCTTAAATAGCTGGTATATCTTTAGCCTGTTTAAAAATAACCAACTATCTTTAAATATCGACGTGGAGGGGCATAATTGAACGAAAACGTCTATCTCCATGGGCGTTTATCTCCGAGAACGGGTCCGTGAAGGGGCGGACCGAACCGTATTTTTGAAAAAAATAGACGTCCATGTTTTATTTGACAATTTGTGAGCTGGGCGTTTTTGTTTTTCAGAGATAATGGAAAATGAAAGTGCCCAGCTCAAAAACGAATAAATCCAAGGCATTTGTTCGTGGGAGGGGCCAGGAGTCGTAGTGCACTGGTCCCCCTCACATGCCAGGACACCAACCGTGTACCCTAGGGGGCACTTTTACAAAAAAAAAAAAAAAAAGGTAAAAGAGCTCCCAGGTGCATAGCACCCTTCCCTTGTGTGTTGAACCCCCAAATCCCCCTCAAAACCTACTGCCCACAAGTCTACACCATTACTATAGCCCTAAGAGGTGAAGGGGGCACCTACATGTGGGTACAGTGGGTTTGGGGGGGTTGGACGACTAAGCATTAAGCAGCACAATTGTAACAGGTAGGTGGGGATGGGCCTGGGTCCACCTGCCTGAAGTCCACGGCACCCCCTAACAACTGCTCCAGGGACCTGCATACTGCTGCCAGGGAGGTGGGTATGACATTTGAGGGTGAAAATAAAAAGTTGTGAAACATCATTTTTTTGTGGTGGGAGGGGGTTAGTGACCACTGGGGGAGTCAGGGGAGGTCATCCCCGATTCCCTCTGGTGGTAATCTGGTCATTTAGGGCACTTTTTGGGGCCTTATTCGTGAAAAACAGGGTCCAGGAAAAGTGCCCTAAATTCTAGCTACAAACGCATACTTTTTTTCCATTATCGGCGAAAGGCGCCCATCTCTCCTCGGCCGATAACCACGCCCCAGTTACACCTTCACCACGCCTCCGACACGCCCCCGTCAACTTTGTACGCTTCCGCGATGGAGTGCAGTTGAAAACGTCCAAAATCGGCTTTCCATTATACCGATTTATTCGTTTTTGTGAGATAAACGTCTATCTCCCGATTTGGGTCGAAATCTAGGCGTTTTTCTCTTTCAATTATAAGGTGGTTAGCCAGTTAACTTTAAATCAGCTAAAAATAAACCAGATATTCAATGCCAGTCAGTGTAAACGGCCTATTGAATATCCAGGCTGACCACTGACCATGGGAGTTAGCTGGGCTCCCTCCCACGGTCTGAATACTGGCTTCATTGTTTATAAGGATTTGCTATACTGCCATGACTGAGTAGCAGTATATGGAGGTTTACAATAAATTAAAACAATTTTAGAAAAGGAAAATAACTACAAAATGTGACAGGAAAGCAGTAGCTTACATTCGCAAGAAGAGCAAGAAAGAGAACAGAGAAAAGTGAACAGCTAATAACAAGATGGAGGGCAGGAAAAGGACACAGGAAGTGGGTTAAATTAGGGATGAAAAGAGGGACAGTAGTTAAAGGACACAATAAATTCAGGTTTAGAAAAAAGCATTAGTGAACAGCCAGGTCTTTAATATTGATTTAAAATTCTTAAATGAAGATTCAGCATGGATGTCTAATGGGAGGGAATTCCAATGAAAGGGGGCAGTGAAAAAGAAAACAGCACGACAGGTAGATTCTAAAGGAGCAAGTTTAGGACAGGGTAAAACTAAGCGATGGTCCTTCATCGAACGAAGGCAAACAAGTAAGTATGGAATAGTGAGAGACAAGAGGTAAGGAGGTAGAACAGTCCTATGGGATTTGAATGTAGGAACCAATACAGTAGTTTAAACCTAATACATTGAGAAATCGGGAGCCAATTATATTTTTGTAACAGAGGTGATATGTGGTCGAAACGATGGGCATATCATAATAATCAAATGGCCGTATTCTGCAGGGACTGCATTTTTTTAATGGAGGCTTGAGTACAGCCTAGATAAATGATATTGCAATAATCAAGTCTTGTAATGAGCAGGGCGAGAAGTAAAGAATGAAAGATTTCAGAACTAAAATAGCGACAAATTGCATGTAGCTAGCAAAGTACAAAAAACCCTGTATTGCACACATTAGAGATCTGGAAAGTGATGACAACTGTGAGTCGAGAATGACTCCAAGGTTCCTAAATGATTCAACTGGTTGAAAAGTGGAACCAAACAACTGAATATCTGTATTGAATGCCCTTGATCCACTCATGCCTCCTTTCCAGTTGAACACTGAAAAATTTACATGAGCATCTATACAGAATAGCGCCTAGCAAAATGCGCACATAAATTTAAATTGTTGCTAATTACCACCAATAATTGATTGTTAGTGCCCAGTTATGGGCATTAACAGACTTGTTACTCAATTAACAAAAGTGGAGTGGAAGAGTAGCCTAGTGGTTAGTGCAGTTGACTTTGGTCCTGGGAAACTGAGTTCAATTCCCACTACAACTCCTTATGACACTGGGCAAGTCAGTTAACCCTCCATTGCCCCTGGTACAAAATAAGCACCTGAATATATGTAAACCACTTTGAATGTAGTTGCAAAAACCTCAGAAAGGTGGCATATCAAGTCCCATTTCCATTAAATTGTGCTTGCAATTTTGCAATTTTAAGCGCCATTGATAGAATTCCCTTACTCCTTATTTGTCCGGTTTGTCTGTCCTGATTAGATTGTAAGCTCTGTCGAGCAGGGACTGTCTCTTCATGTTCAAGTGTACAGCGCTGCGTACATCTAGTAGCACTATAGAAATGATAAGTAGTAGTAGAATTCTCCTGTAAATGTTTTTATGTACTGTACTAAAGGGGGGGGGGGTTGTTATCAAGCTGTGTTAGAGCATTAACCCATGGTATTTTCTCCTTAGTACCTGTTAAAGGGCTCTAATGCTCAGTGGCGTACCAAGGGGGGGCAATGGGGGTGGTCCGACCCGGGTGCACGCCGCTGGGGGGGCGTGCCACACGCTGGTCAGCTGTTCCAGGGCAGAGGGAGCATGGAAACGAAGGAAGCTCACCGGCGCGTGGCACCCCCCCCAGCGGCGTGCACCCGGGGTTTCTTTCGCCAGGGTGGGGGTGTCCTTTCATTGGGGGAGGTCGTGCTGCACTGGGGGGGGGGGGGCACTGCATCGGCGATCTGCCCCAGGTGTCAGCCCCCCTAGGAACGCCACTGCTAATGCTGGTTTCACTACTCTAACAGTTATTTTGGTTATCCTACAGTACATAGAGGGGGATAATCAAATGGGGACAACCATCTCTAAAGGCACCCATCTCTAAGGACGGCACCATGAAGGGGCGGGGCAACCCATATTATCAAAACAAGATGGGCGTCCATCTTTCGTTTCGATAATACGGTCGGGGACACCCAAATCTCAACATTTAGGTCGACCTAAGAGATGTTGAGATCGTCGACCTTAGAGATGGGTGACCAGGGCCACAAAATACAAATTCCTTGTTTCTGCACACATACACTGAGTTGGGCACGGGCCGTGGTCGGAGAAAAATCCAGAAGACCATAGGATATTGAGCTGGGGCTCTATTCTCTTTTCTTTGGTAGTTTGGGAGTAAATAAATTCCACTCCCATGCCAAGAAAAAGACTCCAGTTCAGGTTTTTATGCAAACAGGAACTTTACTGAAACTCTCTGCAATGGGCAGTTCAAAATCCTTTTGGTCATAAATCAAATCAATTTGTAATCCAACTTGATGTCAGATGTAAACAAACCAGATACAATTTAGGGATATGGTGTATCTTCTCTCATTCAGTTTATAAATCCCACAGTCTGTATATATTTACAGTCTCTCCTTATCCATACCCATCCTTTCTGGGTATAACAACCTAAGGCTGTGCCAGCAACACTTTTGCAGCATGTGGATCTTCACTTTGGATCAGACCACACTTCTCTAAAAGGTGTACCTCTCTGGGCTACTTTCTGCTGAACAGGTTTTTTTCTTGTTCCTTATCCCAGGCTGGGATCCCCTATTTCCCACCTGGAGAACTCCTCCACTTCACAATTACTGCTTTGACTGGCAGAAACCTCTCCTTTGGTCAGCCTTAGCTTCTTGAACCCATCTAGGACTCCCCTTCTCCTCAAGGATACCAGCAGGGGTAGAGGCAACCAAAGACCATGTGCTATCCACATTAACTTTTATTAACTCAAAATTCCTTCCCTACTGTCATTCAACAACCAGGAACATTTCCCCAAGCACTTTCCCACAAACACCCACCTGGGACTGGGCTTCTCACTCTCTCCATAGTTTGCGTCTCTCCCCCTCCCATTAACTCCCATTATAATGGGGATTACAGATGAAAACATGACTTCTAGTGATAGTACTGCTAGGAGATTCCAGCACCATTTTGAATGCCGACACCTACAAGGGCAGGAATGACTGGGGATTGTCCCTGCCCAAACCACTAGGGACCAGGGATTTTATAAATGTAGTCCTGGGGGGGTGGCTTCAGGAGGTTGGGGAGGCATTGGAGGTGTCTCATGATATGGAGGATCTTCTGGTATGGGGGGGGCTTGATTTGGAGGGCCACTAGAGGAGTTTTGTTCTAGGTGGTCCTGGCTTCACCTATTTAGAAAGGTTGCCGGACCCTTTAAGTTATGTCCATGAGTATCAGGCTATGGCTTTGTGGCCCGATGCTCCAAGGTTGATGGAATAATGTTGCTCACAAGCAGCATTGTTCTTATTATACGGGAGTCAGCAATTTGCAGTACTGAGATACCACAGGTTGGTGACTCCTGTGGTAAATCAAAGTGCAATAAAAGCTTGTCTTTAACTGTGCCTTGATAACTATGCCCCCGAGAAGTGTGCTGTCTAGCATGGCTCTCTTGGAAGAAATACCTCAACGATTTATTAACACAGTACTAATCAATAACCCTTGAAATGTACTTGTGTTCTTTTCACAGATAACCAAAATTGAACCTAATTACTTCTTAGTTTCCCCTTCAATCCATACCAAGCAATTCCATCTAATCCAATCCCCCAACTGGTCAGTAAGATTAGAAGTTGGGGTGGGTGGGAATTGGGGTGCAGAAGAAGGGAACAAATACCCAGTGGCCTAGTGGTTAGAGTGGCAAACTGGGTTCAATTCCCACTGCAGGCACAGGCAGCTCCTTGTGACTCTGGGCAAGTCACTTAACCCTCCACTGCCCCAGGTACAAATAAGTACCTGTATATAATATGTAAGCCGCATTGAACCTGCTATGAGTGGGAAAGCATGGGGTACAAATGTAAGAAAAAATATATATATACCCCCCTTTTTTTAAGATATCATGTACTTGATGTAAAACCAGCCCAAAATATTACCACAGCTTGCAGTGATCTCTCTAAGATCATTTCTAATATTTTCTACTCCATGGTGTCCACTGTGTTGCAGATATTCTTATCATAAAAAAATAACCTTGTTCTTCTAACTCTTCTACAATAGTGCTCACAAAGATATTGAACAGAAGTGCCCAAAGGTACTCGACTCCTAGCATTTTACTCTACCAAGTGAATCCCATTAACCACTACCCTCTGTTGTCTGTCAATCAACCAATTTCTAATCAAGTTCACTAGCTTGGGATCCATCTCCAGGGTGTTCAGTTTATTCATAAGCTTACTGTGAAGAACAGGGTCAAAGGCTTTGCTAAAATCCTGGTAGACCAAATCTAGTGTATGCCCTTAAGCTAGTTCTCTAATCACTCAATCAAAGAAATCAGAATCATTTACAATAATATGCTTCTGGTAAAACCTTGTTGACTTGGATCTTGCAGATAGTTCCCTATCCTTTCCTTCAGTATCATCTCCATGATCTTTCACACTGCTGAAATAAGTCTTACTACCTGTTGTTGTTGTTGTTGTTTTCTTCCTCCTGTGTTAGCACTTCTATGATAAGGGTCCTCAGTTACATTTTGTTCCAATTCTGTGAAACCTTCCCTCTCCAGAGATCTATTAAATACATTCTTCATGGGCTTACTACTACTACTACTTATCATTTCTATAGTGCTACAAGTATACAGTGCTGGGCTTGCCAAAATTTCTCTGAGCTCCCTATTGGGCTCACTTTCGAAAGAGAAGGACGCCCACCTTTTCACATAAATCGGAAGATGGGCGTCCTTTTTGCAGGGTCGTCCAAATTGGTATAATTGAAAGCCAATTTTGGACGTCCCCAACTGCTTTCCGTCACAGGGACGGCCAAAGTTCAAGGGGGTGTATCAGAGGCGTAGTGAAGGTGGGACTTGGGCGTGCCTAACACATGGACGTCCTCGACCCATAATGGAAAAAAAAGGGCATCCCTGATGAGCACAGATGACTTTTTTCTGGTCTTGTTTTTCTTACAACCAAGGCACAAAAAGGTGCCCGATATGACCAGATGACCACTGGAGAGAAACGGGGACGGCCTCCCCTTATTCCCCCAGTGGTCACTAACCCCCTCCCACCCTCAAAAAATATCTTTCAAAATATTTTTTGCCAGCCTCTATGCCAGCCTCAGATGTCATACTCAGGTCCGTGACAGCAGTATGCAGGTCCCTGGAGCAGTTTTAGTGGGTGCAGTGCACTTCAGATAGGAGGACCAAGGCCCATCCCCCCCTTACCTGTTACGTTTGTGGCGGAAACAGTGAGCCCTCCAAAACCCACCACAAACCCACTGTACCCACATCTAGGTGCCCCCTTCACCCGTAAGGGCTATGGTAGTGGTGTACAGTTGTGGGTAGTGGGTTTTGGTAAGGGAGCTATGTACCTGGGAACAATTTATGAAGTCCACTGCAGTGCCCCCTAGGGTGCCAAGTTGGTGCCCTGGCATGTCAGGGGGACCAGTGCAGTACAAATGCTGGCTCCTCCCACAACCAAAGGGCTTGCATTTGGTCATTTCTGTGATGGACGTCCTTGGTTTCTATTATTGCCGAAAATCAGAAACATCCAAGTCTAGGGACGATCATCTCTAGGGACAACCTAAATTTAAAGATTTGGACGTCCCTGACCGTATTATCGAAACGAAAGATGGACTTCCATCTTGTTTCAATAATACCTGTTTCCCTGCCCCTCCATCGGGACATTTTGCAAGGACGTCCTCAACAAAACTTGGATGTCCCTTTTGATTATGCCCCTCGTATCCTGGGATGGGATCTGTCTCATCAAACCTCACGGCTTTGTCCACTTTTAGTTTTGTAAGTTGTTCATAAACACTTGCTTCTATGAATGGTCTGATATTTAAGTATCTACTCTATTTCCATATGAAGGTTTGTTAAACATCTGAGGTTCTTGTCCAGGGGCAGCTTCTATTAGCATGGAACAGAAGCGTTTGTCATTTTTACTTTTTCCTCATGACTCTTCATAAATTGGTTCTTGGCTCCCTTCAGTTTTACAGTTCTACTTCTTAGCTTCCTCCTTTCCCCAAACATACCTAAAAATAATCTACTCTTTGCATTTTACTTCCTTAGTCATCTTTTCTTCCACTGTGCTTCTACCATCCTGATTTCCTTTTCCTGTTTCAGTTTTACTCAATATTTCATTTAAGATTGTTCATATACAGCTTTAAGGAAAAAAGAAAGCACACCAAAGCAGTATACAAATCTAGAACCTAAAAAAATACCTTTTAGTGAACGCTACTCTTGATGTCTTTATTTATTCAGTCACTTTCTTATAAAACCATATTGGCTTCCTTTAACTCTTGATTTTATTTACTGTTGCTACTTTTATAGATTCTTTCAGTTTAGCTCATTGTTCTTCCACTTCCCATATTTCCTACAATTCTTCCAGCTCCTCCTTCAAATATTTCCCTTTGTATCAAAATCAGCACTTATAAAATACAGGAATGAGCTTGGTGTGCCTGGATGCCACCTTATCTTTTACAGCAAACCTCAATGTGCATAGATATGGTTATTTGATACACTATTCCCCACATTCTATAAAGGAGTCCAAATTTGAGTACCCCAAATTGGGCATGATCCTGAGATCTGCATGCAAATACATTAGTTAACAAGTCATTAACAATCAACAATTGACTGTGAATAATTAGTTACTGAAGTTAATTGGCTCTAATTAATTAAGTTAATTGGCTCTAATAGTGGAGGAGTGGCCTAGTGGTTAGGGTGGTGGACTTTGGTCCTGGGGAACTGAGGAACTGAGTTCAATTCCTGGCTCAGGCAGCTCCTTGTGACTCTGGGCAAGTCACTTAACCCTCCATTGCCTGCCACATAGAGCCTGCCATGAGTGGGAAAGCGCGGGGTACAAATGTAACAAAAATAAAATAAAATAAATAATTTGGGTTTGCACATGGAGCTGGCTGCATATGATTCTTTACAAATCTGCATCTAAATAGTCTAATGCACAACCCAAAAGGGGGAGTAGCTATGGGAAGAGCATGGGTGGGTCGGGGGCATTCCAAAGAATTACACCCAATATTATAGAATTTGAAGGCTGCGTGCCAGGATTTACACCAGATTTCAGTTGTTATAAGTCCTCTTGCCCAAAGTTGGGTGCTGGAATATGCGCTAAGAATTGTTCTCTATTAAGTGCTCATAGAATAGTGCTGAGTATGAATTTTTTACGTTGCCTACATTTCAGCATCATTTACCGAATCCAGCCCTATACTTATTTATGAGCACTAAGTACAGTATTATCTATTCCCTTGTTGGTTCCATCACCAATTGCCTTTCAAAGGACTTTGCTCAGATCTGGCAGGCAGTATATTTTAATCCATATCCAATAGGTTGAAATTTTTTGGCAACAGCACCTTCTCCTTTAATCTCAACTTTTTCTGTAGCCCAGATTCTATGTACATTTCCTCCATCTGTGAGGTTGTACCTCCATTTTGTGGGTAGTTTAGGTTCTAAGAAGACCTTGTTGGGGTGGGCCTCAGATGTCCTACTTGCAGATTCAAGAACACCCAACTGGTTGACTACCCTACTTCATTGTTACCACTTCCTCTTGAAAGCCTTCTTGTTCTTCCCTAGTTATGTATATATACATAGTTTTTGCCTGGCTTCTTTGCTATAGTTTGGACTTCGGTACTCTAACCTTGCTCTATGCTAAGTGTTTCCTTGCTGTGATTCTACTACATTCATGATTTGATTTTCACCTACAAAGAATCAGTCATAAAATCAGCAACTTTGTGGATATCCAAAAAGCAATGGGTACTTCAGTGTCATGCCAGGCTAGCAAGTGTCTCTGTGGGAATCTTATTTTGTAACTAGCTAGGTCAGAGAAGTTTTCTACCATTGTGTTCCTATTTCTTTGGGTTCATATATGTATTTATATCACAGTTTATATACCTCACTATCTCATATTCTAGGCAGTTCACAACATATCACATCCCTAATTTGAACATAAAAAAACTGACAACATACTAACAAGACATTGCCTAAAGAATATATCCCTATACATAAAATCATTTCCCCCACAAAATCCATTTTTCAAGTTATTTTATAATTAATGTATCCAGTTAAACTCGCTATTGCATTAGTTCTCAGTAGTGGACTACTATAATATGCTTTGTATTGGACTGTCTCTTAAACTAGTCTGAAGAGATTCCAGTTGATTCAAAACATTGTGGCATGTCTTCTTAGTGGTTTGAAGAACTTGGATCCTGTTACCCTGAGTCTGACAAATTTGTACTGGCTTCCAGTAGAGGCATGTGTATGTTTTCAGATAGCTTGTTCACAAAGGAACTTCACGTTATTTGGTACTGAAGATCTACAAGTCAACTGAAAGTTTGTGTTTATCTAAACAGGGTCTTTTAGAATCTCCCTTGCTATTCCAGATTAGACTGATCTCAACATATGAAAGGGCCTTCACATATGTAAACCCTTCTATTTGGAATAGGTTTCCATTAGAATTAAAAGAGGAGACCAACCATATATTATTCAGGAAGCATTTTATGTTTATGTTTCTCAGGACTATTATGGAAATGGGTACTGACTATCAAAATTACTTTTATTATAGTGTATTTATTTCTTTGTAATTATATGGTATTTTATTGTAACCTACTCTGATGCTTTGCAAATATATTTATGTTTATGTTTATTTTGGAATTTGATTAATCACACACATTGAGTTTCCAAGTATCTGCAATTTACAATCATAAAATATAATCTAAAAACAGTAGGAAAAAAATTCCATAATCATATAGGAAAGAATACACACATATCAATCAAAAGAAACTCATACAAAGGTAAGCTTAACATTCATGTCTGAAGAGATCATTTGTTGCGCTGAGCAGAGAGGTTACGGACAAATTTACGTGCTGATCACCTACCGAAATGAGCAGCAGATCCGCCAAACAGGGCGCAGATAAGAGACCACTCAATTCTGAAGGTGCTAAGATGGTGACAGGTAGTGAATATCAGAGCGTACTATCTTCAAAGATGGTGCAGCAGATCACTGCAGCAATGGTGCAGGCTCTAAAAGAGCAATTTGATGGTCTTATTGAAAAATTCACCATGCTCTTGCAGACCGTAGTTGATTTTGGAAATTGTATGTCTGAGTGCGAGATGCATATCAGCAATGTGAAGAATGAAGCCAGGAAAACCCATGAGGAACTTGGAGCACTAAAAATGGTGTTGCAGCAATATGAAACTGGAGGATTTAGAGAACTGGTTGCGCAGGAATAACCTGCGCTTCCTGGGTTTCCTTGATATTATCAAGGATGCCGACTTGGTGGGTTTTCTTCCGACTTGGTTACAACAAAAGCTTTACTAGACAACAACCAGGGAAGACTCCACATTGAGCGCACACACTGGCTGGGCTGCAGCATGGCTGGTGAGTGGAGGCCACGTGCGATCATAGCCCAATTTTTAAACTCTGAGCACAAGGATTGTTTCTGCAGAAATATCACCAAATTAAAGATATTCACTATCAGGGATCACAAATCCTCATTTTTCAGGATTATTCAGCTGGGGTCACTGCTAAGTGGTGGGTGTTTAGCACTGTCTGTAAAACTTTGGTTAATAATAATACCCGTTTTACTTTGCAATACCTGGCGCATCTCTGCATTTTGAACAATAGTGTGTCCACTTTCTTTGAAACAACGGAGGAGGTTAGATGGCAATTGCCGGCTCTGCTTCCAGACTCATCCACAGAGAGCATGTCAGAGGACACTGGCTGACTATGCCCTTAAAGCCTCCTAATATCAATTCCATGACCTGAGGGTTTTTACTTTTCTGGAGTATTTACACATACGTTTGTCCAGAGTGTACTCTTTACAAATTTTCATGGTAGATTTTGGGGGGCGGGGGGGGGGGGGACAGGGCACAAGTAATCTATAATGTTACTTTATGGGGGTGGTATTGGGTGGGATGGATGGAGTGGTAGGAGTAGGGGTAGATAACTTTCTTCTTTTTTGTGATTTAGTGGGTACTGATATTATGTACTTGGAAGAGGGGATATTTTGGTTGTGTGTGGGATGGGTTCCTTGCATCATTAATGTAAAGTTTTTCTGGTTCCTATACTGTTGGGTGTCGGATGAGGGTTGAACATTGGACATCTCTTGGGTCTGTGGCACTATTACAATCTATGTGCTTCTTTATTATAGTTATCTCCTAATGTTGGATGTACGCTTGGCATCTTCGAATGTGTCTGGCATCAGCTCACCCATAAAGAACTATAAAATTTTAACAGCATTGTAGATGGGGTATTAAAAAAATAAATAAAATGCTGGGTGTCCCCTGTAAAGGAGCCATCCTGGGTCTGCTAGGGCTGCCCCGGGGTCTGCTGGCACTTGGGGGGGGGGGGGGGGTTACATGCAAATGATGTGAAATGGCGTCTGATTGGTGCTGCTAGGTCATATGGCCTAGCTGAAGTCCTGTTGCTAGGGGGAGGCAGAGCTGGATACTATGAGAGGAACTGAAGACACAGGAGAAGACAGACCTGTGTGTGTGTGTAAGAGTTGATTTATACAGGAGAGAGAGCTTAAATAAAGAGTTGTCTGATACAAGGTGAGAGGAACTGTTGACACAGAAGAGACAGGACCGGTATGAGAGGTGCTCTGTCTGTGTGCTTGGAAAATTGAGTGTGGATGAGGAGGAAAACCTCAATAGAGTATAATTTGACTGAATCAGAACACCTGGTGATACAGAGAGAGTGGAATTCAGTAAAGCTGAGAGACTGTAAGTAAAGGGAAGATATACCTGCATGAAAGATGATCTGCCCATGTATGTATAAGAAATTTGTGTGACTAGACAGGTTGATAATCACACTGAAAACCACAGCACACCTGACTGGCACTAGGGAGTGCATATGTGTTAATTTGCTAAGTGGTTATACAGAAAGGCTTGCCTGAGTTGAAATAGGCAAACTTTATACAAAGTCGAGACCTCTGTTTCCAGTAATTTTTCCCCGTCTCCGTCCACAATGAAAGATCTGGCTCTCTATTTGTCAACATTGTCTCTATGATTGGTAATAGTACTGGATCTTGTTTTTGTAAATATTTCATGTTTTCCATGTGACATTCCAAATTGCTCTTGTAGTTCCTTATTACCATCAATGGTAATTGAGTAAACGCTAGCTTTACTCTCTTCTGCGCCAAATCTCTCACGTTGTATCAGACAACTCTTTATTTAAGCTCTCTCTCCTGTATAAATCAACTCTTACACACACACAGGTCTGTCTTCTCCTGTGTCTTCAGTTCCTCTCATAGTATCCAGCTCTGCCTCCCCCTAGCAACAGGACTGCAGCTAGGCCATCTGACCTAGCAGCACCAATCAGACGCTAGCTTGTGGCAGGTGAAACAACTATTACAGATTGTAAACTTTTCACAAACTCCATTTTAAAATCAGATTTTCCCATTAAAGTGTATGGAGAAAATGGATTTCCATACAAATGACACAATAAATACATTTTTTAAACCATAAACAGGCACCATTTCACATCATTTGCACGTAAAACCCCCCAAAGTGCCAGCAGACCCCGGGGCAGCCCTAGCAGACCCAGGATGGCTCCTTTACAGGGGACACCCAGCATTTTATTTATTTTTTCAATACCCCATCTACAGCATTAAAGCAAGCAAAGATTAAATTGGTCTGTCTTCAGAAAACTTGGCTCTCAGATGTGGAGCATTGAAAATTAAGGCGCAAATGGGTTACATCTTCCGGAGAAAGGTATGCTGGAGTGGCCATCTTAATTGGGAAGTCCTTTCCCTGTGTATAGAACATACTATAATTGATCCAGCAGGGCATCATGCGATTGTCAAATTGAAATGGCAAAATACTGCTATTATTGTTGCTAATGTTTATTGTCCTGGAGTGCAGGGTTATACCTTTCTGCTGAACATTATTCAGCAATGTTGGTCCCTGGGCAGATGTCTCTTATTTACAAATACAGACGGGATGGGAATGATTGATTATTTAAGAGGTAATGGGGCTCATTTTCAAAGCACTTAGACTTACAAAGTTCCATAGGTTTCTATGGAACTTTGTAAGTCTAAGTGCTTTGAAAATATGCCTCTATGTATATGCATGGATGGATAAATCATGTATACAGAGGAGGGCAACTAATAAACCAGTTGGGTTTAATTTTTCATCAGGAGATTCTTTGGGTGATGAGCAATTGCAATCTGAGGCATCAGAATCAACTACTTTCTTACCACCAGTGGAGCAAGGAACCCTAGGTTAGCATGGTCACAGGATCATGTCCAAAGGAAGTGAACACACCAGAATACCAGGAACCAGCATTAAGCATGGTGAAGGTGTTCAATCTTTCTTCTAAAGTGCTGTCGCCAACCCAGATGGAAGTTTTGAGTTTGGGGATGTCTTTCATTCCCTCTAGTGGGTATGATTCTTTTGAGACCTGAAAATATTTATATAGATTTTTCAGGTGTTTGAAGCTCCATGTTATAGATGATGTTAATGCTGAGGACAATTCGATCCAGTTATCGAATATGAAATCAACATGGACTCTTCTGGGTCCTATTGACCCTATTATTCTGACACTCATTACAATGGAGATCAGATTGGTTATTTGCTCTCTTGCTTTGAATAAATCGGCTGACCCTGATGGATATTCTGGCAAGTTCTGTCTTCTGATGGTGTCTCCGGTGACCCCAGTGTTGGAGTTCTTTTTTGCCTAGGTGATGCTTCAGGGGGCTTTACCCTCTGAAATTAATAATGTCTTAATTACTCTTATTCCAAAATCTGGTAAAGACCACACTCAGGTGGCCTCCTACAGATTGTTGCTAAATGTAGATTGCAAAATTATGGCGCAGGTCTTTGCTCTGCATTTAAGTAGCATCCTGTTTCATCTTATTAACACAGATCAAGTGGGATTTGTCAGACATCAAAACCCAGTTTTTAATGTCCGAAAAATTCTGGTAACATGGGAATACTGTAATCTCCATGGGTGAGAGGCTTTGGTCTTGAGCTGTGATGCAGAGAAAGCCTTTGATCTAGTCTCCTGGTCTTTTTTTTTCAGGTAAATGAGTCATTTGGGTTCCAAGGATATTTTTTGCAAGCCCTGCAAGTTTTATTTACAGGCAGAATTGGCCAATGGAGTGCTTTCACCCGTTTTTGAGATCCATAGGAGCACCCATCAGGTTTGCCCCCTTTCGCCATTATTGTTCATTTGGTTTCTGGAACCTTTATTACAGAGTATCTGTCACCACCTCACTATTTATGGAGCGATAGGTGGTGGTCTTGAGCTGTGATGCAGAGAAGGACTTTGATCTAGTCTCCTGGTCTTTTTTTTTCAGGTAAAGGAGTCATTTGGGTTCCAAGGATATTTTTTGCAAGCCCTGCAAGTTTTATATACAGGCAGTATTGGCCAATGGAGTGTTTTCACCCGTTTTTGAGATCCATAGGAGCACCCATCAGGTTTGCCCCCTTTCGCCATTATTGTTCATTTGGTTTCTGGAACCTTTATTACAGAGTATCTGTCACCACCTCATTATTTATGGAGCGATGGGTGGTGGACCTACTCTGAAAGTTATGGCCTTTGCTGATGATATTTTTATTGTACTGTCCAAGCCCTTAGATTCCCTACCAATTCTCTTGCACCTTGTAGAAGCTTTTGGGGATGCTGCGGGTTTTAAGCTCAACTATTACAAAACAGTGGCCATTCCCATCAATATAATGACCAGAAGCCTTTGCCAGCGTGAACTTCCCATTCCAGTGGGGAGGGGAATCTACTACGTATTCTGGGTATCTAGTTGATTCAATCTCTGGATAAGTTGTATGAGGTGAACCTAAAGCGTTTGTTGGCCTTTACCAAAACTTTACTGACCAAATTTACCTTTAACGATGATTGGTCATTTGGAGCTATTTAGGATGGTTATTCTACCTATGTGGCTCTATTTTTTTTTCAAACTAAACCACTGCTCTCTTCAGAAGGACAAATTGCATATCCAGAGGTTATTCCAAAAACTTTTGTGGAAAGGCAACAAATCTCAATTTACCTACAAACAGCTAACTTATGTCCCTTGACAGGGAGGGCTTGGCCCACTGGATTTTGACCTTTATAATAAAACTTGTCATCTCTGAAAGGTCGCGGATTGGCTGAAGCATCCTGATTGTTATAGTCTTTAACTTATGAACAGAGATTTATACCCCCGTTGAATCCAGGTTATGTTTTGCAAGCCAATATGGGTCAGTTACCAAAACATCTTAAGAACCGTTGTCTCATTTTTCCTCTGAGCAGAGTATGTGTGTGATTTTGTAAGCTCAAAAAATTGAACTTCCAAGTTACCACCTGGTTGCCTTTGCATGATAATTATGATTTCCCAGGTGGTTTGAATAATAAGTATTTTATCGTTTGGGAAACTAAAGAACTTATCTTGTTCCAGCATTGTGTCACTGATGATGGTAAGGTGCATCCGTTTCCTCAGCTTTGTACTCGCTACCACCTCACACTTGCAGATTATTTCTCCTATCTACAAATGAGACATTACATTTTTTCCTTGCTGGTTTTAGCCTTGAAAAAGGAGGTGACCGAACAGTTGGCAGAAACATTTCTGTTGGGTAGTGACACTACCCAACTTGTCTCCTTCTATTACAAAGTTCTTCAAGCTGATCTTCCACCACTGAATTTTCACAGGCGTGCAGAGGCCTAGCCTAGGGATTTCGGCTAGTAGATATTTCTGTCATTGATTCTTCTAAAAGAGCTGATAAATTTTGTATTCCGGGTTCAGTTCTTTGTGATTGAGGTAAACTCACTAGGTTAAATGAGTCAGAGATCTCTTCTCGTTTCAAGGCAATAGTTGGCAAATAATATACTTTATTATATGGAGGCATATTTGTTGAGGATACTTTCAATATATCTTGTAGATATTTTTTGAAGAAATCATATGGTGTCAAGGCTAGTGATTTTGGGAAATTCAATAATCTAAGTGTTAAACGCTGGTTATAGTTCTCTATCCAGCTTATAATCGAAGGAGAAAAACGCCTATATTTCGACCCAAATCGGGAGATGGGCATGTTTGTCTCGCAAAGACGCCTCAATTGGTATAATCGAAAGCCGATTTTGGGCGTTTCCAACTGCACTCCATTGCGGAAATGAATAAAGTTGACGGGGGCGTGTCGGAGGCATGGTGGAGGCGGGACTGGGGCGTGGTTATCAGCCGAGGAGAGATGGGCGTCTTTAGCTGATAATTGGAAAAAAAGGCGTTTTTACTGCGATTTTGGGTCATTTTTTTACCCTTTTTTTCTCGAACAAGTCTCAAAAAAGTGCCCCAACTGCCCAGATGACCACTGGAGGGAATCGGGGATGACCTCCCCGCACTCCCCCAGTGGTCACTAACCCCCTCCCACCAAAAAAAAACACTTTAAAAACTTTTTTTCCAGCCTCTATGCCAGCCACAAATGCTGTAACCACCTCCATGACAGAAGAATGTGTTCTAACCTCTGACAGCCTTTCCCTGGTTCTGATGTGGCTCTCATGTGCAGTACAGGGTCACATCAGCATTGCATTGTGGTGGGTGTAGGGTATTGGGCTCCGTGATTTCATTAGCTTGTGTTACAGTCTCACGACGTTGGTAGTTGGTAGGCTGTTCTCCCATGGTGCTTTTCCCCCTGCCTACTGGGTCAGAGTGTGTCCAGTTTTGTTTCCGGTAGTCCATGAGGTAGTGGCCATTTTTGTAAGCCAGTTTTAGATCCCTTTCACGTGTCAGCCATGTTACAGAACTTAGTTCTTACCTTGAATGTGGCTGAAAGAGGGCACTGTACACCATTCTGCCAGCTCGGACCTACTGCTCATCTCAGTACCAGGGAGACTCGTTGCCAGTGGGGCACAATTTCTGATCTGCAGTTAACTGTGAGTAAACGTGCTTATTCCAATAAAGGACATTTTCAGAGAGATTAGTCTTCAGGTGTAAACTGGTGTGCCAATGTTATACAGCAGTAACAAGTCCTAGAGGCCTGCATGTATGCAGGTCCCTGGAGCACTTTTAGTGGGAACCGCAGTGCACTTCAGGCAGGTGGACCCAGGCCCATCAACCCCCCTACCTGTAACACTTGTGCTGGTAAATGGGAGGCCTCCAAAACCCACTGTACCCACATGTAGGTGCCCCCTTCACCCCTAAGAGCTATGGTAGTGTTGTACATTTGTGGGTAGTGGGTTTTGGGGGAGGGGGGTTGGGAGCTCAGCAACCGTGGTAAGGGAGCTATGCATGTGGGAGCTTTTTCTGAAGTCCACCGCACTGACCTAGGGTACCCAGTTGGTGTCCTGGCATATCAGGAGGGCCAGTGTACTACGATCCTGGCCCCTCCCACGACCAAATGGCTCGGATTAGGACGTTTTTGAGCTGGGCATTTTTTGTTTCCATTATCACTAAAAAAAAAACAAATGCCTAGCTGAAAAACATCCATTTTTTTGAAAATACAGTTTGGTCTGCCCCTTCATGGACCCATTCTCGGAGATAAACGCCCATGGAGATAGGCATTTGCGTTCGATTATGCCCCTCCACCTGTTCTATTTTACGATGTATTAATAGTTTATCTTTCACTCAAACATCTACTGTGAGTTTTACATTATTAACATCTTGTGTTTGGAGAATTTGGTTTGCTGAATCAGTTTTAGCCTTATCAAGAGATTCAGAAATTATACCCAGTTTACTCACAATTAACGACATTTCTCGAGTTGATTTAGCTACTTCGGTAGTTAAATCCTGGACAGCTTTCCAAATAACTGCCATGGTCACCTCCGTGAGAGTTTCTTGTTCCAAGCTGATTTTCTCTGTGAGTCCAGAGGGAGAACCGCCAAACAGGCTCATGCTGTTAACATCTTCTGGTTCAGCCTGACCTGTTAACTCAACTCTGGACTTCGCCGGACATGGAGAAGGATTCAGCTCCGGTGGTGATAAGGTGGTATCCGGTCCCAGGAATGACGATGCTCCTCCGTCGGCAGTCAACACGGGACTCGCCAAGCTGGTATATAATGGTGAGCTCCGCATGTAGTGGTCAAGCGTTTGCTAGATTGGAGACTATGCTAGGGGCATTGGCAATTGTCCTTTTGTCATTCCTTTCCTTTTAGAATGAGGCATCTTAAACAAAAATGGTAAGAGAAATCACCAGCATACAGCCGAACCATTCATGCGGCAAGTTAGGACGCCATCTTGCCACTTCCCCCAGCCCTTGTTTTCTTAGTCTAAATATACGTATTTCTTAATAACATTGGCATTTGAACCACACCCTTACATCCTTACTTGCCCATCCAGGACTGAACAAAACCAACACAATCAAGTAATAAATTTACATTTTGTGGCACGATATCAGCCACAGCTTTGTTAACAATATTTTACTTAAACATGATATTAGGGATGAACAGCACCCCCAGAGTGGTTTTATCTTCCTCCTCCAAAACCCCAGCTAGTCGGTGATGACTTAACTGTAATCATTCACTAATATTCATCATGACATTGTGCATTAACTCTCCCATGAAGGCTTGTGGTGATGTTTATTTATTTATTTGTTTATTATTAGATTCTTGATATACAACCTTTCTGCAATACAACCAAAGTAGTTTACACATTGCATACAGCTAAGCCTCTGCCACCACTCATCGTGCCATTGCACACAAGCCCAGAAAAAAAAGTTACTTCCCACCATTTCTTGCTCCTCAAACTGCAACTAGGATAACAATACCACTTCTTATACGCCAGCTGCAACCACACCCAACTACTCCTTCCCACATTTCCAAGAATGTCAAGCACTCCATCAGTATATTCACCACTACCTACAAATGAGAGGGTTGGGTGGGGCAAAAATTCTCCACACAAAACCTACCCACCCACATCTCATCCTCTCACCTCATTACCTATCCAAGTAATGAATCTTTTGCCTCCTAAAATATTGTTCCCATTGTCACTTCTCATGTACTCTCACCCTATTAACCAAACAACCACCTCTGCTGCCTCATCCCTCTCTAACAAGACCCCATATTCTCTACTTCACCTCAGCCAGTCCCCCATCCCCTCCTCTCTCCAATAATACCTCCATATCTGGGAGCAGGCTCAGCCATGTTATATGCCATCAGTCAACTATTGAGGGCATTCTATAATATGACTGTCATAGGCTCCTCCCTTTCATTGCAATCTCATCAAGATGCTTAATCTTATTCTGGAACTTTTTGTTGGTGTTTTAAATTACAATAAAAAATATGTAACAAAAAATAGGTTTTCACCACCACAATTGAATACTGACCAGCTGATGTTTATGCAAAAATCTAAAATGTCAATTAATCCTCTACAGAGCTTACATAAAAATCACTTCAGAAAGGAAAAACCAGACTTTTAATTATGGATGGTCATAATTATGGAGGAGTAGCCTAGTGGTTAGGGTGGTGGACTTTGGTCCTGAGGAACTGAGTTCAATTCCCACTTCAGGCACAGGCAGCTCCTTGTGACTCTGGGCAAGTCACTTAACCCTCCATTGCCCCATGTAAGCCGCATTGAGCCTGCCATGAGTAGGAAAGTGCGGGGTACAAATGTAACAAAAAAAAAACTGACAAGATTACATGTTGTATGGAAACATTAAAGGAACATTATTATCATCAGCTAGTTATTTGGTGGTAAACTATGGCACTAAGAAACACATTGGCTCTCTCAAGCTCATACAGGAAGGTAATAACAAATCTATCAGATACAAATTATTCTGATTCCCAATCTTTAAACACAAAAGTGCTACTGAGCATGCTTTATTATTACTCAGAAAAGAATACACCAAATTGAGATATTGTCACTGCAATTATACAAAAAATATTTTATTGAAGTATCTATGCATTTATATCACCATGAGTCCTATAAATCATATTGACCTTATATGGTAAGCATGCTTAATTAGCAAATGTTCATTCACTGATTAATTTTCTGTGGTTTTGTAGATAATATACGCATGTCAACCTCGGTGTCATCTTCGACTCCTCCCTCTCCTTCTCTGCGCATATCCAGCAGATAGCCAAGACCTGTCGCTTCTTCCTCTATAACATTAGCAAAATTCGTCCCTTCCTCTCTGAGCACACCACCCGAACTCTCATCCACTCTCTCATTACCTCCTGCCTTGACTACTGCAACCTACTCCTCACCGGCCTCCCACTTAGCCATCTATCCCCCCTTCAGTCCGTTCAGAACTCTGCTGCACATCTTATCTTCCGCCTTGACCGATATACTCATATCACCCCTCTCCTCAAGTCACTTCACTGGCTTCCGATCAGATACCGCATACAGTTCAAGCTTCTCCTACTAACCTACAAATGCACTCGATCTGCAGCCCTTCCTTACCTCTCTACCCTGATCTCCCCTTACGTTCCTACCCATAACCTCCGCTCTCAAGACAAATCCCTCCTTTCAGTACCCTTCTCCACCACCGCTAACTCCAGGCTCTGCCCTTTCTGTCTCGCCTCTCCCCATGCTTGGAACAAACTCCCTGAGCCCATACGCCAGGCCCCCTCCCTGCCCATCTTCAAATCATTGCTCAAAGCCCACCTCTTCAATGTCGCTTTCGGCACCTAACCGCTACACCTCTACTCAGGAAATCTAGACTGCCCCAACTTGACATTTCGTCCTTTAGATTGTAAGCTCCTTTGAGCAGGGACCATCCTTCTTTGTTATATTTGTACAACGCTGCGTAACCCTAGTAGCGCTCTAGAAATGTTAAATAGTAGTAGTACTGTATGTATATCTATATCTATATCTATATCTATATCTATATATATATATATATATATATATATATATATATATATATATCTCCTATAAAAATGATTGGATTAAAGTAGAATACAGAAAAACATTGAAAGGTATATGCATATCCCTTTTCAAAAGTGTCAATTTCTTACCCCTGTTCAAGAACAGTTATCTATTGTAATTAGAGCTTTGTCAAGATCACCTGCCCTTAGATTTAGCCTGTAGTGTTCTTAGTGGTCATACTTCTTCTTAAAATGCAGACTGAGTCTCAGTTTGAAGATGCACAAGGGAAACAGTGTTACGACCTTGTAAAACAAACAAATGTTATGTTCACCTAAAACTAGAAATACGATTTATGTCCATCTGCAGCAGACATGCATAATACTTTTCCTTATTGCATGCTCTCAATCTGCCAGGATAAGGACATATTCGGTAAGGTTACCTACAATAACAGACAATAATAAAAGTGATTCTAATCACACACCAAAGCCTTTGACACTTTGTCTTTGAACTCATGCTCATTTTCATTTCATATACAAAGACAACTTTTTTCACCTGTGTAAAAAAAAACCAACAAAAACACAAACCTTAAAAAAAATCAAAAACAAATAACTGAAGAAAAAAGCAGGTTTTTAATTTACAAGCAGGACAGCATGAATTTATATTTAAAAGTAAAGAAACAATTCTGTATAGTAGTAAAACAAAGTAAAATGTTAATACATTTTAGGACTCAGAGATTATTATATAAATTGGTTTCTTGAAGCTTTCAGTACAAAACGCAAACTGTTTATTTTGTCACATAGAAAACCCATGCCATAAAATTTGCAAAAATCAGCACATGCCTTAAGTTATGTTTTTAAATATAATCAGGCCTTCTTGTTTGACAGAGTTTAGCTTTAAGGTACATTTCTCAACATGTCTTACCAGTGAGATATAGAGGTCTAACAAAACCATCAGTCTATACAATAGTGACAACCCCTTTTGTTTCAACTGACTTCTTATTCTGCCATCCTCTGGCACTGTGCTTTCCTGTTATGTTCTATGCCAGTCCTTACCAGTTTGCCAATTACATAAGCTGCTTTTCAGACATCAGACAAAAATTCCACAAGACTGCTGTGCAAGCGTACCCTAATTAACCATCAGCTTAATTAGACAATTTACCGTGTAATTAGCAGGCAATTAGTCAACACCTCTCAGATCTTATTGACTGCTGTGACAGCCTACTCTGCTCTGCACATTCCAATACACAGTTTCCATGGTTTTTTGCACTCTCAAACCCTGTACAACATAGCCTGGGACACAGAACAATGAATGATATTACATAAGAAACAAAGAGGGGAAAAAATCAATATATAACCTGTCCAATTACTGAACTATGTGCTAGCTGGAATTCTTTAGCACTGTAAGGCCAGATGCCGAACCTAACAATTTTTAGTACCAGAGAGCTTCCTTTCACCTTGATTTGCCAATTCCATTCATATTAACTGTATCTTTTGTATGGTATTCAGTACAACATACAATATTATGAATAAACAATACTGCCTGCCACTGAGCTGTAGACATCTTATTCACAAGCAGTAAACCTTTACGATGCTAGGATTACCAACTTGACCACTAGGAAAATAACAATGATAAACAGGAATGTGCTTCCTGAATTTAAACCAAACATATTTAAATCTGATTTATGTTTAACCCTATCCCATTTCTAGTACCTATTAGGAGTCTCTCTGATAATCTAGGAAGGAGCAGAAGTGATCTCCAGTCACTTATTCTCAGTCAGGCTCTGGGTTCAAAATCATGCAGGCTGACCCCTAGCGGCAGTCTATGCAGCCCAGGTTAAGAACAGGTGCTCTGCAACTAGGATCCTACTCTCCTCTTCTCCTGTCCTGAAATATTTCAGGGGGTCTTTTACTAAACCGCAGTAACGTTTTTAGCTTGCAGTAAAAATCAGCTGGCGGTAAACGCCGAGACACCTATTATACTCTTACGGGCGTCTAGGAGTTTACCGCCAACTGATTTCTACCTGGAGCTAAAAACACTACCAAATTAAAGATATTCACTATCAAGGATCACAAATCCTCATTATTCAAGATTATTCAGCTGGGGTCACCGCTAAGTGTTGAGAGTTAAGCAATGTCTGTAAAACTTTGGTTAATAATAATACCCGTAATGGGGAGAACTGTTGCTTCTTTAAAAAGCTTGGAAGTAAACTCCACCCTAGGGAGACATTCACAATATCTATCAACCAGCTTAGCATTGATCAGAATGTTATTTAAATAGATACACGGGAAAAGGGTCATTAACAGAGGAGGTGACTCAGAGGTCCCACTAGGGGCCAGATTCTACATATGGCATCTAAGAAATCCACATGGTAAACGTTTCCACCTCAGCGTATTGAATAAGCAGCACCTAGATTTAGGCGCGGTGTATAGAATATGCTTAGTTGATATCCCCGCACCTAAAACTACATGCCTCAATAGATACACACTTACACGTTGGTCCAAAAAGAGGGTGCAGCCTTGGGTCCTCTTTTTGGACCCACATGTAAAATTTATGCATGGATTCCGTGTCTATTATGTGCACAAATTTTGATTAAATCCAATTAGCATCCATAATTATTTGCTAAGAAGCCAATTATTGGTGCTAATTGGCTTGTTATTTAATTAAATTGTGTGTGCAAATTGGGCATGCACCCACATTTTTTCATGCAACTTTTAGCGACTTTTATTTATTTATTTATGGCATTTATACCCCGCTCTTTCCCGCTCGATAGCAGGCTCAGTGTGGCTTACAGGATGTGGTACAGAGTATCATAGAGATAACACAAAGTAAGGTACAAGGTGTGGTACAAAGTACCACAGAGATAACACAGAGTATGGTATGAAGTATCACAGAGATGATCCAGTTGGATAGAGTAGGACAATAGGGAGGGATGTGTGGGAGAGGATTGGAGTATGGGTAGTGTGGTTTGAGTTCGAGAATTAAGTTGGGTTATTTGGGTAAGCTTGTCTGAAGAGGTAAGTTTTAAGCAGCTTTCGGAAGGGTAGGTGTTCATTGGTTGTTCGGATGTGTCGAGGTTTGCGTTCCAGAGTTGGCTGCCTATAACGGAGAAGTTGGATGCATAGAAGGTTTTGTATTTGAGGCCTTTGCAATTGGGAAGATGGAGATTGAGATAAGTACGAGAAGATTTGGACCCGTTCCTGGCTGGAAGATCGATCAAGTTGTTTATGTAGCTTGGAGATTCGCCATGGAGGATCTTGTGGATCATTGTGTGGGCTTTGAAGTTTATGCGTTCCTTAATAGGAAGCCAGTGAAGTTTTACACAAAGTGGTGTTGCACTTTCAAATCGTGGTTTGCCAAAGATGAGTCTGGCTGCTGTGTTTTGGGCGGTTTGGAGTTTTTTCATGAATTGGGCTTTGCAACCGATGAATATACTGTTGCAGTAGTCGGCATTGGTGAGTACTGTGGATTGTACTAGGTTGCGGAAAGTTTTCTGTGGGAGGAATAGTTTTACTCTCTTCAGTACCCATATCATGTTGAACATCTTTTTTGTCGTGCTTTTGCGTGAGTTTCCAAAGTTAGATGTTTGTCTAATGTTACTCCTAGAATTTTTAGATTGTCAGATAATGGGATTGAGGCTTAGTGTGCACTATTCATAATGAGCTATCTGGATACGTGGAAATTCCCGTTCTCCACCCATGGCATACCTTCCAAATTTTTTTTTTAAATTGATAATGCACTGGTTAGTACACACAAATATGCCACATTTCTGCAGTAGTTTGTTCTTGTGTGCTAATTGTGCACCAAGGGCTTAATGCCCTTTATTACTTGTGTAAAATGTATGGATGAATCCCACGCCTAAATTTACGTGCACAAATTTTGATTAAATCCAATTGGCATCCATGGGATGATTGAGGGTGTTCCCACAATTTCTGTGTGTTATAGAATAATGGAGATCCACAGCTAATTTAGGTGTGGGTATTTACACCAATGTTTCATCATGTAGTCACGGTTCCCAGCACTAAGCGTTATTCTAAAAACGGGGTCTGACTGTTTATATTTATTAAGACTTAATATACTGCTCACACTAACTGGCAGATCTAAGTGGTGTACAATAAAACAATAGTCTCCTTAGGGCTTCAAAATATACTAGCAGCAAAAGTTTCACATGGTTCATCTCCATTATCCATGGCAAGTCCTTACTTTATTTTGTGCGACCTCAGTCTAGGCATGGTTTCTGCTGCTTTGGCCCTAATCTTTTATAAAGACATACTAGCACCCATGCTCCGTTCCAAACCTAGGCAATCTGTTACAAAATTACACCTTCTGTAGGTTGGTAGACCAAGAGGGGCATAATTGAACAAAAACGTCTCCGAGAACGGGTCCTTGAAGGGGCGGACCGAACAGTATTTTCGAAAAAAATAGACGTCCATGTTTTATTCAACAATTTGTGAGCTTGGCATTTTTGTTTTTCAGTGATAATGGAAAATGAAAGCGCCCAGGTCAAAAACGAATAAATCCAAGGCATTTGTTCGTGGGAGGGGCCAGGAGTCGTAGTGCACTGGTCCACCTCACATGCCAGGACACCAACCGGGCACCCTAGGGGGCACTTTTACAAAAACAAAAAAAAAGGTAAAAGAGCTCCCAGGTGCATAGCACCCTTCCCTTGGGTGTTGAGCCCCCCAAATGCCCCTCAAAACCCACCGCCCACAAGTCTAAACCATTACTATAGCCCTAAGGGGTGAAGGGGGGCACCTACATGTGGGTACAGTGGGTTTGGGGGGCGGTTTGGAGGGCTCCCATTTACCAGCACAAGTGTAACAGGTGGGGGGGATGGGCCTGGGTCCACCTGCCTGAAGTCCACTGCACCCCCTAATAACTGCTCCAGTGACCTGCATACTGCTGCCAGGGAGGTGGGTATGACATTTGAGGGTGAAAATAAAAAGTTGTGAAACGGCATATTTTGTGGTGGGAGGGGGTTTGTGACCACTGGGGGAGTCAGGGGAGGTCATCCCCAATTCCCTCCAGTGGTCATCTGGTCATTTAGGGCACTTTTGGGGGCCTTATTCGTGGAAAAAACAGGGTCCAGGAAAAGTGCCCTAAATTCTCACTAAAAACGCATATTTTTCTTCCATTATCGGCGAAAGGCGCCCATCTCTGATCGCCCGATAACCACGCCCCAGTTCCACCTTCACCACGCCTTCGACACGCCCCCATCAACTTTGTCCGCATTCCGCGACGGAGTGCAGTTGAAAACGTCCAAATTCGGCTTTTGATTATACCGCTTTATTCGTTTTTGTGAGATAAACGTCTATCTCCCGATTTGGGTCGCAATATAGACGTTTTTCTTTTTCAATTATAAGCTGGCAAGTAGATTCATCTTTCGAGGCTGTTTGACAAAGATACAAGCATAACAATGGGGTTCATTTTCAAAAGAGAAAAATGTCCAAAACGTGGCATAAATCTACTTTTGGAAGTTTTTCTCACATAAAAGTCCAAATCAGTATTTTCAAAACCTATTTTTCAGATGCTTTTCTATGCTGTTCTTCTGCAGTGCATCCAAATCTAAAGGGGGCACGTTGGGGGCGTGTTAAGGGCGGGATGTGGATGTTTCTAAGACGTAGATGTTTTTCAGCCATAATGGAACAAAACAAAACAAAACCATCCAGGACTAAATCTAAGACGTTTTGAGCTAGACCTGTTTTTATAATGAATAAGGCACAAAATATGCCCTAAATGACCAGATGATCACTGGGGGGGGGGGACCCCAATACCCCCCAGTAGTCACTGACTCCCCCCCAAAATGAGAAGAAAAATATGACTTACCAGCCTCTATGACAGCCTCAGATGTTGTCAGGTTTATTAGATCAGCATTTAGTGTAGTGGTTGGTGCAGTGCACCATGGCGTGGGGGACTCAGGTCCCTATCTCCCTCTCCCTGTCACACTTGTGGTGGAAACTGTGAACCCTACAAAAGTCCCCAAACCCTACTGTACTCACATTTAGGTACCCTCTTCACCCATATGGGCTATTGCAGTGATGTACAGTGGGGCATAGTGGGTTTTGGGTGAGTTTTGGAGGGCTCAGAGGACAAGATAAAGGAGCAAAGGTGAGATGCATACCTGGGAGCATTTTTATGAAGTGCATAGAAGTGCCCTCTAGGGTGCCCCGTTGCTCTCCTGGGATGTCTGGGAGACCAGTCTACTAAAACTGCTGGCTCCTTGTACAGCCCAATGACATGAATCTCTATGTTTTCCACTTCTACATTTTTTTTTGAAAATAGACCAAAAAACAAAACACCCAAAGCACAAAACCTTGTTTGAAACAGTATTTTTGAAAAAAAATTAAAAAAAGATAGACATTTTTCTTTTTTGAAAATGTTCTTCTTTTCTATTCAGATTTTGGATGTTTTTAGCAAAACGTCCAAAGTCGGGTTTAGATGTCATAGCGAAAATGTTCCATCCATGTATCTTTTAAAAATAGCTTCACAAAAGCAGCACAATTATAGCTAAAATATACCCATGTACTTTTAAACCTACTTGAGAGCAGGTATAAATATATAGTATGAAAATAAAACACATGAATAAGTGCATATTTTATAATCTACATGTTTACATTGTAGCTCTGCCATGCTCCACCTAAAAAATGACCCTGAAAACTTTTACACACAGGTTGCATACTTTTATGGATGGATGATTTTGTACAAGCCCTTTTCCATAGGTAAAGCAAAGCTTGTTCACAGGGAAAAAATGATATAATTACCCCATAGGGCTAGATTCTATATGTGGTGCCTGAAAAATTTAGCACAAAAAATCCCAATTAAGCATTATTCTATAAGCCACGCTTAAAGTTCCAAATCTTTTATGGAATAACTAGTAAAAAAGGCCAGTTTCTGAGAAATGAAACGGGCGCTAGCAAGGT
This sequence comes from Microcaecilia unicolor, assembly GCF_901765095.1. Classification (NCBI taxonomy): domain Eukaryota; kingdom Metazoa; phylum Chordata; class Amphibia; order Gymnophiona; family Siphonopidae; genus Microcaecilia; species Microcaecilia unicolor. Next base: position 78,464,769 of record NC_044036.1, read on the forward strand.
TTTCCTCGGAGTGTGTATGTTTGAGAGAGTGTGTGAGAGAGTGAATGTGAGTGTGTGTGTGACAGAGTGTGACTGGGCGCAAGTGTGGCTGTGAGAGTGACAGTGTATGTATGCGAATCAAAGTGTGTGGCAGGGGCCCCTCCCTCCCAGTTCCAGGGGCCCCTGTCCCTCCCTCCGAGTTTCATGGCTTGTCCCTCCCTCCCTCTGAGTTTCAGGGCCTGTCCCCCCTCCCAGTCGCAGGGTGCGTCCGAGCTTGAGGGTGTCCCCACCCTCCCAGTTCCAGGTCCACCTTCCTTCCCAGTTGAAACAGCTGTATAGTTGTTTGTGATGGAGCAACAATTTAAAAAGGAGAATGTGGAGCAGGAGCTGTTAGGTTTATGTGGTTTTGAGTGTATGGCAATGACGGCAGCATGGGTGAGTGGAAACAGAGATTATGCAATGGTCGTATGTACTTACAGTGGACTTGATTGGCTTATTTCAAGTAGTGTGCATTGTTGGTGCAATGGTCGTGTGTACTTACAGTGGACTTTTTGGCTCATTTGAAGTAGTGTACATTGTTGCTGGTGTAGGATGTCCAGTCCTAGTTTTGGCTGCCATGGGTCGAGTGAAGGTAGATGAGGGGCGCGCTGGAGTGGGACCGCTGCTCTGTCCATCCGTCCCCCCTGCCGAGTCGCCGTTGGGCCCCGTTCCGCCTCAGGGAACAGTCACCGACCCTCGTCCCCGATGGACACTCGCACCAGCCAGTCAGCCGCCGTCCCGCCGCTCTCCCTCTGCGTCCTGTGCGAGATTCGTAACGTGGACTTGTAGAAGAGAGGGGGGCATCGGGACGGCGAGCGAGCGTGTGGCACGAGTGTCCATCGGAGAGGAGGGTGGGTGAGGGTGACTGTGGACGGAGGGACCGTGGTCTATCGGCGATTCATGGAGGGGTGAGGGAGACAGCTGCATCGACTGTGTGTCCAGGTGAGGGAGGGAGTGCGGACGGGGGGGGGGGGGGGTGCAGCAAGGCAGTTGGGGCGCCGTGACGGGGAGGAAGGCAGGGGGTGTAGCCTGCGTCAGCATTGAGTTTTTCTTCGCTTTTGTCATTACCCGCCGTCGACGTCATGACGTAGACGCAAGGGCAGGGCAGACAGTCTGTGTCAAACCGGATATCTCTGGCACCTCAAGTTTCCGGCTGGAGGCTTCATAGAACGTTGGAGGTGCCTTTTATATATAGAGATGATTAAGCGTTATGGTTGTGAGTAAATTTAGGTACCACCCGCATGTAAATGTTAGGCGCAGATCATGTGTCTAACATTACACACGTAATACCCAATTAAATCTAATTAGTACCAATAATTGGCTCATTATCTTATTAAATTGCACATGCAAATCAGCACCATGCCTAAATTTGTGTGCCCAATTTTCAGCAACCTTTACAGAATCAGGGGCATAGAGGCTTGTACAGCAAATACGTATTTGTTTTGAGGGCTAGGAAATGGAACCAAAATTTTTTATGTAGTTGGCATTTTCTACTGGTTGCATAATTAGTTTTGAATATAAACTTCTTAATTTAACCAGAAGCATACCCACTATAGAAACATTTACTGTGGGTTCCTTTTACTAAGTGGCGGTATACAGGAAGTACCGCTGGGCCACCGCAGCAGTCCTTCAGTACTTCCCACCTCTAGCGCGCCATAATTTCCAGCACTAAAAAAATTTATTTATTTTTCTAGTACTGGAGTGTACCCAGGGGTAATTGGGCAGTGCCAAGTGCTGCCCGGTTCCCACTGGGTTAACGCTGGAGCCTTCAATGGGTGGCGGTAAGGGCTCCCCCGAATTGGCTGCGCAGCAAGTGCTTTACTTGCCGCCTGGCCATTTCCTTTCAGAAAGCGAGATTTCCCTTTTACCAGCCATGGTAAAAGTGGGCCTTGGCGCGTGTAAAACATATGCGAACACCGGCCCCCTTTTGCCACAGCTTGGTAAAAGGGGCCTTGTGATTTTATGTACCATACATGTATGAGCTTTTATAAATTTATAATTGCTTTCTAAAATGATCTCGGAAAAACACACCAGCATTTTTCATATATTATTATTTTTTGTACATCTGCTGAATTAACACAAAATGTGACTTAGTAATAATAAAACAAACTACTTGACATCAGTTATTGACTGTTACAGCTGCAAGAGACTCTTATCCAGTGTGTACATTTTGTCCAATACATATTCCCATATGAGAGGGAAACAGCTTGAACTTCTTTTCTGCATCTCCACAAGGGATTAAAGAACCAAGAACACAGTCACCAGACTATATTATTGACATCTTAAATGCATAACTGTGCCATATAAAATGTACTTTTAATAGATTTACTGTAACCTTAAAATAGCTATTTCTTTAATGGGTTTATGGTAACCAAACTGCTTAGATTAAAAGAGGATGCTCAAGACCCTATACCTGCTCATCTTGCAGTTACTTCTGCGTCAGCATCAGCATCCAGGCGTACTGGTAAGGAGAAATGCTGGTCCACCATGGATGGGGGGAAAGCAGGGGGAAGAGAAAGATGTGACAGTCTCCATGGGGTGAGGGGGGAAGGACAGAAATTTGTACCAAGTCAACTATAAGCCAAGCTCTGAATTTCTACATAAGTACATAAGTAATGCCATACTGGGAAAAGACCAAAGGTCCATCGAGCCCAGCATCCTGTCCCCAACAGCGGCCAATCCAGGTCCAGGGCACCTGGCAAGCTACCAAAACATACAAACATTTTATACATGTTATTCACGAAATTGTGGATTTTTCCCAAGTCCATTTAGTAGCGGTCTATGGACTTGTCCTTTAGGAAACCGTCCAACCCCTTTTTAAACTCTGCCAAGCTAACCGCCTTCTCCGGCAACAAATTCCAGAGTTTAATTACGCGTTGGGTGAAGACAAATGTTCTCCTATTTGTTTTTAATTTACTACACTGTACTTTCATCGCATGGCCCCCAGTCCTAGTATTTTTGGAAAGTGTGAACAAACTTTTTTTGGACCCCAAAACCTCAGTTTATAATCAAGTATATACTGTACTTAATTCTCCCTGCACAGGACATGTGAAGTGCAATTCTGTAACTGGGACCCACATTTGCACACCACTTGAGTATTAAATTGTACAGAATAGTAGCAGTTTTTACGTATGTAAGTGGCGGCAGGGCTAGGACTCATTATTCTGTAAGGGTGCACTAAAGTGGCATTGAGAATAAATGCAAAGGGGCATTCACATAGGTAGAGAATGGGAGGGACATGAGCCAGGATGTCAGTTACAGGCACCCCTGCTGCACTTATGAGACCACTGTTATACCAGATCTGGGTATGCGGATACTGTTATAGAATATTATTGATGATGGGGTACGATAGAATTCTATAACAGTATCCGCACACCCAGATTCCATTATAAAATTGACTCTCATCATGTGGCATATTGAATTTCCCCCTTAAAAACTATTGGCACCTCTTCATTTTTTTTCTGTCTCATAGGACTGAGATTTATTTATTTTAAAAAATTGTATACCACCTGTAACTAGGTAACATAGAGGGGAATAATCGAACGTCGCCGGCGAAATAGGTCACCGGCGATCTATTTTGGCGGCGGCGCAACAGCTGGCCGGAACCATATTTTCAAAAAAGATGGCCGGCCATTTTTTTTTGATAATACGGTGTGGCCCGGTTTGAGATCGCCACTTTTGTTTTTCCGCGATAATGGAAAAAACTGCCGGCGATCTCAAACCCGGTGAAATCCAAGGCATTTGGCCATGGGAGGAGCCAGCATTTGTAGTGCAATGGTCCCCCTCACATGCCAGGACACCAACCGGGCACCCTAGGGGGCACTTCAAACATCTTTTATAAACAACCAAATTAGCTTCCAAGTGCATAGCACCCTTCCCTTGTGTGCTGAGTCCCCCAAATCCCCCCCCCCCAAAACCCACTGCCCACAAGTGTGCACCATTACCCTAGCCCTAAGGGCTGAAGGGGGGCACCTACATGTGGGTACAGTGGGTTTTGGGGGATTTGGGAGGGCTCAACATTACCAAGGGTAGGGGGGGATGGGCCTGACTCTGCCTTTCTGCAGTCCACTGCAACCAACAACAACTGTTCCAGGGACCTGCATACTGCTGTCAGGGTCCTGGGTATGACATTTGAGGCTGGCATACAGGCTGGCAAAAAGGTTTGTATTTTAATAATTTTAGTGTTGGAGGGGGTTGGCGACCACTGGGGGAGTAAGGGGAGGTCATCCCCATTCCCTCCGGTGGTCATCTGGTCAGTTGGGGCACCTTTTTGAGGCTTGGTCGTGAAAATAAAAGGACCAAGTAAACCCGGCGAAATACTGCTTATCGCCGGGTTTTATTTTTCCATTATCCGCGAAAGCCGGCCATCTGGTAGCCACGCCCAAGCCTGCCCATGTCCCGCCTTCGCTTCGCCGCCAACACGCCCCTTTGAACTTTTGCCGGCGAGGTGAAGGGAAAGCGGCGAAGCTATCAGAAATGTAGCTTTCGATTATACGCTTTTCGCCGCTTTTGCGAAATCGCCGGCCATATCCCGATTTGTGTTGGGAAATAGCCGGCGATTACTTTCAATTATAAGCTGGATAGTAACACAGTAAATGATGGCAGAAAAAGACCTGCATGGTCCATCCAGTCTGCTGAGGAGGAAGGAGGTGTTTTAGAGAGCTCTGCTGACTTCCAGTGGAAAGGGAGTGAGACCTAGCTCCCTCCCCAAAGATGAGGAGGGTCCCTGGGGAGAAGGCCTCAGGAAAGTCCCAGGCTATGGGGCCTCCTGGGGCCCGGGACCAGAAGGCCGAAAGGAGTGGCTCTCTCCCTGGTTTGACTACCGGGAGAAGGGAAAGGAGTCCAGTGGACCGAAGGGAGAAGCAGCCCAGTGGAGGCCACCAGAGCATTTCCCCCTCCATGGCCCAGCTTGCGGAAGGTAAGCGAGAAGACAGTGGAGGGGGGAGGAAGATAGTACAGGCCCCAGAAGGGCGCTTCCAAGGAAGGGAGAAGGAAGAGGCGATGGAAGTTTGCCAGAAGCCTTTGCTGGAGGCAGCTGAGAGTGAGAGTGAGGAGAGTGGATCGTCAGATGAGGAGTTCCTTGAAGTGAGCTATGACCCTGATGATCCAGCAAGTAGTGTGGTAAATATTGTAAGACGAATTAAGCTGGTGGAAAAAGAAGTAGTGGAGCTAGGAAAACGTCTGAAAATGGCAAGAACTATGTGTAAATTTGCCCCAGCGGAGCACAGACAAATGTATGTTAAAGAGGAAGCCCGGATATCAAAGTTGTTGGGGAAAAAAGAACACTTGTTGAACTGTTTAAAAAAGGGCTCTGTGAATCCTTTGAGGGAGCTCTATGTTAACCGAGAAAGGATGGCTTCAATACCACAGTCTGGGGGTTCAGGAACACTACAGTTGCAGCAAGCTTCAGTGTCTTCAGCAGCATTAGACTCAAAAGAGTTGTCTGGGTTCAGAGGTGACCCCACTTTAAAATACATGAGACAGTTGGCAACACAGTCTAGAGCACTTACCCAGCAGCCAGAGGATAAGGAGGCAGCGGCAGGACATGGCTCTGAGGTGGGGGCTGGAGTAGAGATCCTACCTGTGGAGGGGAGGACAGAACTCAGTAACTTTTCAAAACTCCAGATAATGGAGGCAGCAGAGGGAGACGCAGGTAGCAGCCTGTTTTCTACAGAGGTGGTGGTCGAAGTCTCAGAGGGCTTACCTGCAGTTGTGCAAACAGCAGAGACAGTTGCCGTGAAGGAGGCCCTGTTGGAAAAGGGTCAGCAGAGGCAGACTCCGGTATTTTTGGCCGGGTCTGCAATGACTGAAGTGGAAACCGAAGCAGCATGGCATCTGGAGAAGCCCCGCCCACGAAGTCCGGGAGCAGGGGATGTCTTCCCTGAGCATGGAGTAGCTGGCGGTTTACAGGAGAGGGGTCGGAGAGAGAGGAATAGGAGCGGGCAGCAGCTGGGAGCTCATTTGACCAGCTGTCCATTACAAGAGGTGAAATCGGGGGGTGCTAACAGCCAGCCTGTGGCGGAATCAGGAACAGACAAGCCATGCCCCCGGGAAGCGCCAGCCATTGGGAGAACGCAGGAGGGACTGCACCAGAAGCAAGAGGGAAGTAACCCGATTGTTGAGAGACTTTCGTTGACTACAGAAGTGGACATGGCAAGTCTAACAGATGTGCAGCGGGTGGTGGAGCAGACCTGCCAGCAGGACGGCTGGGAGCGAGGAGCCAAGGGGAGCGGCGGAGTTCCGGAGGCTTCGCCCCTGGTGCCGGAGGTTGGACGGAGTTCGGGGGCAGAGCGAGCAGGGAGTCTGGTATCGCCAGCTGCAGACCTGACTGGGCAGGTGCCAGAGTATCGCCAGGAGACAGAGGAGAGGAGGCGATTAGCCCAGAGGCTGGAGCCTGCAGTGGCAGGGACGAGCAGGGACGTTCCAGGAAGTGGTGATGGGCAGGACAATCAGTTGGAGGCAGCCCAAGCCGCAGAACTGACTATGGACGTTGCTGGATGTTTGTCTGAGAGGGAAGGGGACGGGGGACAACGGGAGGGGGAGGGGGCGGTGGATATTGAGGAAGGGAGAGGGATGAGGGGAGGGGCAGAGGGACAGAAGGGGGGGGAGGCAGAGGGAAGGGCTGGAACAAGTGTGGAGGGGGGGCGGTGGGGGCTGGGGTCCAAGTCCTTTGCGGCAGTAGTCCAGGGAGGGGGAAGGAGGGAGGGGGGGAGATCGGGTGGTTTTGAGGGCCCAGGGAGGGGTTGGGGGGGAGCGGGGACAGGGGGTGGACAGCTGCCTAAGCGGCGAAATGTGGTACAGCTCAAATGGATAGGGGAGGGGGCAATGCCCTCCAGGGATCGGGTCTTGAGGCTGGTGATGGGGATGGGGTTTATACCCGAGGACTTTTACGCGTGTATACACCCCATCAACATCCCAGAATATGACTTGAGCTTCATGACCCAGAGGGGGATGGAAATATTCTGGGAAAGGTACGAGGGGGTGAGGGGAAAGGGGGAGTGGCGGGACCTCAGGGCCATTCCAGTCAGCAAGCCGGACCTGGTGCAGATCACCCTGCTCGTGAGAAATGAGTCTATCTCTGGGGCAGATTTAGCCTACTGGCTACAGAGGTACGCGGAGCTGAGATCCCCACTTACAAAGTTACCGGATCCAAGCAGGGTTTGGGCAGGAGGTTGGGGAGCCCTGGTCAAATTGAGACAGGAGAGCCATGTGGTCCAGCACATTCCTTCGGCTGCCTTTATCGGTCGTGACAGGATACTGTGCTTTTACAAGGGGCAGCCGCGGCAGTGCTTCAGATGTGGTTCGTTTAGGCACTTCAGCATGTCATGCCCAGTGGTAAAGTGTGGAAGATGCGGGGATCAGCATGCCACAGAGGACTGCACCACGATCAGGTGCAACCTCTGCGGCGGGTTAGGCCATGCATATCGGAACTGCCCTAGGGCGGCCCATAACGAGTGGGATATGTGGGGGAAGGGACGGGGAGGGGGGGGTAATGGAGGAGGGGATAGGGCAGGGGGTGATAGGCAGGGAGGGGCAAGGGGGGGAGAAGGAGGGGATGCAGGAGGGGGGGCGGCAGGGGGCTGGGTCAGGAGTGGAGCAGGGGGGAGAGGGGGAGTGGGTACAAGTGCCACAGAGGAAAGGGAAGTTTCGGAGGGGGGGGGAAAGTAGGGGTGGGCAGGGAGGGGTCGCTGCAGGGGAAGAGGGGGAGGAACAGATTTCAGGTGTTGGAGGAGGAGGAGGAGGATAGGGAGGTTGGGAGGGAGGAGGAAGAACAGGGGGAAGGAGAAGAGGTGGAGTTAATGGAGGAAGAGGGGGCGGCAGGGGGGATTGGAGAGGGCAAACGGAAATATGAGGAAGCACTGGAGGAGGGTACTGGTGGTAGGAAGAAGGGCGGGAAGGCTCTGGGGGGAGGGGGAGGGGTGAGGGAGGAGGAAGAGGGAAGGGAGGGAGGGAGGGGAAAGGGGAGTAAGAGGAAAGCTGAGGGGGCCGGGCAGGTGGTGAAGGCCCAAGTGCAGGCTTGGGGGGACAGAGTGGAGCTAGAGGAGGATCTGGAGGACTTGGAGGACTTGGGGGAGGTGGAGGACTCGGAGGAGGAGGTAGGGGGCGGGGGTGAAGAGGGGAGAGGGAGGGATCAGGGGGTGGGTCCGGATAGAGCAAAGAAGAAAGGAAGGAAGAAAGGGGGAGGGGGGGGGTAAGGTGCAGACAGGACGGCTGCGGGGGGGGGAGGGGGATCTGGCAGGGGATGATGTAGACCGCATAGCAGAGGACCTGCTTCAGGGTAAGAAGGGGGTATCCCAGGAGATAAGGAAAGAAGTTGGGAGTGAGCAGACCCGTGACTCGCAATGAGGATGGCAGGCTTAGTGTTGACATTTGCCACGCTGAATGTGGCCAGCATCGCCTCTCCGAAGAAGCAGGGTTTAGCGTATGACTGGTTCGCGAGGGTCCAAGCAGATTGCTTCCTGCTCCAGGAGACTCGGCTGCGGTCCATTGAGGTGATCAGGCGGGCAAGGCGGGCCTGGAAGTGGGGTCCCTCGGTGTGGGGGTTGGCGGGGGAGAGGTATGGTGGGGTGGGGATCTTATTTAAGTCCCACCGGGTGAATATTCAGCGAGTGGTGGAGCTGGGGGTGGGGAGATGTCTTGTTGTGGATGCGATTTGGGAGGATAGAGCACTGAGGGTGGTGAATGTGTACGGGCCCCAAAGCAAGAAGGAAAGGGTGCTCCTCTTTGGGAAGATCAAGCCCTACCTATACACTTCGCGCCAAGTAGTCTGGGGGGGAGATTTTAACACCATATTGCGGAAAAAGGATAGTGGGGGACGATCGGTACAGGTGGGCTATGACGGGGTGAGGCTGGCAGGGATCATGCGGGAGGCGGAGCTGGTAGACGCGCATGTGGCCTTCTGTGAGGAACAGGAGGGGTTCACGTTCTTTCGAGGGCAGTGTAAAAGTAGAATCGATAGATTCCTGGTAAAGAAGGGGGTTTGTCTGGGGGGTCCACGAACCGTGGACGTGGACTTTTCAGACCACCACATGGTCCTCCTTCAGGTGGGGGGGGCGGCAGCGCAGAGGCCAGGGAGGGGGTTATGGCGACTAAATTTAAAGTGGTTAGGTAGCGAGCAGGTGCGGGAGGAGTACCGCCGGTTTTTGGAAGATCAGGTGTCAGTGCAGGGGGCATTTCAGTCATTGGGGGAGTGGTGGGATACAGTGAAAAGACGAACGCGGGGATTCTTTCTCAGACAGGCGAGAAGGGAGGGGAGGGAAAGGACAAAGTTGGGCATGGCAATAAAGAAAAAGAGGGACACATTGATTTCACAAGGGGGGAGGGAGGAAGAAATACATGATCTCCAAGCACTCCTGGAGCAGGTACAGTACAACCGCTACACCTCCTTGGTGTATGAGCGGGACTTCGGGAAAATGTGTAGCCCGGACCCCTTCGCATGCTGCCGGGAGCGGAGGGCGCGCAGGGTGATGGAGGGGGTGCGGGATGCACAGGGGGTCCTGCAGGACACCAAGGAGGGGATTCTGGGGGCAGTGAGGGACCACTTTGCGGCGTTCCTTTCAGCCCAGCAGATTGATATGGAGCAGATGGAGTGTTATGTGGAAGGAACCCCGGGGATAGGTCACAGGGGACCCCAGCTTCAGGCCCTCTTGAACCCGTGGACAGAACAGGAGGTGGAGGAAGCCATCGGGGTGCTCCACAGGAAGACCTCGCCGGGGCCGGATGGGCTAACAACTGAGTTCTACCAGGCCTTTAAGGAGCAGCTGGTGCCGATCCTGGTGAGGGTATGGGGGGCAGCCCAGTTGGAGGGTTCCTTGCCTAGTTCCTTGACAGAGGCGGCTCTTATCCTACTAAGTAAGGGGAAGGACCCGGCGATGCTGGCCAACTGGCGGCCTATAGCACTGCTTAATACGGATCGAAAAATCTTTGCGCGAATGCTATTCCAGAGAATGAGGCAGGTGTCTGGGGATTTGCTAGCAGCCTCGCAAGCATGTGGGGTTAAAGGGAGAGGGGTCTTGGAAGCTGCAGCGTGGGTGCGGGAGGGGGTAGAACGCAGTAGAGTGGGAGGGCATGGTAGGCTGTTGGTAACACTCGACCAGGAAAAAGCGTTTGATAGAGTGCAGTGGGGTGTCCTATGGAGCATTCTGGAGCGCTATGGGTTTCCGAAGGGTTGGATAGAGCAATTACAGCTACTCTATCGGCATGCGGGGTGTTTTCCCCTGGTTAACGGGTGGAAAGGGCAGGGGTTTGAGGTAGGGGCAGGGGTCCGACAGGGGTGCCCACTCAGCCCGCTGTTGTATGCATACGCCATCGACCCTTTTATAAGACGGCTGGAGAAGGGGGGGGCGGAGGGGCTGGAAGGGGTGGAGGTGGGGGACAATAACCAGTTAAGGGTCGTGGCGTATGCAGATGACGTTACAGTGTGGGTAGCGGACCAGAGGGAGGGAGGTAGATTGCAGAACCTGATCCAGGAATACTCGCAGGCAACAGCGTCGCAGGTCAATTTTCAAAAGTCCAATAGCCTGTGGGTTGGGGATCAGGGGCTGCAATTTGAGTTGGGAGGTAGGTTTCCTACAGCTGTGGAACGTATACGGGTCTTGGGAATATACTTCGAGAAGGGGGATTATAGGCTCTACAACTGGGATAGGTGTCTCCAAGAAGTGAAGGGGAGGGTGGATAGATGGAAGGGGTGGAAAATGACCATGGGGGAGCGGGTACAGCTCATCAAGGCACACTTAGTTCCTTTGTTTCTGTTCGTCAGTTACATCTGCCTGCTGCCGGAGAGCCGGTACACGGCCTTGTATGGGGTGTTCTTCCGGCTGCTCTGGGGCAACAGGACGAATCCGGTAAAACGGAATGTTACCTATCTGCCTAGGAGGGAGGGGGGGGTGGGCATGATAAACCCAGTCCTGTTTTTCAGCGCTTTGTTCCTGCAGTTCAATCTGGGGAGGGCGGTAGGGCGGGAGCCACCGGGGTGGGCTAGGAGTGTCCTGCAGTGGTGGCCGAGATATTGGGACCTATGGCGGGAGGGGGGGAGGGTAGTGGCACTGCGAAGGGGGGCTCCGGGGGGGGTGAGTTATTGCAAGACCCTAGTGAAATTGGTGAGGGTGTGGGGGCTGACGGTGGGGGAGGTGAAGGCAGGACAACGGGGGGTCTGGATGGACAGAGTACGGGCGCAGGTGTTCTCAGCTCCTCTGGCGCTGAGGGACGCGCCGGCCCCACGGATGCAGCAGGGGTTACGGTTGATTGCTTCGAACCGCATCCCGGTGAAGTATAAAGACCTGGCGTGGCTGTCCTTTCACGGTAGACTGTACGTCCGAGGAAATTTGAAATATCGCAATGTGCGGGATAGAGGGTGCCCACGGGAGGAATGTGCTGGAACTGAAGAGACGATGGAGCATTTCCTGGTGAGGTGCCCATTTACAGTCCAGGTCTCTGACCGGGTTTCCTCGTTGCTGCAGATCCCCAGTTTCCGCAACTACAGCTATGCGGACTGGGTGTATGGCCCAGAGGGTGGAGAGGGACGCGGGGATCCGGTAACACGCTTTCTGATTTCGGTGATATTGCGGTACTGCCTCTGGATGGCGCGCTGCAGGGTGTCCCTGTACCAGGAGGTCCGGCCGGCGGAGGTAGTCAGCTGGGATGTGGTAAGGGCGGTGCAGGAAGCGGCGAAGTGGGAAAGGGTGGAAAAAGGGGTGGGGGTGGCTTCGAGGTGGTGGAGACACGTGAGGCTTAAGCCGCCATGAGGGGACATGCTTCCCAGGGGATTGTGTGCCAGTTGTCTGAAGGGGTTGTGGGGGGTCGGGGGGGGGGGTTGATCCATTGTATTATTGAGGAGGGGGTGTACATAGATAGGCAGACCATGTCTAGCTAGGAGCCTGGGGTTTGATTTGCATGTCCGGTTTTTTTCTTTGGTCTTTCTAATAAACAGTTTCCACTGTACTATTGAGGAGGGGGAGGGGGTGTACATAGATAGGAGGACCGTGTATAGCTAGGGGCTTGGTTTTGATTTGTATGTTATTTGTTTTTAGTTTTTTCCAATAAAAAGAGTTTTCCAGTCTGCCCTACAAGATAAACTCATATGTGCTACTTTTTGTGTATACCTTACCTTGATTTGTACCTGTCCTTTTCAGGGCACAGACCGTATAAGTCTGCCCAGCACTATCCCCGCCTCCCGCCACCGGCTCTGCCACTCAATCTCGGCTAAGCTCCTTAGGATCCATTCCTTCTGAACAGGATTCCTTTATGTTTATCCCACCCGTATTAATTGTGACTTATTTTTATTTATTTTTTCTGTGTTATCAGACAATTATGGATTTAAGCTCCACCCCCAACCCTGCCCCCTTTAGCGTCCCCAAACAGTTAGGCCACCGACCGCCTATGAACATGCATATATTTGGCCACCAAACATAACCAGCCAGATGCTAAATTTTGGCACTAACTGACTTTATCATGCAACATAGTTGGTCATCCAACTCCCAGATTCTGTATAGCGCGCCTAGAGTTACACGCAGTTCTGTGCATAAATCTAGGTGTATTCTATAACTACATGATTAGATTAATTTAACAAACAGCTCTTAACAAGCAATACCGAGCACTAATTGGTAAAAATTAGAATTTACATGCATAAATTGCTAAGCGTATTCTGTAATGTACTGTGCCTAACGTCTAACACACCCAGGCAAAAAGGGGCATGGTTTAGGGTGTAGAAATGGGCATTTCATGGGCATTCCAAAATCTACATGCATAGTTATAAATATGGGTCAATGTGCATAAATCTACGCAGAAGGATTTACAGCATATTTTCATTGGCATAGACGTGCTTAGATTTAGTTGCATGAACTATGCTTAAGCGTATTCTAAATACTGTGCATAGATTCATGCACGGTATTTAGAATATGCTTAGGTGTGACTGCCTACCACTTGTTAATTTTAGGCACCATATATAGAATTGGTCCCTAAGCGCTGATATTTAGCCGAGATATTCGGCTTATCTCATACCAAATATTAGCCCTTAGCTGGCTCAGTAACATTTAACTGGCCAGGTGTCGGGAGTTTTGAGGTTTCATTTGTTTAAAATTATTATTGTTTAAACTCCTGTTTGGAGGTGTATGGTTACAAGTTGATGAGATACAAAATAGTAGGTTTTCAAACTATTTTTTGTTTAGCTTGTCATTTTTGACTAAAATTTGAATTCCCGGTGTATATTTAAAGTATTACTCATGTAAACCATGAATAGGGCTTCCAAAATAAGAGCCATTTTTTTTGTTGTGAATTGGGGAATACACAAGTAACCAAACCATACCTCATTGAAATTTCTGCACGGTGATTCCTCCAATTTTTCTGCCCCCCTCTTCTAGTTTTGGCAGTCTATGAGAGTATTTAATATTTTCTTTTGGATTGTTTGATTTGCTATAATTCATTATGACCATTATTTCTGCACCAAGTAATTACTTCTTGTTATATACTAATAATATCTATAAATAAAAAGTTAAAAAAAAAATTTCTACATGGTGTAGATCTCCATGTGTCCATAGTGCTTTCTAACATCACTGTTTACATATGTATATAATCTACACATGTAAATGCTGCTCATATACACATGGAGATGCTTCTAAAATCGAGGCCATAATGTCCCTGGAGTAATTTTCAAAGTGGATCCTGTTACTTTAAAATGCAGTAAAATCTTCACAGAGAAAAGCACTGCTCAGTTATAACATTTCTCTTGTACTGTATTGTTAGCATCACACTCTGGCGGCCTTTTACTAAGCTGCAGTAAGCAGTGATATGTGCTTACTGCAGGTTAAAAAGCATTACCGTGTGGTGCGCTCAGGCATCGCATGATAGTTTTGGGATTGGCGCATCCTACCCATGCACTAAAAACGACAATTGAATTTTTAGCACTGGGGGCATGTCTGGGGCAGAGAGTAGGTGTGTTCTGTACTAACCCCCAGATTTTATATAGTGTGCTTAGATTTAGGCACCAAAATAGGTACATATTCTATAACAACTCGCGTAACTTAATTGTCTTAACAAGCTAATGAGCGCTGATAACAGCACTTAACAAGCAACAAGCACTAATTGGCAGTTATCAGAATTTATGCACAGAAATCGTTAAAGGGTCCTTTTACTAAGATGCTGAAAAATGGCCTTATCATGTAGGCACATGTTTTGGCCAAGCACAGAATCATTTTTCAGTGCACCAGTAAAAAATGCCTTTTTTGGCCAAAAATGGACACGCGGCAAAATGAAAATCGGAGCAAATCCATTTTGGGTCTGAGACCTTACCACCAGCCATTGACTTAGCAGTAAGGTCTCATGTTAACGGGGCGGTAATGGTCAACGCATATTCAAATGCCGATTACCACTGGCACGCTAGAAAATAAAAAAATATTTTCTGGTGCATGTAATGGATGCGATTAAAAAATTAAATTACTGCCCGGGCCATGCGGTAGCCTGGTGGTAACTCAGAAGTGATGTATTGTAGGTGCTTACACAGCTTAGTAAAATGACCCCTAAGTGTATGCTATACAGAACTGTGCCTAAATAGAAAAGTGCACAGTTCAAAATAAATGCACGTAGTTTACAAAGGGCGTGTTTATGGGCATTTTGTAGGTGTGCCAAAATTTCCTAATGTAATTACAGGCTAGGGGTCAGGGCACGTAAATATATGCACATGGATTTACACCAGGTTTTTATTAGTGTAAATGGGTGTGAAGATTTAAGCACTATAGTATCAACTAAGCGTATTCTATAAACCGCGCCTAAATCCACGTGCATTTTGTAGGCGCCATATATAGCATTTGGCCCTATTCATTTAGCACAACTACATCACTGCCTAGAAAATAGGTGTCAGTAAGTGCTCACCCCCTAATGGCCCCGCGCTAATGAGGAAATGAGTGTGTGGCCATTAATGGGAATAACGGAAAATGAGGCCATTTTACTGCCATGCTAAAAGTGGCCTCAGCATGCAGGAAAGACCCGCACTGGGTAACAGCACTGACCACTTTTTACTGCAGCATAGTAAAAGGGTCCCTTTATGATTTACTTGATCAGCGACAGTGAAGCAACTGAACAGAAGGATCTTTCAAAAACCATATGAGTTTCTTCTAGCTCTGTGATACTGCAAGAGTTAGAAAGTCAGTGACTGAATCATTCTGCATTTTCTAGCTGGGTTGGCCATGTGGTAGATTGATTTCTAGCTATTGTGGTTAGTTTGTTCATTTTCCTCACTGTGAGGGTTTTTAATTCACTCATTTCCCCCCATGTTCTTTTTTTTAACTTGTGAACTCTTCAATGGCTGGCATTGCACCGTATGAATATTTTTCTATACTGCTATACATATTGATAGTACTATATAAATATTTTTAACCAAATACTAAATTATTAACAGAGATTTTAGGTAGTCCTGCTTTAAATTCATGAGAAATTGATTCTCTTTCAGTGCAGTTTAAGTAGTTGATACAGTGTCACATAAATGAGGCAATATGGGACAATTAACACCTATAAATGCTAAACATAGTACATTTAAATTTGGAAAACTAATTTCTAATCCTCAAACTATAAACTGTGTTCCTAAATTTTAGAGCCGAAATGTTTGTGTAGCTTTCATAAATGTTTATATTGATCCAGTTAAGTGGTTCCAGTGCAGACTGTCGAAGGAGACTAATCGATCTTGTCAAGGCCCTTTTTAGATTTGACAGGAGGATAAGTAGTTATTGTCGTCGGTTATTTTAGGAATAGCACAGCTTAACACATACAGACTGGTTCATTGCTTTACAGAGATTCATTCTTTTTCTCTCCAACATTTTTTTAATGTGGGCTATGTGGGACATAAATGATGCATAAACCCAGACTCAAAATAAACTGGAATAAACCAGAACAGGTTTCTGGCAGCTGCATGGAACAGGCATGCATAGCCCTGAGCATTCGAGGAAGAGAAGTTAGATGATGTTGGCCTTTGCAGGAGCAAGAGGAGTTAACCCATGACATAAAACACTGGTCAGGAAACATCAGCCCATTCCATAATGTAGCAGAAGCAGACTGTTTGTGAATGTGTTTTTTTTTTTTTAAGATATATGGATTTGATTTCTATGACTGTTGAGTGGTGATGAAAGATTTTTGCTGTATATTTATTATTGTGTATATTTTTGCTTTGTTTTACTGTGAATGTTTTTATGAAAAGGACATGAAATGAGATTGAAGGGGGGGCAGACTCAAGAAAAATGTCAGGAAGTATTTTTTCACGAAGAGAGTAGTGAATGCTTGGAATGCCCTCCCGCTGGAGGTGGTGGAAAACAATAATAATTTTAAACAAATGAAACCTCAAAACTCCCGACACCTGGCCAGTTAAATGTTACTGAGCCAGCTAAGGGCTAATATTTGGTATGAGATAAGCCGAATATCTCGGCTAAATATCAGCGCTTAGGGACCAATTCTATATATGGTGCCTAAAATTAACAAGTGGTAGGCAGTCACACCTAAGCATATTCTAAATACCGTGCATGAATCTATGCACAGTATTTAGAATACGCTTAAGCATAGTTCATGCAACTAAATCTAAGCACGTCTATTTATGCCAATGAAAATATGCTGTAAATCCTTCTGCGTAGATTTATGCACATTGACCCATATTTATAACTATGCATGTAGATTTTGGAATGCCCATGAAATGCCCATTTCTACACCCTAAACCATGCCCCTTTTTGCCTGGGTGTGTTAGACGTTAGGCACAGTACATTACAGAATACGCTTAGCAATTTATGCATGTAAATTCTAATTTTTACCAATTAGTGCTCGGTATTGCTTGTTAAGAGCTGTTTGTTAAATTAATCTAATCATGTAGTTATAGAATACACCTAGATTTATGCACAGAACTGCGTGTAACTCTAGGTGCGCTATACAGAATCTGGGAGTTGGATGACCAACTATGTTGCATGATAAAGTCAGTTAGTGCCAAAATTTAGCATCTGGCTGGTTATGTTTGGTGGCCAAATATATGCATGTTCATAGGCGGTCGGTGGCCTAACTGTTTGGGGACGCTAAAGGGGGCAGGGTTGGGGGTGGAGCTTAAATCCATAATTGTCTGATAACACAGAAAAAATAAATAAAAATAAGTCACAATTAATACCTTTTATTAAATTTAGATATTAGATATGTATCATATGTCAAAGAATAAAGTGGTTGCTCAAAGCATATACTAACCACAATCGCTCAACTGCAAAACACTATGCACAACTTTGTGCAAAAACACACTCAGAACATTACTGTATCATAAATATTACACTGGGCAAAACCTAATACATCAATATACCACCCATACGGAAAATGCAGACCGTCAACAATATGAAACAAGGGATCATAATATCATGATACGTGTAGAGCCACAAAACACCCTAATTCATGTTTAATGTGGGATAAAATGCCACAAATAAGTACATATAAACTTTTAACATTGAGCACCTGATTCTCAAAGTGGACATATTCCAAACACTATAATGAAAATAAAATGATTTTTTTTCTACCTTTGTTGTCTGGTGACTTTGTTTTTCTGATCATGCTGGCCCAGTATCCGATTCTGCTGCTATCTGTCCTCTTAACTCCGTTTCCAGGGTTTCCTTTCCATTTATTTCTTTCCTTTCCTCCTTTCTTCTTCATTTCTGGTCCTCAGCTTATGCCTATTTTCTTCCTCCATGTGCAGTTTTTCTCTCTTCCTTTTCCCTCGTCTCATCTCCTTCCTCACTCTTCCCTCCCCTCCATCCACCCATGTCCAGCAACCCTCCTCTCCCCTCCATCCACCCATGCCCAGCAACTCTCCTCTCCCCTGCACTCCCCTCCATCCTCCCATGTCCAGCAACCCTCCTCTCCCCCTGCCCTCCCCTCCATCCACCATGTCCAGCCACCCTCCTCTCCCCTCCATCCACCCATGTCCATCAACCCTCCTCTCCCCTCCCCTCCCCTCCCCTCCATTCACCCATGTCCAACACCAGCAACCCTCCTCTCCCCTCCATCCACCCATGTCCAGCAACCCTCCTCTCCCCCCTGCCCTCCCCTCCATCCAGCAGCCCATGTAAACCATCTCCCTTCTGCCAGCCATTTCCTGCCTTCTTCCAGCCCCCCACCAATCCCCCTACCCCCATCGCTGTCATCAATCTGACATCTGCCTGATAGCCCTCGTTCCCGACCTGCCCTCGCCCTACCTTAAAATAGTGTAATTCTCCTCGAGCGGGTGGGGCGACATCGCAAGCAGCAGCAGGCTCCAGCCTTCCCTCGCATGGCTCCGCCCTCTTCTGACATGTTTCCACAAGGGCGGAGCCATGCGAGGGAAGGCTGGAGCCTGCTGCTGCTTGCGATGCCGGCCCCGCCCGCTCGAGGAGAATTACACTATTTTAAGGTAGGGCGAGGGCAGGACGGGAACGAGGGCTATCGGGCAGATGTCAGATGATTGACGACGGCGACGGGGGGAGCGGGGGTCGGGGGATCGGTGGGGGGCTGGAAGAAGGCAGGAAATGGCAGCTGAGGGCAGACGGGGAAGTCTGCAGCTTGCGGGGTGGGGACAGCGGTTGGGCTGGGTTGGGCTGGCTAAGCCTCCCCAAGCCTCTTATACCGGGAGCCTATGTGTATGTTAATAGGTGGATTATCTTTGGCTGGTTCCAACTTGCCAGCTAGCACTGAATATCAACCCGGCAAAGTATATATATTAAGATCTATAAGCCTGTCTCTATATGCTTTATGATGAAGACTACTGACCATTTCAGTAACCGCACTCTGAACTAACTCCACCCTGGTTATATCTTTTAAAAGGTGTGGTCTCCAGAACTGCACATAGTACTTTAATTGGGGCCTCACCAGAGACTTATACAGAGGCCCTACCATATCCTTTTTCTGCCATTCTTCTTCCTATGCAACCAAGTATCCTTCTAGCTTTGGCAGTCGCCCTTTCTACCTGTTTGTCCACCCTTAGATTGTCAGAAATGATCACCCCTAAGTCTCGCTCTACTTTCGAGCACAGAAGTACTTCTCCTCCTAAATAGTACTGCTCCCTTGGGTTCCAATAGCCTAAGTGCATGACCCTGCATATTTTAGCATTAAATCTTATCTGTCAATTTCTAGACCATTCTCTCAGCTTTGTTAGATTCCTCCTCATGCTATCCACACCATCAGGGGTGTCTACCCTATTGCAGAGTTTTGTATCAGCTGCAAACAGGCAAATCTTATCCGACAGCTCTTCTGCAAAAAGATGGAACACTTTTTTAAATGCTGTTCATCACCAGCTAAATTAGCCCTGGATATTCAGTACTGAGTCATGTTCGGGCACCAGCAGTGAACATCCGGGGTTAATTCACAGTGCCCTGACTGCTGGAGCTTACGCGAGTCCCGGCCTATAGTCATCTGGGACACACATAAGATTCATATGTGGGTCCCAGATGAATATTGGCCAGGACTCGCATAAGACATTTCTGCCCAGATTCTGTCCCCCCCCCCCCCCCCCCCCCCACCTACACACACTGTACCTGAAGTACTCACAGTGCTTAAAGTACCACAAGGCTGCCAGTAGAGGTCGCACCAGGCATTTTCTATTGGTCTAGGACCTGGGTAGGAATGAGTAGAAATCACTCCTGCCTATTTACCACTCAGCCACCAGGGATTCTGCAAGGTAGGCCCAGGAGAGGAGGGGGCCAGCAGGAGTGGGTCCTAGGCCTACATTGCATCTTTGGTGTGGGGGTGGACAGGGGTACTGCTAGAGCCACTCTCTGGAAGGTAAGTGAACACTGGCTGATATTCAGACCAGTGTCTGGTTACCTTCATTGCATAAAGCTAGGACAGCTTATTTTTCTGCCCTAACTTTGTGTGGATCCCTAGCTGGTTAGAGGGCTGAATATTGCCACTAACTAGCTAGGTAGATGCTCTGCCCAAACTCTGCTCCTAAACTTGCCAGTTAGGGTTTGGCTATGGTTACCTTCATTGCATAAAGCTAGGACAGCCTTTTTTTCTGTCCTAACTTTGTGTGGGTCCCTAGCCGGTTAGAGGGCTGGATATTGCCACTAACTAGCTAGGTAGATGCTCTGCCCAAACTCTGCTCCTAAACTTGCCAGTTAGGGGTTGGCCATTATGAGGTGATATTAACCAGTGCCACCAAAGTGTCACTCAATATTGTTGCTTAGCCCTGGACAAGCAGCTAGGAGCTTCTCCTGACCATATAAATTGTTTTGAATATTGGGCCTAGTGTTTATAAGGGAACCAGAAGTGGCCCAAAAGTATTCCTGGCTGATGACCCACAAAGGGTCAATATGAAAACTTATCTCAACCAAGAATCTATATTTGATTTCTATGTCAAAGCCTTCTGGTTATTTGTAAATATGGCTTCTGATTTTTCAATTTAACTAACTAATAATCATACCCAATACAAATAAGTTAACTTGGTGTTACTGGATAAACACCAGAAAAATACCACTTTCCCTACAACATTTTCACCCCTCAACAGACATGTATTGTGCTTTTTCTTTACGGATAATTCCTAAGTGACACTAAGGGGAGAAGTTATCAATTTGGGCTACCTTTAAGATGGGTTAATTTCTCACAAGTCATGCTATTTTAATACAGGGTCCCAGTCTATGCAATGAGTCCCCATGAGTCCCCATGACTTGTGGTAAAGTAACCCATCTTTATAATAGCTCACTTTCAGGCTTATTTTCGAAAGAGAAGGACGCCCATCTTTCAACACCAAATTGGAAAATGGGCGTCCTTCTCTCAGGGTTGCCCAAATCGGCATAATCGAAAGCCGATTTTGGACATCCCCAACTGATTCCCGTTGCGGGTATGACCAAAGTTCCTGGGGGCGTGTCAGAGGTGTAGCGAAGGCGGGACTTGGGCGTGCCTAACAGATGGGCGTCCTCGAGCAATAATGGTAAAAAGAAGGGCGTCCCTGACGAGCACTTGCCTGACTTGGTCAATTTTTTCTTATGACCAAGCCTCAAAAAGGTGCCCGAATTGACAATATGACCACCGGAGTAAATTTATTTGGATTTAGCTTACACCTTTTTTAGTAGTGGCTCAAGGTGAGGTACATTCAGGTACACTAGGTATTTGACAGTTTGTTAGAGGGCTTATACTCTAACCCCCTGTTTACTAAGCCATACAAGTGGTTGCCAGTATGCTAATGGCAATGCAGCCCATCCACTTTGAATGGGCTATGTCGGCATTGCTTTACGGCTTAGTAAATGGGGGGGGGGGGGGGCTAAGTTTTTACCCAAGGCAATGAAGGGTCAAGTCGCTAGTCCGAAGTCACAAGGAGCTACAGTGGAATTTGAACCAAACTCCCCTGATTCCAGCCTGGTGCTCTAATCATTAGGCTACATCTCTTGTTACTATATGACATAATTATCTGGAAAATAAACATCTACATTTACAGTTTATCATTTATTATTTTTACTATACTGTAACTTATTGCAAAGCAAATCAGAATGGTTCGCAAAGCATAATTATACAATAAAACAATCATGAACTGAAGAACTCCATTTAAAATAGGAAAGAGACTGACTTACCTTTCATTCAAGAAAAACAAATAAAAACATCCAATCATGTTTAACAATCATACCAGACCAAACAAATATTGCAGTTTCAAATCTGGTTCTATGCAAAAAGTTTGAAGGGGGGGGGGGCTAAATCATGAGCAGAGATCAAATCCTAATTGAAAATAAGACATCTTTAGAGCAGCACCAATCTGATTGGTTCTGGCAATGAGCTCTATAGTGCCGGTGAAAGGAAGTAAAAAGCCGATGCTCAAGTAGATTCCTATTTCTCATTGGAGAGCGATGGTAAGGAAAAGTCAGAACAGCACGATAAGATAGAGATAAAGTATGAAATGCTTTATGTATCATGGTTAGAACCTTAAACTTAATCCTGAATTTGATGGGAATCCAGTGTAAGCATTGAAGGAGAGGAGTAGCCCTATCATATTTAGACAGACAACAAATAATATGAGTTGCAGTGTTCTGAATTATTTGTAGTCATTTTAAGTTGGCCTTTGTGATACCAGCATAAATAATATTACAGTAATCATATTGTGCAATAATATATGCATATGATAGAGTACACCATGAAGCTAAGTCAAGCATACTTCTAACTGATTGCAATTGTCAAAGTAAATAACAAGATTTCTTCACAACATCTGAAATCTGAGAATTAAAAGAGAGGGTGGAATCAATGATAATACCAAGATATCTAAATGAGGATACGGGAGTAATCTGTCTATCAAACAGTGTAGGAACTAAAATGGCATTGGGTGAAAACCTGTGATCCAGGAGACTATTGTTTTATCTAGATTTAAGAATATAAGTCTTATTTGTAAGCAAATATTTTAATGGGGAATTGGGGAACCAACGCCTACTTCTGAATAGATAGATAGATAGATAGATAGATAGATAGATAGATAGATAGATAGATAGATAGATAGATAGATAGATAGATAGATTTTTGTTCTTGGAAGTCCCATGTTTACCTGTTTGCCATTTTCAATACCATAGGGTGACCAAAATATCAGTTAAATGTGAAATATGATAGCATAATTATAAAATACTGATTACTGGATATGAAAAGCCTTTAAATGCAAATTTCTGCTCATGTAGATACCGTAGTTACTAAAAAGTGATTCCTGATGTTACTAGCACAAAGACAGACAAAGTCTTTTGATACTTGACATTAACAATCTGATCATTTGTCTCCCCAAAGAAAGCCCATACCTCTTTTCTACAGGACACAATAAAGAATAATAATATTTCTGTTTACAGAGATATCAACTGGCATTTCACAGCGAGTCAATGGTCTATTTTTGCTACAGCATATTAGACCTCAATCTGTCATCTACAAATGTCAGGGGTATAAAAAAAATTATGGGATGAAAATCAAAAGCATGTACTGAATTCTTAAAAAAGAAACAAAGTTCACTTACATATATTTACAACGGAAATCAGTGCAATATTCAGCTGTCAATCCAGAAAAACAACGAGGGAGAAATGCTGTCAGTGGGACAGGATAATAAAATTTCAAGCAGATGTTCAGGCTGGGCTCTAATTTTCACTGAACTCCCTTGGTAAGCATTTAATTTCTTTATCATATGCAAGCTAGGCAAATTGTACTTCATCAAAACTGTATTGTGAAATATTAATATTTCCTATTATAGCAAAACTCCACAGAATAACCTTTGTCATATTAAGAACATCAGAATTTCAAATGTCAAGGCTTGGCATTTTAATACATCTTAAACAGCTTTTTGGTTTAGCGTCATAAATTTTAACTCATTTTACCTAAGTTACTGTGCTGTAATATCAAACAAAAATGTGAAACAATTTTAATAGGTTCATTTCAGAAAGATATAAACACTATGAAAATTATAGGACTGGTCATATAAGTGAATGTGGCTGTTTGGGATTTGTACAGAGAAAAAAATATTCTTGTCCATTTTCAGCTCTTTTGACCTTTGTCGCCAATTTGTGAACTTTTTTTCAATTTGTTTTGTATATATAGGAATTTTTAACATTGCAGATCAAAATTGTGCTGCTTAATACATAGATTAACTCTGGTTAGATTAGTTTTGACTGCATTTAATTTAAGGCGTGGTAACAAACCACGGAGCCCTTTTACTAAGCTGCGCTAAAAGTTGGCCTGTGCTATGACTTGCACTTTGGTTTTCCCGCACGCTCAAGCCACTTTCAGCATGGCTGTAAAACGGCATATTTCTTATTTCCCCCATTAATGGCCACGTGCTAATTTCTCAATTAGCATATGGAAAAAATGAGCAGTAGATCTCAAAAAAACCTACAAAAGATGTGCAAAATGTACAAAATGTTCAATTTATTCACCACCAAAATAATAAATACATAAATAATTAAAGGTCCGACACAACCATGTTTCGCCCTGTCAAAGGGCTGCATCGGGGGCTTGAAACATAACCCAGTCCTGGTGACAGAACACTTCACCTACTCTTTGTAACCTATTTCCTCAGAAGCATTTAGTAAATTTGTTTCACATATGGTGGAAAGTGTCAGCCCCCCAAAACCCAACAAAAAACTACTGTACCCACATGCAGGTGACACCTGCAGCCAGAAGGGCTATTGCAGTGATGTATAGTTGGGTACAGTAGGTGTCTGGTGAGTTTGGAAGGCTCCCCATGCAATACAGATTTTTATAGCATATATGAAAGATTAATAGACAATAGGGATTGAACATTTTTTTCTATTCAGGTGTTATCCAGTTGTGTGTGTGTGTATATAGATAGATCGATAGATAGATAGATTTGTATAGTTGACAGAAGAGAATAATTATTGTATACTGGAGACATATGAATGTGACTGTATTTTGTTTGTTTTAATGTTATCATTTGATTTTATGATTATGTATGTACTTCTGTAATCTGCATAGTTATTATGTGGAAAATAAGCTATTTATATATATAAATAAATAAATAGATAGATATAGATATATACACACACAATATTTTCCACAGATCAATATTGCCGATAAAGTATTAAACTTGTGTATTTTTAAGTATTTGCCTACCTTTTCAAGGACAAACGTTTTTGTCACAGCAAAAGCCCATCCTGCTTCAAAGGCTCTTCGAATCATTGGCGCACTTGTACTTGGAGGTGCACTTGCAAGTCCAAAAGGATTTAAAAACTTCAATCCAGCTATTTCTATGCTAATGTCCACCAGATCAATAGGAGTGTAGAAGAGAGGTAGCAGAGGCTTGTGAGCAATTGAGGTGTTGTGGAGAGACTGCAAAAACAAATAGAATGCATGATCATCTTTATAATTCTGCCTTAGTTTGAAGAAAAGAAAAACACACAGAAGACATAACTAAGTTCTATATACTTGAGCCTAATTGTAAATTGATTAACAATAACTAAATTGCAGGACATTGGTCAATGTGATAGGACAAATCACTAATAAATTCCAAAACTGAATATTGAGATCAAAGTATTAATCATAAGATAACATAAACATATATGGTGGAATTATGTAACCTGGGTGCTCACATTTATGCTCACGTTATCCCCTGCATTCTATACATGATGCCCAGATTTGCGTACCCAAATTTGTGCATGCACACAAGATATGCATGCAAATTAATTGAATAATGAGCTCTGAATCATCAATAATTGTGTGCTAACAACCAATTATTGATGTTAATTGGCACTCATTAAAATTTTGCATGCATATCCAGCTGCATGCTATTATATAAGGAGGGGCGCACCTGACTCCTGTGGGTGTGAAAATTTTTTTGGCACTCATTTCTGAGTGCCATTTACAGAATCTGGTCCTACATGCAAAATATTTAGAATGCTAGCACTTATGTACATATTTCCACATCTATATGCACAAATGTTAGCTTAGGGCCTTATTTTATAAAAGTTATGTTCCTAAATTTATGCTCCTAAATTACAAGCGAAATCTATGCTCCTAAAATTATGCTCCTAATTTAGGGCCTATTATGCTAATAGATTTAACATACATTTAGGATCATAAATTATGTGCTAAATTTATGAGTGCAATTTTAGGAGCATAAATTTAGAAGCACAAATTAAGGTTATAATTTAGCAGCGTAAATTTAGGAGCATAACCATTATAGAATAAGGCCCTTACTGCTGGATTCTATATATCACGCCTAGCAGTCCGTGCTTAAATCTAAGTGTATTCAATGATAATGCAGATAAGCCAACAAGCCAATCAGCACTGATAACAGCACTTAACAAGCAATAATGAGCACCAATTGGCAATAAATAGAATTTACGAGCATAATTTGCTAAGTGTATGCTGTAATAAACTACACTTAAATTCTAAAGCATGCAGTTCTAAAGGGGCACGGTTATGGCCCAGGAAATAGATGTTTTGCAGGCATTCAAAATAAGTACCTGAATATATGTGTTGGGCTTACTGCCGCTTAGTAAAAGGAGCCCTTAACTTATGTGTATATATTTTCAAGGGGAGCATGCACAGGGGCAGAGCATAGGCGGGGCTCCACTTATATATGTAACAAAGAATAATCTAAGTTATGCACATCCCTGCCTCACGTGGAGGGGCATAATTGAACGTCTATCTCCATGGCCGTTTATCTCCGAGAACGGGTCCATGAAGGGGCGGACCGAACCGTATTTTCAAAAAAAATAGACGTCCATGTTTTATTCGACAATTTGTGAGCTGGGCGTTTTTGTTTTTCAGTGATAATGGAAAATGAAAGTGCCCAGCTCAAAAACGAATAAATCCAAGGCATTTGTTCGTGGGAGGGGCCAGGAGTCGTAGTGCACTGGTCCCCCTCACATGCCAGGACACCAACCGGGCACCCTAGGGGGCACTTTTACAAAAAAAAAAAAAAAAAAAAGGTAAAAGAGCTCCCAGGTGCATAGCACCTTTCCCTTGTGTGTTGAGCCCCCCAAATCCCCCTCAAAACCCACTGCCCACAAGTCTACACCATTACTATAGCCCTAAGGGGTGAAGGGGGGCACCTACATATGGGTACAGTGGGTTTGGGGGGGTTGGACTACTAAGCATTAAGCAGCACAATTGTAACAGGTAGGGGGGGGATGGGCCTGGGTCCACCTGCCTGAAGTCCACTGCACCCCCTAACAACTGCTCCAGGGACCTGCATACTGTTGCCAGGGAGGTGGGTATGACATTTGAAGGTGAAAATAAAAAGTTGTGAAACATCATTTTTTGTGGTGGGAGGGGGTTAGTGACCACTGGGGGAGTCAGGGGAGGTCATCCCCTATTCCCTCTGGTGGTAATCTGGTCATTTAGGGCACTTTTTGGGCCTTATTCGTGAAAAAACAGGGCCCAGGAAAAGTGCCCTAAATTCTAGCTACAAACGCATACTTTTTTTTCCATTATCGGCGAAAGGCGCCCATCTCTGTTCGGGTGATAACCACGCCCCAGTCCCGCCTTCACCACGCCTCCGACATGCCTCCGTCAACTTTGTACGCTTCCGCAATGGAGTGCAGTTGAAAACGTCCAAGTTTGGCTTTCGATTATACCGCGTTATTCGTTTTTGGGAGATAAACGCCTATCTCCCGATTTAGGTCGCAATATAGGCATTTTTGTCTTTCGATTATAAGCTGGATAGTCATGCATACTTATACAAGTAATATAGCTGGCATAATGTTAGGCACATTAATTTTCAGTTCTGCCAGTGCTCTGCAACGGAAAGTAGATATCTACTTTTCATTTAGGAGCAGAGGAGTAGCTAATAGTTAGAGCTCCGAGCTAGGAACTGAAAGGCCAATATTCAAATTGTACAGCTGGCATCAGTGCGTTCTCTCAGTGACTACAGTGACTTGGGTGCACCCAATTGTTTGGCTTGTACCTCATTTCTATTTGATATCACGTGGATGGATACTCGCTGTTGCTGTCGTCTCAGCTTCAGCTGCTGACCGAACTCCCGATGAAGGCTCTGGCTAAAACATGAACCATGAAGAGTCCTGTGCTCCAGTGATTGTCTGTCACCTGACCTGTTTAGATTATCTAATAAAGATTTTTTGATCATCTTTGTCTCATCGCTTTGGTCTTTCCCACCCCGTGTTCTACTTTTGCTGACATTTGTGGGATTGCTTGCCTTTCCTTTATTTGGACTCAAATCCTACAGCAACATCTTGTGTCGTTGGGCAAGTTACTTAACCCTCTGTGCCTCAGGAGAAAGCATGTCAGGAAAACCTTCATTGTGTGGTCACCAGGAGTCAATTCTGACTTGAGGGTACATCTGAATCTGGACTTTTCATTTTAGTATAGGCTCTTACCATGCACGCCCAGTCACCTAACTGGGGGCACTCAATTATAGAATTACCCCATAGAGCTAATAGGGATCTATTTACTAAAGTGCAATAGCTCTTAATATAGCAATTAATGCACACTAAACAGTTAATGTGGCACCTTTGAAGGGTAGCATGGTGCAATATTTGCATTAAAAGCTAAAGTGGAACAGAGAAGAAAAGGGCGGGAACAACTGTGCCTTGTAGTTGATGCATGAACACATATTAGTACTGGAGAAAACTGAATACTTTGCAGATAAAGCAACATAAGAATTATACCCAAGTTCATGCTTCTGATTCTACTAAATGCAACTTGAACTGGTTAAATAAATTAATTGGAATTTATGAATACATACAATATTTTTCCATATTTTATTAACTGGGTTTGGCCAAGAATGCTAAAGGTAGATTAGAGCATTTTCATGGATCAACTGTATTATTGGTCCTCACATGTTCCATCCTCTGATAAACTATCAACCAATCTTTGATATAGAACTCTTCTAAACCATTCTTACTACCATAATCTAAAATCATCAGTGGAAGAGAGACGTGGTCCTTTTACTAAGTAGCGGTAAAAAGTGACCTGTGGTACTGTGAGCATGTCTTTTAGGTGTGCACTGGGCCATTTTTTGCCATGTCTAGGAAAAAGGGTCTTTTTTAAGGGGTCGGAAAATGGATGTGGGCTAAATTTAAAATCAGCACGGGTACATTTTCGGCCTGAGACCTTACTGCCACCCACTGACCTAGCAGTAAGGGTTCATGCACTACACACGTGGTGACCGGTCAGTGTGCACCAACTGCCGATTAATGCCAGAAACACCGCATGCAGCAGGAAATAAAAAGTAACTTGTCCCGGCATTGTGGGACTACACCAAATCCAAAATTACCACCAGGGGGATGTGTTAGCCTGGCGGTAGTCTCATTTTGGCGTGTGCTGCATGCGCATAGAGCCTACCACACCTTTGTAAAAGGGCCCCTAAAAGGCTTTCATTTTCTGGTGAGAGGCAAGGGTACTCATGATAAATATGTGAGCACTAACAACTTATTTCCCTATTTTTTAAGATCATAAAATAATATACAAATTCATTCACTAGGTTACCATATTCACCACTTGAGCTAAATAATAATAACGTTCTTGGGTGGACTAATTCTTAAGAACTCAGTGAGTAAATTCATTCGCATTAATGGCCGAAGGCCTTTTTATACCACCAACTGAGATCAAAGCAGAAGGAAGAATTGATAAGCTCACAAACACCCTTGAGATATTTCTGGCATGGTTCTTGCTAAAGGAAAAAATAACTTATACGCGGTATACTTCTTTTTTAAGTTTCATCTTTCCTATTGAAGCTTTTGTCAGCAATCCATAAATAAGAAATGAGAAGTAAATATATTCAGGCCAAGAGATTACTAGAAATGAAACCACCTCATTTGAAGGTCACGTTTTAAAAAAGTTACATATTCTTAAATTGTACACATTCATAATAAGGAAAATTGTGAGCTCTGGAGGCGGGGGAAGGAGTTAAGGAAATAAATGTTTAAGTAGACTGAATATGTTCTAGTTGATTAAATGCTCAAGCACTCCTTCAATGCTTAACTTCAGGTAAATATGATAGCCCCCCCCCCCCAACTAGAATTAATAACAAAACGTTGAATGCTCTTAAAACCTGTCAGGTTTTTCCAATCTATGATTGTGTTTTGATTTTGCATTATTGAACTGGTAGTGAAACAGAAGACATCATGAACAATTTGGCTGAAATTGAACTACTGTAACTTCGAAACATCGAAACTTATGCCTATACTGCCCACAGCATGCACCGGGTTTGATGATCCAATGAAGTACTTACTTCTGATAACAATTAATTTAGGCATATATGGAACAATTCTACAACTGGGCACCATAATTTAAGAACCCTTTGTGGGCTGTGAGCCTGTTCTATAATGGCACTTGCATGCCTTGGCACCTAAAACATTAGCACCAAAAAAGTGCTATTCTATAAGCCGTGCTTAAAGTTAGGTGTGCATTATATTATACACTTATGCTTGGGACTCACGTTTAACTTTAAGGCATGGCCATTTGAACCAACTGTAAAGTGGTGCAAATCTACGCACCTAAATTAGGCGGGTATCCCCATTATTCTATAACAATGTGCATAAATGCTAGGAATGCCCCTGTTCTGCCCATGGCCCTCCCATTTCTGCACCCCATTTTATGTTTAACTCTTTTTTATTGTCAATTCAGTACAACAGGCAACAACTACAATGAAACATGTATACATAAACACATCCTGCTTTCCGTTCTCAACAATAACATTTTCATTTCCCCCCCTTCCCATCCCTAACCACCCGCCCACCCTGCCTTCTCCCCTCTGTATCTTACTCAGACATCATGTCGCAATCTAAGTAACACACACATATATCTGGCCGAACATCATTTGCCATGCATAATTATGTATTCCAGTTCTCCTCTATCTTTCCTCCCTTCCTTGTTCTCTCTGTGTATTCATATCTTTATCTCAAGTATAACAGTTCAATAGGTGGCTTCTAGCCGTCGGAGTAAGAGTCTCCCAAAGGGGAACCCAGGAAGTCTGGAAGTGTTTCCCAATCATCGATTCCCACTTTACCATTCCCATCCGCTCTAAACGCATCAATGATAACATCTTTCCTCTCCATATTTGCCGCATGGGTGGTCTGGAAGAAATCCATTCTGTCAGTATGGTTTGTTTAGCAATTATGACAGTCTTATGCGCAAATTCCGCCATCCCTTTAGGGCTGGGTCTCACCAACCCGGGTTGGCCAAACAGCATTCCTATATCATATCTCCAGGTAGACCTCCACATCTTCGATACATCAGAGATGACACTTCTCCAAAAACTCTCCACCATTTTACAGCTCCAGAACATGTGGCCGAGCTTTGCTCCATCACGGCCACACTTCAGGCAGCTGCCCCAGGGAGACACCCCCAAATGGAATGCCCTCCGTGGAGCCACATGTAGGCGTAACACAAATTTATATTGCAATTCCCAGTGGTTTGCCACTCTAGATGAGCCTCGGATAGACAGTATGTGCGCTTTAAGTTGTGCGGCTGTTATTGGCTCTGACAGATCTGCGCTCCACTACTGCGCCAACTTGGTGTAGTTTAGTTCCACCTTTGTGTCTCGTATGTGCCTATGGTGGAAGGTGAGTGGCACCTCTTGCTATACATCCAATGAGAATACCGAGGAGAGCTCCTCCTGCACGACCTCCGCCAGGGGTTCTCACCCCAGAGAACCTATGTAATTTTGTAATCCAAGTTTCTGTTGTAATTCTGAGAAGGTCTTAATCCGGCCCTCTCTGGAAGCATATGTATCAGGTAGATCAGTCCTTTGGTTCCCCATTTTTGAAACACTTTAAAAAGAGGCATATGCCTCGTGTATACTCGACCAGGGAAGAAGTTCGCATTTCCACAGATGGACAAAAATGGAGTTATCCGTGTTGAGAATTTGTGTAGTTGGCACACCCAGCACCACACTGCTTTTGCTGTGGTCATTATCATAGATAGTTTTAATATTGCTGGTATCTGTGCTCCCCCTGTATGTAGATAACTGGTGAAGTGTACTTTCCAGCTTATAATTGAAAAAGAAAAACGCCTATATTGCGACCCAAATCGGGAGATAGACGTTTATCTCACAAAAACGAATAAAGCGGTATAATCGAAAGCCGAATTTGGACGTTTTCAACTGCACTCCGTCGCGGATGCGGACAAAGTTGATGGGGGCGTGTCAAAGGCGTGGTGAAGGCGGAACTGGGGCGTGGTTATCGGCCAATCAGAGATAGGCACCTTTCGCCGATAATGGAAAAAAATATGCGTTTTTAGCGAGAATTTAGGGCACTTTTCCTGGACCCTGTTTTTCCACGAATAGGGCCCCAAAAAGTGCCCTAAATGACCAGATGACCACTGGAGGGAGTCAGGGATGACCTCCCCTGACTCTCCCAGTGGTCACAAACCCCCTCCCACCACAAAAATATGCCGTTTCACAACTTTTTATGTTCACCCTCAAATGTCATACCCACCTCCCTGGCAGCAGTATGCAGGTCACTGGAGCAGTTATTAGGGGGTGCAGTGGACGTCAGGCAGGTAGACCCAGGCCCATCCCCCTTCACCTGTTACACTTGTGCTGGTAAATGGGAGCCCTCCACACCACCCCCAAACCCACTGTACCCACATGTAGGTGCCCCCCTTCACCCCTTAGGGCTATAGTAATGGTGTAGACTTGTGGGCAGTGGGTTTTGAGGGGGATTTGGGGGCTCAACACACAAGGGAAGGGTGCTATGCACCTGGGAGCTCTTTTACCTTTTTTTTTTTTTTGTAAAAGTGCCCCCTAGGCTGCCCGGTTGGTGTCCTGGCATGTGAGGGGGACCAGTGCACTACGACTCCTGGCCCCTCCCACGAACAAATGCCTTGGATGTATTCGTTTTTGAGCTGGGCACTTTCATTTTCCATTATCACTGAAAAACAAAAACGCCCAGCTCACAAATTGTCGAATAAAACATGGACGTCTATTTTTTTCGAAAATACGGTTCGGTCCGCCCCTTCACGGACCCGTTCTCGGAGATAAACGCCCATGGAGATAGACGTTTCCGTTCGATTATGCCCCTCTTTGGGTTCTATCCACAACTCCAAATCCGTGTTAGAAAATTCCTTTGTACCTCGGAATCAGTCATTTATATGGCGCATTCCACATGCCACCCACATCTGCCGTACACTGAGTACTCCCAATCCGCCATACTCCACCAGAGCAGTCAGTTGGAATATATTGCACTAAACGAAAAATTGGATATAATAGGCATTACTGAGACCTGGTGGAAGGAGGATAACCAGTGGGACACTGTCATACCGGGGTACAAAGTATATTGTAGTGATAGGGTGGACCGGACTGGTGGAGGGGTAGCATTGTATATTAACGAGAGCCTTGACTCAGATAGATTACAAATTCAGCAGGACACAAATCACACCTTTGAATCATTGTGGGTTGAAATTCCATGTATAAAAGGGAAAAAAACGGTGATAGGAGTGTACTACCGTCCGCCTCGCCAGGATGAGCAGGTAGACACAGAAATGATAAAAGAAATCAGAGACGCGAACAAAATGGGCAATGTGATAATAATGGGTGACTTCAATTATCCAAATATAGACTGGGTAAATGTAACATTGGGACACGCTACAGAGATACAATTCCTTGATGAAATCAAGGACAGCTTTATGGAGCAACTGGTGCAGGAGCCGACGAGAGAAGGAAAAATTCTAGACTTGGTCCTTAGTGGAGCGCATGATCTGGTGAGGGACGTTATGGTACTGGGGCCGCTTGATAACAGTGACCATAATATGATCAGTTTTGATATCGACCTTGAAGTAACTGTACACAGAAAGTCAAATACGTTAGCGTTTAACTTTAAAAAAGGAGACTATGATAAAATGAGAAGAACGGTAAAAAAAAACTTAGGGGGGGGGGCAACTGAGAGAGTAAAAACTGTACAACAGGCGTGGACGCTGTTCAAAAATACCATCCTGGAGGCCCAGGCCATACATATTCCGCGAATTAGAAAAGAAAGACGGAACTCCAAAAGACAGCCGGCCTGGTTGAAAAGTGAGGTGAAGGAAGCTATTAGGGCTAAAAGAAACGCCTTCAAAAAATGGAAGAAGGAACCGTCTGAAAATAACAAGAAGCAGCATAAGGAGTGTCAAAGCAAATGCAATGTGCAAATAAAGAAGGCCAAGAGGGATTACGAAAAAAAAGATAGCATTAGAGGCAAAAAAACATAGTAAAATTTTTTTTTCGGTATATTAAAAGCAGGAAGCTGGCAAAAGAATTGGTTGGGCCGCTGGATGACCGAGGGGTAAAAGGGGCGATCAAGGAAGACAAAGACGTAGCGGAGAGACTGAATGAATTCTTTGCTTCGGTCTTCACCGAGGAAGATTTGGGTGGGATACCGGTGTTGGAAATGGTATTTCAAGCGGACGAGTCGGAGAAACTTACTGACTTCACGGTAAACCTGGAGGACGTAATGGGGCAGTTCGGCAAACTGAAGAGTAGCAAATCTCCTGAACCGGATGGTATTCATCCTAGAGTACTGATAGAACTGAAAAATGAGCTTGCGGAGCTACTGCTAGTGATATGCAACTTATCCTTAAAATCGAGCGTGGTACCGGAAGATTGGAGGGTGGCCAATGTAATGCCCATTTTTTAAAAAGGCTCCAGGGGAGATCCGGGAAATTATAGACCGGTGAGTCTGACGTCGGTGCCGGGGAAAATGGTAGAGGCTATTATTAAAAACAAAATTACAGAGCACATCCGAGGACATGGATTACTGAGACCGAGTCAGCACGGCTTTTGTGTGGGGAAATCTTGCCTGACCAATTTACTTCAATTCTTTGAAGGAGTAAACAAACATGTGGACAAAGGGGAGCCGGTTGATATTGTGTATCTGGATTTTCAAAAGGCGTTTGACAAGGCACCTCATGAAAGGCTACAGAGGAAATTGGAGGGTCATGGGATAGGAGGAAATGTCCTATTGTGGATTAAAAACTGGTTGAAGGATAGGAAACAGAGAGTGGGGTTAAATGGGCAGTATTCACAATGGAGAAGGGTAGTTAGTGGGGTTCCTCAGGGGTCTGTGCTAGGACCGCTGCTTTTTAATATATTTATAATGATTTAGAGATGGGAGTAACTAGCGAGGTAATTAAATTTGCTGATGACACAAAGTTATTCAAAGTCGTTAACTCGCGACAGGATTGTGAAAAATTACAAGAGGACCTTACGAGACTGGGAGACTGGGCGGCTAAATGGCAGATGACGTTTAATGTGAGCAAGTGCAAGGTGATGCATGTGGGAAAAAAAGAACCCGAATTATAGCTACGTCATGCAAGGTTCCACGTTAGGAGTTACGGACCAAGAAAGAGATCTGGGTGTTGTCTTCGATAACACACTGAAACCTTCTGCTCAGTGTGCTGCTGCGGCTAGGAAAGCGAATAGAATGTTGGGTATTATTAGGAAAGGTATGGAAAACAGGTGTGAGGATGTTATAATGCCGTTGTATCGCTCCATGGTGCGACCGCACCTTGAGTATTGTGTTCAATTCTGGTCGCCGCATCTCAAGAAAGATATAGTAGAATTGGAAAAGGTGCAGCGAAGGGCGACTAAAATGATAGCAGGGATGGGACGACTTCCCTATGAAGAAAGACTAAGGAGGCTAGGGCTAATCAGCTTGGAGAAGAGACGGCTGAGGGGAGACATGATAGAGGTATATAAAATAATGAGTGGAGTGGAACAGGTGGATGTGAAGCGTCTGTTCACGCTTTCCAAAAATACTAGGACTAGAGGGCATGCGATTAAACTACAGTGTAGTAAATTTAAAACAAATCGGAGAAACGTTTTCTTCACCCAACGTGTAATTAAACTCTGGAATTCATTGCCGGAAAATGTGGTGAAGGCAGTTAGCTTAGCAGAGTTTTAAAAGGGTTTGGACGGTTTCCTAAAGGACAAGTCCATAAACCGCTACTAAACGGACTTGGAAAAATCCAAAATCCCAGGAATAACATGTATACAATGTTTGTACGTTTGGGAAGCTTGCCAGGTGCCCTTGGCCTGGATTGGCCGCTGTCGTGGACAAGATGCTGGGCTCGATGGACCCTTGGTCTTTTCCCAGTATGGCATTACTTATGTACTTATGTACTTATCGTCATTGGCAGGCGCGCTTTCATTCCCCGCCAGAAGAATCGCTGCAACAGCTTGTACAATTTTTTCTCGTCTGCCCGATTCAAATATAAGGGCAACGTTTGGAAGATGTACAGCCATTTTGGTACAATGCACATATTGTACAGCGCTATTCTTGCTAGTAGTGTTATAGGCAGGGATCCCCACATACTCAATCTCTCCTCCGTTTCTGCTAACAACCTCTTCACATTTTCTCTGTAAAGCCTAGTCAAGTCAGCTGTAATCTTTACTCCCAGATATTTGATGGGATTTAGTGTCCAGGTTAGTCTTGGGGCCCTTTCCATTTCCCCACCCCATCGGCCACAATTGGAAGGATATAGGACTTAGAATAGTTTAGTTTGAACCCCGATATTTCTCCAAAATTCTCTATCTCCGCTAACACTTGTTCTAGCGATTCAGCTGGTTCCTGTATAGTAAGGAGAAGGTCATCGGCATAAGCTAATACTTTTATGTTACAGCCCCCCACTTCCACCCCTTGTATCTCTTTTTTCTCCTTCATTACTCTCAGCAGGGGTTCCACTGCCAGCACAAACAGTAGTGGGGAGAGTGGACATCCCTGCCTCGTGCCCTTGCTAATCGGAAATTCTTCCTCCTTCTTCCCGTTAATTATTACACTAGCTCTGGGGTCCTTATACAATGTTTTCACTGCTTTCAGGAACCACCCAGATATGCCCATTGTAGACATTACCTGAAATAAATATGTCCAACCCACCTGGTCAAACGCCTTTTCGGCGTCTAAGCTTATGACCCACGCAGGGACCCCCCTTACCTGACATGTCGCCATGGCTACCAGTAACTTCCTCACGTTATGTACCGCTCTCCGCTTCCTTATAAATCCCACCTGTTCCGGGCCCACCAACTCTGGTAGGAATTGTGCCAGTCGCTCTGCTAGTATTTTCGCCAGTAACTTTACCTCCACATTTAATAAGGATATCGGCCTATATGATCCCGGTCTATCCAATGGCTTGCCCGCTTTTGGGATTAAGGTTATATAGGCCCTGTTAGCGTAATCAGGAAACTGGCCTCTCTCTAGCACCTCTTCAAAATAATTGAGCAAGTGCACCAGTGTCTTGGGGTGTAACAACTTATAGTATTCTCCCGACATACCATCCGGACCAGGGGCAGATCTCAGCTTTAAGGCTTTAACTGCTTTCTGCAGTTCTTCCATAGTTAAAGGCGCGTTCAAGCATTCAGCCTGTTGTTGACTTACTTTTGGCAGATCAGCTTTGCGTAAATAATCTGTTACAGTTACCCCCTGTGGGTTGTTATGACTTTTGTATAGGGCGGAATAGTATTCTGTGAATATTTGGCCGATCTTTTTATAATCGTTTGTCAATTTGTTTTGGGAGTCCCTCAACGTGGTCACTGTTCTCGACCCTCCCCAATCCTTTATCACTTTTGCTAATAGGCGCCCTGAACGGTTCCCCTATCTATGGAGCCTATATTTATGATATAATGTGGATCTAGTTTCTATTTCATGAAGCATGGAATTCAAAGCTATCCGCACTGAGTTCAAGTTATCTAAGTTCGTCCTAGTTGGCCTGCGCGCATATGTAGCCTGGGCCTTCTTAAGGCGAGCCTCCAACAATAAAATTCCCGCCGTCCTTTGTTTTTTTCATTTGCTACAGTAGGCTATGATGTCTGCTCTCAAAACTGCTTTGGATGCATCCCAAAATAAAATCGGTTGCGGCAGAGTGTGTGCACCGTTATATCTAGTGTATTCTTCCCATTTGCTATTTATAAAATTTTTTAATTTATTGTCATTGTACAAATAGGCTGGGAACCTCCACCCTTTCTCTTCTCCATCTCTCTGCAGTTCCAGGTCCACCCACACTGCCGCATGGTCCGATATTTCCTCCGGGCCAATCTCCGCCCCTTTCAGGTGGGAGAATGTCGTCCTGTCTGTTAAAATGTAATCTAGTCTCGTTTGAGTGCCATGAGCCCTTGATCTATGTGTATATTCCCATTCCAAAGGATGATATGCTCGCCATGTGTCTACCAAGTTTAACGTCCTAGCGAAGGAAGCTAGTTCCCGCGCCCGGTGTCCAACACTATGTGAGGGAGTTCTGTGGGAGCAATCTATCAGTGGGTTAAATACTAAATTAAAATCCCCCACCACTATCACCCTTTTTCTATTTAGCTTAGTGCACTTTCCCACCACCGATCTAAGGAACGCCGGGTCATAATTGTTGGGACCATACAGTACTACTAGCAGTATCTCTGTTCCCGGTAACCACACATTGAGGATTATGTAGCGCCCTTCCCCATCTGTAGCCACACTAGAGACTTTGCACAGAAGTCCTTTTCTAATGAGGACTGCTATCCCCCCTTTCTTACCTTTGGCCGCCACCGAATATACCTCCCCCACCCACCGTCTTTTCATCTTAGTATGTTCTAGATCTGACAAGTGCGTCTCTTGGAGACAGGCTATATCTGTTTTGTGCCTGTTCAGGGCTGCTATGATCTTTGCTCTTTTTATTGGGGAGTTTACACCCCCCACGTTCCACGTGGTGATTCTAACTGGAGCCATAACTTATGTCATTAATACTGTCAGCCAGGCCAGAGGGCCCACCTCTTCCTCCCATCCAGCTTCCACAACTATTTGCCTCTTGCAACATATCAAAACTTGATCTTTACTTAATTGTTCCATCCCCCCTCCCTACCTTCCCCCCTCTTCCCCTTCCTCCCCATCCCCCCAATTCGGACACCCCTACTTCCTCATCAGACCCTTCCAATGTGAAGCGCGAGGACCCCCTGAGCACATGAGGTCCCTGCCCACACATCACTTACTGTTAGCCCTTTTTCAATCAAGCCATTCTTGAAATATAATTATGTTGTCCTTGTTATCTGGGGTTGTGTTACCCTCAGATCTTTTCAAGCAGGCCTGCTTTCAACACTGCCGCCTTCGCATCCGCTACTGTCTTAAACGAAGTCCAGTTCCCTTGAATCATGATCCGTAGGTTTGCTGGAAATTGTAAGGAGAACTTTATTCCTTTGTGCACCAACGCTGAACAGAGTGGGTGGTATTGGCGCCTCCGCTGTTGTACCTCCGTGGAATAGTCCTGGAAGATCAACACCTTGCTCCCTTCGCACGTCAGAGAGCCCCGGCGGATCCTAAAGCCTTGTAGGATTTCTTGCTGGTGCCTGTGGTTAAAGATGCGAGCTACCTCTACGCGGGGGCGCGTTTGTCCATCGATTTTCCGCCCTAAGCGGTGGGCCCGCTCCACAACAATTGAGCCCATGGTATCTGATAAGGCCAGTTCTTTAGCAAGCCAAGTTTCCAGCCAGCATGCCAAGTTCTTTTCTGGAATATTTTCCGGCAGGCCCACGATCCGGACGTTGTTCCGGCGTGAGCGGTTTTCTAGATCGTCCATTTTTTTGTGATACTCCTTAAGTTGTTGGTTTAAGCGGGCGATGTCCGGCCCGTATCCACGGCTGTCGTCCTCCAGGGCGGAGACCCTCGTTTCTAGATCTCCTACCCTCGTTCCCACTCCGTCCATCTGGGTAGCCAGTTCCCCTAGCTTGCGCTCTACCTCGACCCATTTTGGCTCCCACGCTTTGGCAACCACGGTGGTGATCTGTAGCAGTTGTACATCTGTAAATCCACCCGCGGTTGCAGCACTTTCCTCCACCATTTTGTTTTTGGGGCTGCTCGCCTTCGGCTTATCTTTTCTCGTCCCCCTCTGTGTCATCGTCTCCGGGGACTTCGTTAAGTATTTGTCCATGCAATACTATGCCTATCTGGGCGGGACAGCATTAGGGCTCTCGCTTTCGTCTCTTATTGCGGGCCGGGAACTCGGAGCTCTCACAGCGTGCTGCTGCTTAGCTCATGCCCTCACCGGAAGTCTCTCTGCACCCCATTTTTATTCTTATGCATAAAGTTTAGGTGCGGATCCTGCGCCTACATTTACGTGCGTTCAGTTCCAATTAAATCTAATTCATGCCAATAATTGCTTGTTAAAAAGTCAATTATTGGCACTAATTAGCTTGTTATTCAATTAAATTGCACATGAAATTGGGCGCACACCTAAATTGGCACACACAATTTTTGGCAACTTTTATAGAATTAGGAGAATAGGTATAGGGGTAAAGGGTCATGGATTTGATATACTGCCTTTCTGTGGTATAATCAAAGTGCTTTACATATTATATATAGGTACTAGCATAAGTTGGCACCAACAAGCCTACACTTAGGCAAGTCCACAAAGCAGTTCTATGGGTGCCATAAGTAGATCCACATAAATATGCCACTTGTATGCATAAGTTATAGTATTCTAAAGTTATATGTGTAATTATTAGACCCACCCATGTCCATCACCTGTGAACACCCCCCCCCCCCTTGCATTTATATATTATAGAATACTAGCTTATCAGGGCATGTATTTTACTTATGGATATAAATAACTAACCCCCTTGTTTACTAAGCCACACTAGTGGCTGCCCTGTGCTAATACTGACACAGCCCATTCATTTCTTAAAGGGACCAACCAAACTGCTGATGCCCCCCCACCACCACCACAACTCCTCCCCATGACCTCTGCACTCTATCTCCCCCAACCCCAAAGACCCTCACCTCCTGATGTCCCCCTTAGAATACAAGCCCCTTTCCCCACTACTCCCCTGCCCCAAAGACCCCTCCCAATGCAGCCACCCTCCTGATGTCCCTCACCCTGAAGAACACCCTAATCACCAAAGCACCCCTACCTTCCCAAAGGACCTCCTCAGGGCCTACCTTCAGTAATTCCTGGTGTCTAGGGAGTTCAGCTAGAAGTGATTTCCAGTCTTTCCTGCACCTTGCAGGTGTTGAGTTCAAAAAGGTGCTGGCACCCTCTAACAGTAATCTTTTCATTCTACCACTAAGGATCAACCTGATGTATTGTAATGCCTGACCACAAATCATAAGATCTTTGTTTCTAAA
This sequence comes from Microcaecilia unicolor, assembly GCF_901765095.1. Lineage (NCBI taxonomy): Eukaryota > Metazoa > Chordata > Amphibia > Gymnophiona > Siphonopidae > Microcaecilia > Microcaecilia unicolor. Next base: position 78,505,250 of record NC_044036.1, read on the forward strand.
ATACATTTTCAAAACCAGGAATTTATTTTGTTTAGAAGAAAATGAGACAAACCCATAGACAACAAAACTCCCCTGTGAGACCATCACATCCAGGCCACCCTCTGCTTCAGTCCACTCCAATCCTTTCCCTCTGCCATGTACCTACCAAAAACATTGATAGGCAATTCATGTTATGGTTGCCAGTAACCACAAGATTTCAGTTGCAGTGTTACTGAACATCACGGTTAACATGGCAAACAGGAAGATGCTGGATTGGGGGGCTAGGGTCAACTGGGAGCCAAATGTTTAAGTATCCACATATGTTTCCAGAATACTGCAATATTGTTCTGTTTAATGTGTTATACTGTTTTGGTGCATTGTTTTCTTTCTTTTCTCTTTTTTTGGCACATAATTCCCTGGTGTGTATTCAATGTTCATATTACCATCAGTAATAGAGGTACTAGTAAGGGGGGGGGGGGGGGCAGCTTGTGCAGCTGCACCAAAGGGACACAGTGTGATGTGATGTGACATTTTTCTCGACCAAAAAAAGCAAAAAAAAAAAAAATTAAGACACAAATCTTTTGAATAAATATGTTTCCTAAAAGAAAAATAACTGCTAGACCCATGTAAAGCCTGCCGCAAGGAAAGCCAAAATTAAGATACCTGAAAGCAGAAAGAAAATTCCAGAATCTGTTTAAATCTGATACCAATGAAGGAAGGAAATAAAAGACAAAACGGATCCCTAGCTTTTGCTACACCACAAGCACAAGGAAAAGAGATTAATTTTAAAAAGTATTCTGGTGTGGTGCTGTCAAACAATTTAAAAATTAAGCATCCCAGTTTGAACTTAACTGTGGACCGAATTGGAAGCCAATGTAAAGTAGCTAAAGCAGCTTTTGAACTGTCAGGTCTTTTCAGACCCAGTATAAGCTTGGCTGCCGTATTCTGCAACAATTGTAGTTTAAAACAAATGTTTTGTGAAAGTGAAGCGTACAGAGCATTACAATAAACGAAATGACTTGAAATACTTCCCTGCTGTGTTCAATGTGTCCATTTACTCAAAGGCATCAGAACAGGGGGAACCATGGGTACCATAGCACCCCCCAAAATTTAGCAAGGTCGCCATTTTACCTTCCTGGTTCTAACAGTCAGAAGGTGGTAGGAAGTTATATGATATATAACTTCCTACTGCCTTCTGATTGCCTCATGCAGTGTCTGCTCCTCCTGCTGCATCCGTTTAGACTGATCACTTCATGTACCATCTCCTGCACTGCGTGGCCTGCCTGGACCCTTTTTAGTAGCAGCTCTCCTTTCTGCCGCTGCCACTGGACTGCCTGGGTCTCGGGAGAAGTTGTGTCATGTTGTGCTGCTGCACTTTAGGGTCACCACCACTGATGTATTCAAAAATTCCCCTTTTCAGAAGCAGCACAGGGATGCTGCTCTCTTCTCCACCTGAAAACAATCTTGTATCTGCGAACTGTGTCTTAATTTTGTTTTTTATTGTTTTTTTTATTGTTTTACTGTTTTTAGATATTGTGATTCCCAGAAGATTGGAGATGGTTTCTTTAGCTTTGTAACCCATCTTGAATTGTTAAAGTATATACCATACAATATATCATACTATACCAGAAAATTATTTTTTTCTCTGCATACAGTGTTCTTTGAGTAGCTTAATTTTGTGGTCACCATTATATATTATTAATAAGGTTACATGCCATGTATATGAAGAATAAATATAAGAAATGATAGTAGTATTATGGGGTGTGGTCTGGGGCAGAGCTTGGGCACCCCCAAACAAAAAAGTGTTCTACTGCCCCTGCATTTACTGACAATATATGTGTCACCCCCTCTCCACCCCATACCACCCCTTCCTAGCTTCACTTACTTCACCCTAGCCCTACCTTGTACCATCCCCCCTTTAACCTCCCTAAACATTTGAGTTCTGACCACCTATGTTGTAGTTATTGCCAGGAATAATTACATTAGGCATTCCTCTGTCCAGCCTCTGGTCCTTCTCTCAGACACAACTTTCTTTTGCCGCTTGGGCAGGGTGTGGCAGAGGGAAGGGATTGAGGTGGCCTGAGGAAAGCCTGATATAATCCCTGTTGGCAACAGATATAAGTTAGTAAACACATGGCCAACAGGAAAGAAACCAGATCCCAGGGATGAGGAGGAAGCAGGTAGGGAGATTAGACCTACAGGAGAGAATTGACTTGGGAAGGAGGGGAGACATGCTGCACAGGAATGCAGAAGTAGAGACATACTGCACACGAAAGGGAAGGGAGGGAGAGGGAGAGAGAGAGAGAGAGAGAGAGAGAGAGAGAGAGAGAGAGAGAGAGAGAGAGATGCTGCACATGAAGGGAAGGAAAAGGAAGTGGGAGAGACATGCTGTACATGAAAGGAAAGAAAACGTATAGGGAGAGATATACTGCACATGAAGGGAAGGGAAAGTTAGAGGGAGAAAGATTATGTGAAGACATGTCGCTTTGACTCCCCCCCCCCCCCCCCCCCCCCATATCTAGCTGGCTCCCCTGTTGCCACCCCAAATATTTCTGTCTAGAGATGCCACTGTACCTTTTCTATTTCCAAGCTGACATCACCATAGTTTGTTTTATTCTTTGTTCCTTTTCTAACAATTCCTAACATTCTACTTGCTTTTATGGCTACCATTTATTCAATTGACACAATATGTTTCTATGTACATTATTTGTGGTTATATATATGTTTTTAATTTGTTTTAATATTGTGTGTTATTTTAGAGCCCCTGACACAGCCCTTGTGGGCGAAACACAGTCTGTGTTGGGCAATTATTATTTTTCTATTTCCAAATATTTTATTAATTTCCAAGAATACAAATAACAGGAAAACAATGATGAAAAAACATAGGAAGCAAGAAACACAACAGGTGGGAAAGGAAAAAAGAGAAAGGAAAGAAGAGAAAAAAGGAGGGGAAAGCATCCAGGTGTTTAACAAATAAGTCCTTTGTACTGGTTTAAGGTGTGGCTTGAATAGTTTGGAGGTAGTTGTCCAAAACAGACCACATTTTTTTCTTAGATACTATCATCCGACTTTTTGCAGCCATGGCGAGCTCAAACTTCTGATGCTGCAGGACTGTATTCCACCAGAAATGAATATTCAGCAACTGTGCGTTTTTCCAGTTTTGCAAAATATGCCGTTGAGCAATAGTGAGGAGAATGTACAATAGTTTTGATTATTATTTTTCTAATAAAGTTTCAACTACGCCACTGATTGATCTGCTCTTTTTTGCCTCCACGTTGGATTTTGCGGATTGTCTGCCTTATTGTTTTTGGTACCATTGCACACTGAGCAGAAAATGTCTATATATTGTCCATGATGACAACTAAATCCTTTTTCTTGGTGGTGAATCCTAATGTGGAACCTAGCATCATGTAGCTATAATGTGCGTCACTTTTTCCAATGTGCATCACTTTGTACTTGTCCACATTAAATTTCATCTGCCATTTGGATGCACAATCTTCCAACCTCTCAAAGTAGTCCTGTAATTTCTCACTGTCAGATTTAACAACTTTGAATAGTGTAGTGTCATCTGCAAATTTGATCATATGGAGGGACATTTTTGAAAGAACATCCAAGTCAGAACTGGGACATCCTGCACATAACATCATCCCTCCCAAAAAAGTCCATCTCACAACTACTTTTGAACAGGGAAAAATGTGATTTTGTATTTTAAAATACATGAGGAAACTCTTGCATTGAAAATGCCCAAAATGAACAGCTATTTTCCAAAATGAAATGTCCAAAATATGGATGTCAAACAAGAAGGCACAAGAATGTCAGTCTGGTATCATTTCTACAAAGATGGCAACTCAGACAATCCTTCAGAGCAGAGGGGTAGCCTAGTGCTCAGTGCATTGGACTTTAAGCAATGGCACCCAAATGCAACACTATCTTAATTCCTTTATATATTTATTATGAGCCCTCCAGGAACAGATAAAAGCTTACTGTACCTAAAGGTACACCACTACAATAGCCATCACACTTGCAAATTGAGGTACAGTAGGTATTTCTATGTTCCAGGAGGGCTCACATATTTGTACAGAAATAAAAGTGTTAAAGTAGTAGTTACGCAAAACAGCAAAAGTAGAGGCTGCCAAATGTGCAAACCAATAGGGAGATAATATCAAGAAGCAGTTTATTCAGAATATTCATATCAAGGACCCGACACAGTCCATGTTTCGGCACCAAAGCGCCTGCCTCAGGGGTCACAAACAACTTTCTCTGAGAAGAAGCTGATTGGCTTGAATAAATTCTGTACGTATACACATGATTATAAAAACAAGTTAATCCACAGAGAGAACAAAGAAACAGCCAACCGATCAGCAAGCAACACCTGGGTCTCATTGTTCAGTTTACAGCATTGACCACTAGGCTCTATTAGCAATGGTCATTATACCTGAAGCTGTCATAGAGCCTGGTATCCACAGTCACTTTCACTTTTCAGGGCAGTGGGAAGAGGTCAGTAATCACTGGTAGATGAAGGAGAGGCCATGCCTTCATCCTTTCAGTGGTCAGCAGCACCTTTTTGTATCCTTTTGGATATGATTGAAACAACATGCATCTTTTTTGCTGTGGACATTTCACCCTGTTCTATTATCATGGAAAGACATCCTATCTTTGGAGTGGAGGAATGGCCTAGTGGTTAGGGTGGTGGACTTTGGTCCCGAGGAACTGAGTTTGATTCCCACTTCAGGCACAGGCACAGGCACCTCCTTGTGACTCTGGGCAAGTCACTTAACCCTCCATTGCCCCACGTAAGCTGCATTGAGCCTGCCATGAGTGGGAAAGTGCAGGGTACAAATGTAACAAAAATTAAAACTTTGGGCCCACCCTGGTCCTGCCCAAAACCATTCTTTATACATCAGTCCTTAGCGTGCTTTTTAGTCAGCGCCAATTTTCTGGTGCCATTTATAGAATTTAGTCCTTTGTGGGTGCAATAAAACTAAATAATAAAACAACAACTAAGAGTTGTTGCGTGCATAACTGCTATTTAAGACCATTTTTGATCTATTATTGCTTGTTAACAGCAACTAGCTTCTCATTATTACATTAATTTGCATGCATATCTTACCTAATTCTAGAACTTCAGGGCATTAATTTGCATGCTAAGCCTGCATTTGTAGGAGCAATTTTATATACTTTGAAGGTATATCAATTGACTCACCTTTATCCATATGTTTAATTTTGCCTTCAAAAAATGCAGCAGACTGGTAGGGCAAAATTTCCCTTGGCTAAAACCATGTTGACTCTGTCCCAGTAAACCTTGTTTGTCTATATGTTCAGCAATTTTGTTGGAAGTAGACAATGGATTGGAAGTAGACAATTTTGTACGATAATTTAATGACAGTTTTTAAATAGGATTCTAGAGGTGATCTGGGAAACTACAGAACAATGAGTCTGACATCAGTGTTCTGCAAACTGGTGGAGACAATTAGAAATAATTTTGTTCTTTCTAATAGTCCCCACCATTTTGCATAACACTGATGTCAGGCTTATTGGTATGTAGTTTCCCCAGATCACCTCTAGAATCCTATTTAAAAACTGTCATTACATTATCTACTTCCTGTCTTAAGGTACCAAAGATGATTTTAATAATATGTTACAGATTACTAATATATGATTTTCAATTTCATTTTTGAGCTCTTTCTGTGCTCTGGGGTGTATACTATCTGATCTAGGAGATTTTTCCTCTTTAGCATGTTGATTTTGCCTATGTGGAGGGGCATTTTCCATATGACATCTAAATTCAATTTTGGACATTTTGCTGAAAATGGCTATTTTCTAGATGTTTTGTACTCAGTGCATTTTTAATTTGTGACCATTATTTTAAAAAAAAAGACAAGTTCAAGGGGACCAGCATTCTTAGTAGCCTGGCCACAGAGACATCCCAGCAGAGCAGTGGAACACCCTAGGAGGCACTGCAGTGGAATTCACATAAAAGGTCCCATATACACATCTCACCATTACTCGTTTATATTGTATAGTGAGCCCTCCAAAACCCACCAAAAACCTATTGTGCCCAACTGTATACCATGGAAATTGCCCTTATGGCTGTAGGTGTCACCTATATGTGGGTACAGTAGGTTTTTGGTGAGCTTTGGAGAGCTCACACTTTCCACCAAAAGTGTAACAGGTGAGATTGGGATATGGGCCTGAGTTCCATTCTTTACAATGCACTGCAATGACCACTAGGCTACTCCAGGTACCTGCTTGCTGCTCTAATAGGCTGGCCATAACATCTGAAGCTGTCATAGAAGCTGATAGAACTGCTTCTTTTACATTTTGGGGGTGGTAGGTGATCAGTAACTACCGGGAGAGTAAGGGGGGTCATGCCTTAATCCCTCTATTGGTCATCTAGTCATTTATGGCACCTTGTAGAGACTTAGTTGTGATTGAAACAGGTCTAGACTAAAACGTCTAACTTTTAGCTCTGAGCAAATCCCACCCCCAACATGCCCCTGACATGCCCCCTTGTGATTTGGATGCACTGCAGATGAGCTACATAGGACAATATCTTAAAATGAGTTTTGAAAATAGCAATTTTTAAGTTTTGGCAAAAAAAAGGACATCTGCGGCTTTTTGTGTTTTTCTATTTCGAAAATGAGCTCCTAAATCTTCCAGTTTCACCATGATTTGTTTCAGTTCATCCATATCAACTTTAAACACCAATCATCGCATTCTTAAGATTAAAGCAAAGAACTCATTTAATCTGAGCTATGGCCCTTTTTACTTCTTATTGATCTAATGGTCCAGTTGACTCACTGACAGGCATTCTGCTTATAATATATATGAAAAAGATTTTATTATTAGTTTTTGCCTCTACGACAAGTTTCTTTTCAAATTCTAATTTAGCTTTCTTTATCACTTCTTTGCATCTAACTTGCCAGTGCTTATGCTGCTTCCTGTTTTCTTTATTTGGAACCTTTATCCATTTTTTGAAAGATGCTCTTTTAGCTCTAGTAACCTCTTTCACCTCATCTTTTAACCATGCCAGCTGTCATTTGGCCTTCCTTCCATCTTTTTTAATACATGGAATATATCTCGTCTGGGCTTCCAAGATGGTATTTTTAAACCACATTCACACATGTTTTAAAGTCATAACCTTTGCAGCTGCTCCTTTTTAAATCATTTTACTCATTTTCTCATAGCTGCCAATTTGAAAGTTGAATACTAATGTAGTAGATTTCCCCAGTGTCTTCACTCCAGTTAGTATTTCAATTTTTACCATGTTATGATCAATGTGGTCAAGTGCATAGGAGTCAACTTTTCAAAATAATTGGGGGTGCTCAACCTGGGTGCACAAATTACCAAGTCCATATAAAGGAAATTAAGTCATGGTGGGTTATGAACACAGCTGGACAGGTTGACTTTAAATGAAGAGCACAGCAGGTGGTGCACACACAGGGAGGGTGTGGGTAAAAGAAATGCTAGGGGTAGCATTGCAAGTCCCACCAGCCTTTCTTCCTCCTCAACCTCAACTCAATGCCAGTTTACCATCCTACTGTAATATATGGTAACATATATTAAATGTTTTATTCCTGGGGCTCTGGGGGGGGGGGGGGGGGGGGGGGGGGGGGGGGGCTGTTCCAGGGTTTTGATGGAGGCTGCTGGCTGGAAAAGGTTTAAAGTTTAGTTTGGGAATTGTTAATGGAGTTAGCTGAAGAAAGTGTGAGATGTTTCTTAAATATGGTTTTATTTTTCAAGAAATAAACCATGATTAAGTGGGGATTGTACTATAAAATGTTCCTTGCTGTTTTAAGTCAGGTTAAAATTGACCTGGAGATTCTGTATATAGGAAGTTTTGCAGTAATTTCTATGGGGGAGGAAGATTCTAAAACAGATCAGAGAAAAAAAAACAGTCTTTAGCTGACAAGCTGATTGGTTGAGTGAGGTCAGATGTCCCTTCCTCTAGGGGGGGGGGGAGTTGCCAGGCAGAGAGAGCAGGGAATGACTGGGAGAGAAAGGTATGCCGCACTCCTTGACTGTCTAGATCCAGACCCTGGTGTATATCCAGAAGACAGAACCTGGACCAACTTCGAGATAATATCGGAGGATTGTATCTCCCAAACGCTCAAAAGATTTGCCAAATCTCATTGCAAATTAGATATATGCCCAAACAATCTCATGACATCTGCCCCTCATCAATTCATAATAGACCTCACGAATCACGTAAACTATATGCTACAAACTGGACTCTTTCCGAATTAAAAAGGAAACATTCTACTCACTCCTATTCCCAAAGACGCAAAGAAGAATGCCATGAACTAACCAATTACAGACCAGTAGCATCCATACCCTTAATAACCAAACTGACAGAAGGGATGGTAACCAAACAACTCACAAATAATTTAGACAAATTCTCGATACTACATGATTCCCAGTCAGGATTTCAGTCTAACCACAGCACGGAAACAGTATTAGTTACTCTCATGAATAAATTTAAACAAATGACTGCAACTGGCAAGAACATATTACTGCTACAATTCAACATGTCAAGCGCCTTCGAAATGGTTGATCATGGAATACTACTACATATCCTCGAATACTTTGGAATCGGAGGAAATGTTCTCAACTGGTTCAAAGGTTTCCTAATCACATGATCATACCAAGTAACATCTAATTCAACTACATCAGCTACATGGATACCTGAATGTGGTGTTCCACAAGGATCCCCCTCTCACCGACCCTATTCAACTTAATGATGATACCATTGGCGAAACCACTATCAAATCAAAACCTTAACCCATACATATATATGCAGACGACGTAACGATCTACATTCCATTTAAACAAGATCTAAAGGAAATTTCCAATGACATCAACCAAAGCCTCAACATCATGCACACATGGGCGGACGCATTCAAGTTGACTCAATGCAGAAAAAACTCAATGCCTAATACTCACCTCACAATACAACACAAACACATTCACCACCATTGATACACCAAAACTGAATCTTCCAGTTTCAAACACCCTAAAAATTCTTGGGGTTACCATTGACCGAAACCTCACACTTGAGAGTCACGCAAAAAACATAACCAAGAAGATGTTCTACTCAATGTGAAAACTAAAAAGAGTAAGACCTTTTTTCAAAAGAACTGTCTTCCGCAAACTGGTACAATCAATGGTACTCAGTCATCTAGACTACTGCAATGCACTCTACGCTGGCTGCAAAGAACAAATAACCAAGAAACTTCAGACAACCCAGAATACGGCAGCTAGACTCATATTCGGTAAAACAAAATATGAAAGTGCCAAACCTCTACGAGAAAAACTGCACTGGCTCCCAGTCAAAGAACATATCAAGTTCAAAATCTGCACCTTAGTTCACAAAATCATTCACGGAGAAGCACCAGCCTACATGACAGATCTGATAGATTTACCACCAAGGAATGCTAAAACATCATCCCGGCGGTCTTAACTCGGAAATAGACTGGTGGTCGATGCTGTAGTTTCATTGACTGTTGTTTTTTGTCCGAGTATCCAATTGTACTGCTTCTTTTGTGATCAGCTGTAGCTCATTTAAACGTAAGGCTCGCGCTGAAATGCTGCGGCCATTTTTGATATGTAGGAGCGTATGCAGGATGAAATGGTAACAAAGCTATTGTATTACTAGTGAGTTAGTGTTTGATATTTGAAAGTATGGATATTAATTTTTGTATGGTTTATGTTACAGAGAGCCTCCTCCTTGATAAAGCACTATGCGAAATTTGGCCATGTCGGCGGGGGTTCCCTGTTATTTTTAAGCTGTTGCCTTTTAAATATAAGTTAATGTTAAGAAGTAATATATTTATATACTTTGCACAGTTTTGGGATAGAAAAGATGTAAAAATAAATAAAAAAGAAGAAAGGGGATTGTATGAGGATTTGCACCACACCATTTCGCCTGTAGCAAGAGAACAAGACTGTTCATATGGTTGTGAGAGGCATTTAATCTGATAATCCCCATGCACCAGATGGTGTTCTGAAAAATCCTGCTTTCTATATAGATGTTTGGGACATTAATCATATGCTTTGAAAAAATCATTCCTTAATCTTCACTTCCCAAATTGTAAAGGTCTTAAATACAAGCTAATGCATGTGCCAACCTTTTCCTACCTGAGCACACAATTCTGGAATGCGTTGCCGCAAAACCTAAAAACGACCTATGAACAAGTTAACTTCCAAAGTCTACTGAAGACCCACCTCTTCAACAAGGCATACAACAATGATCAACAAACATGAACTCATATACATATATCCAGAAATGCCCCAATCATATTTGCTTGTCAAACTACTATCATCTTTTATTTCTCAGTATTATGTCACCCCCCCAAAAATCTTTTGTTATTACTAAATGTACATTCTCCTTAATTCTTATACTTCTCCTATATATCTCTTATTATGGTTGTTTGTTAAGATACTACCATGTTATATCATTATCATGTACCAAAACACTTCTGCCATTACTAAATGTACACTTCCTCATGTATTCCTACTATTCCTGATGTATTGTAAGCCACATTGAGCCTGCAAAGAGGTGGGATAATGTGGGATACAAATGCAACAAGTAAAATAAAAATAAATAAAAAATATTATTACTTAGGAAGATAAAACCTTCAGGTTTTTGACAAAAGCTGAACATCAATTCCTGAATTAATAATTTTTCAAACTACCTTATTTGAAACTTTACCTAAAATTTATAAAGAACTTGAGAATCTACCTGGGCATCCTACAGTCTGCTGCAGTGTGTCTGTAAATATATAAACCAATTTTTACCAAGCTTTGGTCTGTGCTATTATATCATTTCTTAGAGCCAGCACTAATTTTTTAAATTGTTTGCATGGTTTGTTGTTGGCTTCCTTGAGGTTTAATCATTGTACACATCTATTCCACAGAGTGAAGCATGGTCTATTGTGTCTACAACTTTAGATTCTACTCCTCGTCCATATATAAGGGGAGATTCTATAGATGGCACCTGAAAAATCCACGTGGAAAAAAATTACACCTAGGAGTATTCTCTAAAGTATACCTAAATTTTATAGAATAGGCTTAAATTTCCACATGGTATATAGAATATGCTGAATACTTTTCCACATGACCAAATTTAGTTGTGGCCATCTACGCCAACTAAAACCTTGTGTGAATGCTGGCACGTAAATTACGTGCAGAGCATTTATATTCTATAACCATGTACATAGTCTTTTGGAACGCTCACAACAGGCCCATTTCCCCACCTATTGCCACACCCCTTTTTGGATGTGCATGTTAGAATTTAGGTGCATCGAGTTACAGAATATGCTTAGTGAGTAATGCAAGTAAATTCTAATTATTGTCAATTAGTATTCATAATTGCTTATTAAGCACTGTTATCAACACTGATCATCATTTAAAGCCAATTTGACTACGTGAATTGTTTTAGAATACGCTTGGATTTCAGTGCAGAACACTGGGTGTGTTATATAGAATTCTGGGGATAGTACCTATTTATTTTTTTGGGAGGGGAAATTAACTGAAGTAGGAATGACATAATTATTTCATGTTCAATCAGAAATTTTATCAGCATATTTAAGGCTATGGGTACAGCCTTTGCCCCCTCAATTGCAACCTTTCAAGGAATGTGGTTATATGCGTCTCCATATTTTTATCACATTAAAATGTTCGTAGCCATACATTGATATGTTTTAGTTGGGACTGCACTGTGTTCACCTTTTTAGTTTGTCAATTAGTTAAATAATTGTCACACGATTAAATTTGATTACATATTTAATGTTACTCAGTTGACATTTTTGGATGTTCAGCTTACTTACCATCAGGAAGGTTTTGCCACAACAGTTTATAAGAAATCGACTGATCATAACACTTTTTTTTACATTTTAATAGTATGCATCCTAAGCATACAAAGTCTAGTTTACCTTTTTCTCAGCTTCTATGTTATTGCATTTGCGTCTCTAATGGCAGATGTGTTAGATCATCTGCTGAATTGTGTGATAGATTTTGTTCCCAAGGCTACCCAAAGTCATTGATAAAGTGTGCTAGAAAATGCACATTTGAATCCTGGAGAAGCTCTATTGGACTATAGACAAAACAATCCAAGATAAAAAAAATTTTGCTAGCTTAGAAAGGATTACTCATATTGTCAAAAAGCATCTGATTTTTCAGGATCGGTGGTATATATTTGCATGTACCCACAGCAGCAATCTTAAGAATAGGTTGAGTAATGAAGATGTATGAACTAAATAGCAGTTGCCTGTGGATTCCCATGTGGGTCATCAAGTGCAGACAGTGTTCTCTAATAATAGTGTATTGTGTTTATAGAGTTGAGATTGAGAAGAATGTTTCCTTTGAAAGTTAGTACCACGTGTCATTCTGCAAATATTAGCTACTTGCCTCAAAGCCTTTGTGGATTGTACTATATTGGACAAACTTCATGTTGTCTAAGGTCCACTTGGTGAAGCACCATCACTGTGTCAATGCTCAGAAAATGATGAAGCCATTTGTGTTCCATTGGGTACAGATTGGCCGTGACTTTCCTCTTTCCGATGTATTGTTCTGGATCAGCTCCAGCTGATTGTCAGATGTGGTAATGTCCAGCAACTTTTGTGACCTGGCTTGACCACTGTTTGGAAAACAGGTTGCTGGGCTAGATGGACCACTGGTCTGACTCAGTATAGCTACTCTTATGTTCTTATATTCTTAAGACAGTGGGAAGAAAAATTATTTTTCATTATTAATATGGTGAATCCAGTGGTCTAAATGCTTCCATTGAATGGGATGTATTTTTAAAAATATTCTTAAGCTACTGATCTTCTGTGCTGTTAGTGGATGTGCCACTGATGAAGTAGTCTATAACTGTTGCCATCTTTTTGATTCCACAGATGTTTTGGAAGCTGAATGATCATGGAAGAGGCATGGAAGTTCCCCTGCAGCAGCAACATAGTGAAACAGAGATGTTTACTTTCATACAGAATTCTTAAAGTGATTGGGGTTGATGTTCTTATTGTGAATATTTCCTGAGGGGTTGTCCCTTTAATTAGATCTGAATTATTGGTGGTGTATTTTATAAATGCACTATGAACTTCCACAGGACTAAAATTTGAGAACTTCAAAATATTCATAGTGTAGATGGTAACATCAAGTGCTTAATACACCCCTCTCAAATTCATTTAATTATATATATATATATATATATATATATACAACATACATAAATTATAAATAAATATATATCACATACTCTGAGGTACAATCTGTGTTGGAATGTATTATGTAAGATTTACCATCTGCTGGGTTAATGAATTCTGAACACTCTTTAATGATGGTACAAGTACTACAATTTTCACATTTGCGATGTGGGGTTTTTTTCATGCCTCTGCAAATAGGCTGGACTTAAGAGTTCTTTCAAGTTCTGCCCCCTAGCAAAGGCTATTTGTAACTCAAGGTCCTAAAAGAGCGGATGTGTTTGCATAATGCTCCAGTTCTTTTTGATGCAACGTGGATACACATGTGCCTTTTGTGAGATTCTGCCACTGTCAACCGGTTCTACCAGGTTGATTAGCTGCACTGGTTTACATTATGGCTTCCACTTTCTCTTGGAGGCCATTTTTCCTGGTAAATTTGAGGTTTGGTTTTTTTTGTTACATTTGTACCCCGCGCTTTCCCACTCATGGCAGGCTCAATGCAGCGGGCAATGGAGGGTTAAGTGACTTGCCCAGAGTCACAAGGAGCTGCCTGTGCTGGGAATCGAACTCACTTCCTCAGTTCCCCAGGACCAAAGTCCACCACCCTAACCATTAGGCCACTCCTCCACAATTTGCCTCTTGTTCTGCATTCTTCACTGTCACCTCATATTTGGATTACTCACTTCCACTTTTCTGCACATCAGTTCTTGATTCAGTTCTATGGATGCCTCCTTTTTTACTACTACTACTTAGCATTTCTATAGCGCTACTAGGGTTACGCAGCGCTGTACAAGTTAAAACATGGGGAAGGACAGTCCCTGCTCAAGAGAGCTTACAATCTAAAGGTAACAAACTATGTAGTCAGTGTAGTCAGTGTATCATGAATGGGGAAGGTGGTTAGGCGCCAAAAGCAAGGGAGAAGAGATGGGTTTTGAGTAAGGACTTAAAGATGGGCAGGGAGGGCGCATGGTGTATGGGCTCGGGGAGTCTGTTCCAGGCATAAGGTGATGCGAGGCAGAAGGGACGGAGTCTGGAGTTAGCGGTGGTGGAGAAGGGTACAGATAGGAGTGATTTGCCCTGAGAGTGGAGGTTACGGGTGGGGACATAGGGGGAGAGGAGGATAGAGAGGTAATGGGGGGGCTGCAGATTGAGTGCATTTGAAGGTCATTAGGAGAAGCTTGAACTGAATACGGTAGCGAATCGGGAGCCAGTGAAGCGACTTGAGGAGAGGGGTGCTATGAGAGTATCGGTTCACGCGGTAGATAAGACGTGCAGCGGAAATTTGGACAGATTGAAGGGGGGATAGGTGGCTAAGTGGGAGACCAGCAAGGAGAAGGTTGCAATAGTCAAGACAAGAGGTAACGAGTGAGTGGACGAGGGTTCGGGTGGTCTGTTCAGAGAGGAATGGGCGGATTTTGCTATTATTATAGAGGAAGAAGCGACAGGTCTTAGCTGTCTGCTGGATATGGGCAGAGAAGGAGAGGGAGGAGTCGAAAATGACTCCGAGATTGCGGGCTGACGAGACGGGGAGGATGAGGGCGTTGTCAACAGAGACAGAGAGTGGGGGAAGAGGAGAGGAGGGTTGGGTGGGAAGACAAGGAGCTCAGTCTTTGCCATGTTCAGTTTCAGATGACGGTTGGACATCCAGGCAGCGATATCTGAGAGGCAGGCCGAGACTTTGGCCTGGGTTTTGACTGTGATGTCGGGAGTGGAGAGGTAGAGCTGGGTGTCATCGGCATAGAGATGGTACTGGAAACCATGTGATGAGATCAGTGAGCCCAGGGAAGAGGTGTATATTGAGAAAAGAAGCGGTCCAAGGACAGATCCTTGAGGAACCCCAACAGAGAGCGGGACGGGGGTGGAAGAAGAGCCATTAGAAAATACTCTGAAGGTGCATTGGGAAAGATACGAGGAGAACCAGGAGAGGACGGGGCCCTGGAATCCCAATGAGGACAGTGTGTCAAGAAGTAAATTATGATTGATGGTGTCGAAGGCGGCAGATAAGTCGAGGAGGATAAGGATGGAGTAGTGACCTTTGGATTTGGCAAGGAACAGGTCATTGCAGACTTTGGAGAGAGCTGTTTCTGTTGAGTGTAGTGGGCGAAAGCCGGATTGAAGCAGATCAAGGATGGCCTGAGAGGAGAGGAAATCAAGGCAGCAGCTGTGGACAGCGCGTTCAAGTAATTTGGAGAGGAAGGGTAGAAGGGAGATGGGGCGGTAATTGGAGGGACAGGTGGGGTCAAGTGATGGTTTTTTGAGAAGTGGAGTGACTACAGTGTGCTTGAAGGTGTCAGGGACAGTAGCAGTGGAGAGAGAGAGGTTGAGGATGTGACAGATTGAGGGGTTAACTGTAGGAGAGATGTTGGTAAGCAGATTGGTGGGAATGGGGTCAGAGGAACAGGTGGTGCACTTAGAGGAAGAAAGAAGGTGAGCAGTTTCCTCTTCTTTGCTGGAATTTAGCCTTGCTCCTAAGCTAAAACTTCTTGGTAAGTAAGGATCTAGCACTCCTCCCCAGGAATGAGCTCCCATGTAGATAAGACCTGGACGCTGCCAGTATCAGAGAGATCAGCTCACAGGAATGGAGGTTTTCAGTCAGATGGCTACACCAATCATCCTGGTTCACTTCAGTGGGGAATATGTCAGTGAACCTGAGCTAGCTACTTCTGGGTTCTCCTACATGATAAGAACTTCAGCTACAAGTCTCTAACCTCCATTTTCAAGGGTCATGCATACGATCCCAAGACAACCTTACAAAAACAAAGCAAAAATAAATGTTGTTGTTTCTATGGTGGCTCAATGAGACAAAATTCTGCTTTGTGGGGAGTAGGCTCCTCTTTCAAATCTTGTCATCAATTGTAGGTTCTTTCTTTTTTAATGAGTGAAAGAGTATCCTAAGAGTTAAAACAGTGGGCTGAGAATCAGAGGAGACAATTTCAAATTCCAATGTCATTCCTTAGAATCTTGAACAAGTCATTTTGTTTATAAAATGGAAAAACTACAAATAGGAGCTCCAAATCACTGTACATAACTACATACATAAGTATTGAAACACTAGGACAGATCAAAGGTCCATCAAGCCCAGCATCCTGTTTCCAACAGTGGCCAATCCAGATCACAAATACCTGACTAGATCCTAAAAAAGTTCAATACATTTTATGCTGCTTATCCCAGAAATAAGCAGTGGACTTTACACAAGTCATTCTAATAAAGGTCTATTGACTTTTCTTTTAGGAAACCATTCATACATTTTTAAACCCTGCTAAGCTAACTGCCTTTACCACTACCATGTTGCAACTTGCAAGTTTATGCCATTCATTTTTTTCATGTGTATATATTTAAAATGGATGTTCCTCCTGTGCATGCTGACAAACACATATATACTTCTGCTTGTCCCTACAGGTACTTTACAAAAGACCTACATTCATCAGAGTCTTTTGTGACATATTGTAGCAGTGAACATGTCCTGACCTGGACGTGCCAATTCTAATTTCATTATTCGATATGCAATGGGCCTTTTCACCTCACTACTTTCCACTATTGTTTGCAGAGAGTAGCACAGTCTTTAATTTTTAGATCTGATATATTTTTAAGCATTCTCTTTAGCTCTGATCAATGTAAAAGAAATAGGTTTACTAAGGAAGTGCCAAATGTTGACAGGTATAATAACAGTAATGAAAATGGGTTGTTCAGAGATTGCAAATTGCTCCTTAAATTTTTCATCAACTTTGCTTCTAATTATAAGGTCTTCCATCCTTCTATATTGCATTCTTTCTGAATTTATGATTATAAAGCAGAGTAAATTTCTCATTCCACACTGAAAAAAAATCATAATTTTGTTAGGTATTTGAAATAATAGTAGAATAGGGTTACAATATGATTCACTACACTGAAAATATGACAGCAATTAGGCCTGCAGTGTAGCCTTGAAGGAACACTGGCATGAAATACCAGGCTCTGAATGTGACCTACTTAAGTCTGAAAATATCACAGGGACATTAGATAAGATTGAAAACTATTAGGCTATCAGAAAAATGTTATAAGCTCACACCTAGAGCTACGCACCACTTATGCGTGTCAAAGGTGCCTTTAATTGGCAGCTTTATGTATAAGTATACTACGCTCTATTCTATAGAGTAGCACCTAACTCCATGGTGGGCATAAACATGGGAAGAACATAGGCAGACCATGGACATAGTGCCAGGGGACGCATATACCCCTGGTTTCTATATATCATGCATAAATTTCCGCATGGAAATCAAAGCGTATTCCATAACAGTGGGCATAACCTAATTGGTTAACAAGCCAATATCGCTGTTAATTGGATGTTAACAAGCAATTATCAGCACTAATTGGCATTAATTTGAACTTATGTGCACAACTAGCTAAGCGCATTCTATCAGGTGGTGCACGCAAATTCTAATGCATGTTGTCAAAAAGAGTGTGGAATGGGCAGGTCATGGGCGTTCCAAAAATTTACTCAAATGGTTATAGAATATTCCTGCTCTGTGCCTAACTTAGGCACTGGTATTTATACCAGGTTTTACTTGGTGTAATTGCTCATGACTAAATATAGCCACACGAAAAGGCTATAAGCAAACCAAATAGAAATGTTATAGAATACACTTAGGTGGAAATGTTTTCTGCATGGATTCTCCAGGTGCCATATATAGAATCTAGCCTATAACTTTTAGAATACTATCAGTTATGTGTAAATTTAGGTGTGACCATTTACACCTGCTATTGATATAGCACAAGGGATCATGCCAAAGTTTTGGTGTGACAATAAGGGTTTGAGCTAGTATTCTATAACGTCTTAGACGTGCTTATGTGCCTAAGCACACTTCCATTGTAGCACCTATATTGAGTGCCAAGTCTTAGAATTGCCTCCTATGTGCATTTGTCACAGAAACTTCATTAGTCAAAGTGAGAGCATTTAATATACATAAAAACCTGTTGTAATTTTTGTCTGTTTTACTATTATCCTGTTATTCTAATGGGTGATACTCCCATCTTTTTAATCAATTATGGCACTGTAGCCTCCTATTTCCTGGACAGGCACAATATTATTATAACAAAAGATTCATACAATTGTTTTTTATGTACTGAGGCTCTTTAAAAAAATGGAAACATTCACTATCTTAAATGTGTTCAGGTATAGTAAAGATCATCTGTATTGTTGAAATATTATACAACTCAATACATTTCAATGAAAGAAAAAGCTGTTATGTGCATATCTTTGAAAACATTTTTCTGCATATACACCGTTGAATATGAAAGACAGTTATCAGGTATGTATGGGACAAGGAGGGGTTTAAGGACCTTGTGTGACCAGGTTTTATTACATCCCTGCAGATAATGGTAGATGCCTTGCAGGGGTAGAAATGCCCTGGAAGTAGGATAGATAGATAACCACTGACCAGCCAATATTAAGAGCAATGTATCCAGGCAGAAAAGACTCTTGCTCAGTTAAATCACTCCACTCTTCCTAGTTCCTGATATTTGGTGGTCCTTAACCAGAGAGTGCTGCTAAATATCAGTATAGACCACTGTGGAACTCTCCATTAAGTGCTGGGGTAGTCCAGCTATTGATTTTGATTGCAAGTGCCCAAACATTTATCTGGCCAACTAGAACTGTACGAATAACTGTCGTAGGTGGCATAGAATACTGGCTGGGACCGGGATAACTCTGGCATCCACTCAAGACCCAGATATTAAACTTCTTCAGTATCTCACTAATGTAAGCGATCTTGCTTCTCCTGATATATCCTCTAATGAACTTCCAATTGCAACCGCATCAGCAGATCATTTTCAAGAGAAGTTATTGAAAATCAAAAAACATATTGACTCGCTACAAGATGGAAACAGCTCAATTACTGATATTGCTTTTGAAAACAAATGTAATGCTAATCAAATCCCAGTAAATAAATAACTTTAGGTTAAAATGTATGTAAAAGGTATCATCACTGTTGAACAAAATTTCTTCAACCAACTGTGCACTAGATTTATGCCCAACGCACTTGCTTAAACCTTCTCCTTTAAGTTACATAATATGGTTTTATAACTGAATAAATCAATCTTAGACAATATTAGACAATATAGTACTAACTCCATTATTTAAAAAATCCCTTTGGAAGTAAAGAAGATCTTACAAACTATAGGCCTGGAGTGAATATACCAATATTCATTAAGATTCAGTGCATCTTTTCTAGCAAAAATGGTGCCGGTACTCAAATATTAGGCCACCCTTCAAGGATGGGGTGATCACTGAGGGATCCACCCCACAATAGCCAGGCCCCCTGCAACCAGTCACATAACCTATGACAAGGCAGAATTGGTGGGTAGAGCCAGAGCTCTTTCATTAAAACTTGGGGTCCTTGGGTCAATTTTAGCAGACAATGGAAAAGGTGCCGGTACTCAGTACCCCCAAGTACCTCCACAAAAAAAGCCCTGCTAAGATCAAAGAGACAATAGTGGCAACACAATTGTCAGAATACTTTGAATATCATAACATCTTGCTTCCATCACAATTTGGTTTTAGAAAGAGTGCCAGTATGAAATTGTTGCTTGGAATATTAACTCATGATATCAGAAAATTATGGAATACCGGCCAACAGGCTATTGTCCTACACTTTGATCTTTTGGCAGCCTTTGATGTCATAGACCATTCCATCTTGTTGAATATTCTAGGTGAAATATGTTTAGCTGGAAGAGTATTTGTTTGGCTAAAGGATTTTTGGGAAAATAGAACCTATGTGGAGGGGCATTTTCAATATGACGTCTAAGTCCAACTTTGGACTTTTTGCTAAAAACATCCAAAATTCAAATGGAGAATTTAGCCATTTTCAAAACAAAAAAATGTCTGCTTCTTTTTTTAATGGCTATTTGTTAGCTGTTTTTGTGCTCTGTGCACTTATCTTTTTGGTCCATTATTGAAAAAAAAGTCCAAGTGAAAAATGCACAAAATCATTGGGATGTAGGAGGAGCCAGCATTCTTAGTAGACTAGTCACACAGATATCCCAGGAGAGCAATGTGGCACCCTACAGGACACTGAAGTGGACTTCAAATAAATGCTACCATGTATAAATTTCACCGTTGCTCCCTTATCTTGTCTGCTGAGCCTTCCAAAACCCACCCAAAACCCACTACCCACAACTGTACACCACTACAATAGCCCTTATGGGCAAAGGGGGCACCTATATGTGGGTACAGTGGATTATTTGTGAGTTTTGAAGGCCTCACAGTTTTCACTACAAGTGTAACAGGTAGGAGGAGGTATGGGCCTGGGTCCACCTGTCTGCAGTGCACTGCACCCACCACTAGACTACTCCAGGGGCCTGCATGCTGCTCTAGTGGACCTGAGGCTGGCTTAGAGGCTGGTAAGTAATGTTTTAAATCACACTTTTGGGGGTTGGGTGGGGGGGGGGCGGTCACCCATGCTCCCCCCCCCCCCCCCCCGCCCCCAGTAGTCATTTGGCCATTAGGGCACTTTTTTGTGTCTTATTATAAAAAAAACAGGTCTAGCTCAAAACGTCTTAGTTTTAGTCCTGGATGGTTTTGTTTTGTTCCATTGTGGCTGAAAAATATCCAAGTGTTAGGAATGCCAAGATCCCGTCCTTAATACACGCCCCTAACATGCCCCCTTGTGATCTGGATGCACTTCTGATGGACTTCATAGAAAAACATCCAAATGCAAATTTATGTCACTTTTGAAATTTATGCCACATTTGAGTAGAGGAGTGTGGTAGCCGTGTTAGTCCACTCTTAAGGTTATCAATAGAAATCAAACAAAATAAAACATGGAAAAGAAAATAAGATGATACCTTTTTTATTGGACATAACTTAATACATTTCTTGATTAGCTTTCGAAGGTTGCCCTTCTTCGTCAGATCAGAAATAAGCAACTGTGCTAGCTGACAGTGTATATAAGTGAAAACATTCAAGCATTACTATGACAGTCTGACAGGGTGGGAGGGTGGGGGTGGGTAGGAGGTATGCATGGGGACATCAAAGCATATCATTGATATTCTAACAGGATAGGTGTGGATAGGTGAGGGGAGGGTGATCAACAGAGAAATACAGCTTTATGGTTTATAATGCGCTAGGAACCCCAAATCCTTGTTAAGTCTTTTCTGTTGGGTGTTAAAATATTCAATCATTCTGACTTCAAAGGTCTTACGTTCTTGTATGGTTTTAAAGTTATCTTTCAGGATTCTCACTGTGAAATCACTGGTACAGTGTCCTGGTCCTGTAAAATGCTGACCAACAGGGGTGGGAGCCCTACTGGCACCAGTATTATTCATGTGATGTCTATGTAAATTGAATCTTGTCTTAAGCATCTGGCCTGTTTCTCCAATATAGCATCCTTCGTTACATTTTTTACACTGAAAGATATATATTCCACATTGGAAGATGAGCAAGTGAAATATTCCTTTATGTTGAATATCTTTCCTTTGTGGATGACTGTGGGGTCCTGTGAAATGTTTTGGCATAGTTTGCAACTGGATAAATTACAGGGAAGTGTGCCCTTCTGTTCCTTTTCAGTCTGTGATGGAAGCTTACTTCTGATTAGCTTGTGTTTTAAGTTGGGTGGCTGTCGGAAGGCCAGTGCTGGTGGGGATGGGAATATCTCTTTCAGTAATTCATCCTCCTGGAGTATAGGTTGTAGATCTCCTATGATTTTCCTCAGTTTTTCCAGCTCTGGATTGTGTGTCACTACAAGGGGGATCCTGTCTATGGCTTTTTTCTCCTTGTACTGTAGCAGATTCTCCCTGGGTGTTTTGAGGGAGGATGCAATATTCTTGGAGATTATTTTGGGGTTGTAGCCTTTCTGTTTGAAGGATGCAGTCAGGCTTTTAAGGTGTCTGTCTCTGTCCCCTGGGTCAGAGCAGATACGGTGGTATCTTGTGGCTTGGCTGTAAATGATGGATCTTTTTGTATGTGGAGGATGGAAGCTGGAGTTGTGGAGGTAGCTGCATCTGTCTGTGGGTTTCTTGTATATGGATGTTTGTATACAGCCATCACTGATTGAGACCGTGGTGTCCAAAAAATTGACTTTTTCTGGGGAGTAGTCAATTTTGAATCTGATTGTAGGATGGTATGTATTGAAGGAAGAATAAAATTGTTTCAGAGTTTCCTCACCCTCCATACAAATCATAAAAATATCATTGATGTACCGGTAGTATTTTAGAGGTTTGGTCTGGTGTGTATTCAGAAATGTCTCTTCCAGCTCAGCCATAAAAAGGTTGGCATATTGGGGTGCTGTCCTGGTGCCCATCGCAGTGCCCATTATTTGTAGATAGATATCATTGTTAAAGCGGAAGTAGTTGTGAGTTAAAATGAATTTGATTAATTTTGTAATAGTTTCTGGTGAGTATTGATGGTCCAGTGTGGATTTTTTTAGGAGTCTTCCACATGCAGCTATGCCATCCACATGTGGAATGTTGCTGTATAGTGATTCTACATCCATCGTGACCAGAAGGGTGTTAGGTGGTAGTTGCTTGATATTTTTCAATTTATTCAGAAAGTCTGTGGTGTCTTGTATGAAGCTGTTAGTTTTGTGTACGAGAGGTTTCAGAATTCCCTCTATGAATCCAGATATTTCTTCCGTGAGTGTGCCAATACCTGATATGATTGGTCTGCCAGGGTTTCCCGGTTTGTGGATCTTGGGTAGCATGTAGAATGTGCCCACAGAAGGCTGGTTTGGTATGAGTTTCTTCAGGTGAGGTTGCGCTTGTGTAGGAAATGTTTTGATAAGGTATTTCAGCTGTTTTGTGTAATCCTGTGTGGGGTCCTCAGTTAGTTTCCTGTAGTATTTATTGTCTGAGAGCTGTCTGTGCCCCTCTTCAATGTATTTTTGTATGTCCATAATTACCACTGTGCCTCCTTTGTCTGCGGGTTTGATGATAATGCGTTCGTTAGTTTGTAGGGTTCTTATGGCTGCTCTTTCTGGTGGGGTAAGATTGTACAGGATTCTCTTTTGTTTGTTGGAAAGTTGCCACTTTTGAAAATGAGCCCAATAGTAACATACACAAATCAATTCTCTAATTCGTGGAAGGCTTTAAGTGGAGTCTCACAGGGGTTTCCCTTTGTCCACGATTTTATTCAACGTTGTCATTTGCTTTCTGGATAAATGAGAGGATTGCTTCCATTATTTATTTATCTCGAATCACCACCTGAGACCAATACTTTCTACTTGTGCAGAGACCCAAAAGATCTGGATGTAGAGGATCTCTTTATGGAATCTACTTGCTCTTCTTATATGGAGGTTTTTAATTCATAGTGGTATGCAGCCAGAAAATTTTTCTTTCACTTTGTTTCCTGTTCCATTTCCAGAATGTTAATTTTTTTCCCATATCTACTATAATAAAACTCACCCTCAACGTTCTGAAGACAACATTCTGAAGTCACTCACTGAAGGGTTCATGGATTCATGGTGGTGAAGCCACAACACTGACCATGTCTCTCTGCCCCGCCCTCCAACATTCTGAAACACAAAGGACCATCACAACACCGTTCCCAGGCAACACTAGGCAACGTAAGACGGACAAATCAGAGGAAACTACGTGACAATAAGGGAGGAGCATTCCCCAGCAGAATGGCTCATTATCTGTGCAGCACGGAGAGCACAGAACCACCGCTGGAACGAGAGAAGAATATTCCTGCTGTGGGTATGTGCAAAAATAGACCTGGGGAGTGGGGGGGGGGGGGGGGGGGAGAAATTTTAAAATGCCTAATGCCAGTACTGAAGAGTGCCAGAGGGCCTATAGCACAGACTATATTTTGGATCGCTTGACATGGAGTCAGAGGAGCCAGAAAACAACGTGCCCGTCACCATCTGGGACGTGGGCGAACAGGACAAGCTGCCGCCCAGCTGGAAGGATTACCCGCAACACAGCCAGCAGCAAACAGCGACCAAGGAAGGGGGAGGAGTACTCCTTCCCTGCCTAGGAATCGCTGGAGACTGGCTGCCAAACTAACGAAACAACCGCACACCGACGCACCACCTCCATCATTCGAAAAGCATCCATTCTTTCTTCAACAGAAATGCAAACTAATAATACAAAACCAACAAAGAATACATGGTTTCTCAGGCGGCTGCAGGTAACTCCCCACCCCCTTCCTCTTCCCCTTTTGCCGAAGCGGCCAAGGACGTGCCCAATCATCCCCAGCCTCAGGCAAGCTGTCTCCCACCTCGGGGATTCCCCGAGCACCCGGAAAAAGACGGCGCTGATTCCTGCAGCGCATAAATGTTCCAGCATTCCCTTGCAGCCGGCCTAAAATGGACCAAACATACCGGATCACCCCCCCGACGGCCCAAGACCGTGCTCTTCTCCCTTCCGCCAACTTAAAACAACCATCCTCGCCCTCTGGCAAGCCGTCACCCACCTCCAGGATGCCCAGAACCCCAGCCCAATGGAAAAAGATGGCGCTGCTTCCAACAGCACATTTCTCTTCCAGCATTCCCCTACAGCAGCCCTGAAACGGCCAAAAAATACCGACAGACAAAGAACGTGCTCCTCTACCTTCCGCCCATCTAAAACAACACTGCTGCCTCAGTACAACACAAAAAAAAAAAAACATGGAAAAAAAAAAACAACACTCAACAAAGGCTGACCCCCCTACAACCACATTTACATTTCACCAACAGAAAGACCCCCCTCCACAAAGCTCCTTGACAGACAAAACCACACACACACAATACAACAGAAACACACCCTCAAAGCCACACACCAATCCAACCCACTTTGCCAGCACAGCACAACACATCCCCCAACCACCAAGCAAAAAAACAAAACATAACAAAACAAAAAACACACATCAACAACCTGCACAAACACCACACCCTCACACACACAAAATAACTCTGTGACACATACACACACACACAAAAAAACCACATGCTAGCGCCCATTTCATTGGTTTCGGAAACGGGCCTTTTTTACTAGTGATGATATATAAACAATCAATTCTCAATCAATGTACTCTATGTGTTTTACTGTTACGGTATGTAGTTGGAGGAAAAGGCCTCAAATACGGATAGATACTCCTTTGTTGGAATCCAACAAAAAAAGGAGGGGCTCAATCAGATAGTGTCTGACATCAGGAGATATAGGGTCACCGCCATATTGTTAATCGCTGCAGGCAGAAACCCCCAGCACTAAATGTAAGGAGAGAATCATTAGTAAGAAATGGGTCGCTACAATATTACTGTATAGTAATATTTTTGCTGTTCTCCACATTCGATCACAAGACACAACGGTACCCTGAAGCAGGAGTCGAAACTCGGCCGGAGTCGGGCCGTGGATGACAGATATATCGACTGAACAGCTGCAATATAAGGGCCGTGGATGATAGATATATCAACTGAACAGCTGCAAGATAAGTTATCTCTACACACTTACTAGCTTGAGTGTTAGGTATCACGTTATTAAAATTTGGGAGGTTTTTTTTAGCCTGTGATGATTAGATAGAACTCCCTTAGGTTGGATTCTAACAAAGGAGTAACTATCCGTATTTGAGGCTTTTTCCTCCAACTACATACCATAACAGTAAAACACATAGAGTACATTGATTGAGAACTGATTGTTGGATTTTGAATACTCTATTAGCTCTTATTTATATATATATATATATATATATATATATATATATATATATATATATATATATATATATATATATATAAACAATGTCATATAAGCATACACTCTCTTTTCAAAAGAGTATACATCTTTTGTAAAGCACGCACACTCTTTCAGAAGAGCGTGCACTGTTTCTTGATAGTGCATATATGTGCAAACATCATGCACGTGCATACACTATCAGGATTTTTCTGAAAGAGCATTTGCACTCTGTGCAAATAGTGTGCACTCTTTTGAAAGAGTGTACTCTCTTTCAGAAGCATATACACTATTTATGGAACACAAAAAACACAAAATTTCTATGTGTGTGTGTGTGGGTGGGTGGGGGGTTCCTACTTGTTTTCATCTATCAATGACATGCAACATTGACATTCTTGACATTTCCTATGTCTCATCCCTATTAATTCATTCAAGCTTTTTTTGCTCAAGGTTGGGAAGAGCTTCAGCAAACAGTCTCCTCTGCACAATCAATTTCTTCAGGCCCTGTGCATTATCAGTGCAGTAGTCTTATGCATGTCCAGCAAAGCCATCCAGGCACATAGCTGCTTGGAATGATTGTATATCAGCTTCCTTGTACACAGAGATCCAAAACTTTGCTGAGTCGCTGCTGGAAACATCCCCTGTGCAAATCATGCAAGCTGCTTTTACTTCCACTGAGCAGCAGTTTCAAACTTCTACTGTGTAATTTTTCCAACCTCTAGCAGTACAGTCCTTGAATGGTATTGTTCCCTCCAGAAGCCCATTTTTGGAAGGGCAGGGGTGGACTGGATGGGGCACATATTTCTATTAGGCTCTCCCCCCCCCCCCCCCCCCCGCGACACACTAAAAATCATACCGTTGCTGGCAGGGATGCCCAAACACCACAAGCCGAAGAGAGACATCCCTGCCTGCATTCAACCAGTGACACAATTTTGGAGGGGGCCTGAGCCCAAAGTAAGAGGGCCCAGGTCCCCTCATAGCTAAGCCATTGGTTCACCCTTATGGGTGAAGGTGGCATCTATATGTGGGTACAATGGGTTTCTGGTGGAGGGCTTGCTGTTTCCTCCACAAACATAACAGGTAGGGAGGGGGATGGGCCAGGGTCCGCCTGCTTGAAGTGCACTGCACCCACTAAAACTGCTCCAGGTTCCTGCATAGTGCTGTGATGGACCTGAGTATGACATCTGAGGCTGGCATTCGGGCTGGCAAAATTATTTTGAAAGATGCTTTTTGAGGGTGGGAGGGGGTTAGTGACCACTGGGGAGGTGATCCCCGATTCTCTCTGGTGGTCATCTGGTCAGTTCAGGCACATTTTTGTGCCTTGGTCATAAGAACAATAGGACCAGGTAAAGTCATCCAAGTGCTCATCAGGGACGCCCTTTTTTTTCCATTATGGATCGAGGACATCCATGTGTTAGGCACACCCAAGTCCCACCTTCGCTACGCCTTCGATATGCCCCCTTGAACTCTGGCTATCCATGCGATGGAAAGCAGTTGGGGATGTCCAAAATTGGCTTTCGATTATACCAATTTGGACGACCCTAGGAGAAGGATGCCTATCTTCTGATTTGTGTCTAAAGATGGGCATCCTTCTCGTTCGAAAATTAGCCTGATAGTAACATAGTAGATGACGGCAGAGAAAGACCTGTACAGTCCATCCAGTCTGCCCAACAAGATAAACTCATATGTGCTACTTTATATGTATACCTGACCTGATTTGTATCTGCCATTTTCAGGGCACAGACCGTAGAAGTCTGCCCAGCACTAGCCCCGCCTCCCGACCACTGGTGCTGTCACTCAATCTCTGCTAAGCTTCTGAGGATCCATTCCTTCTGAACAGGATTCCTTATGTTTATCCCGCGCATTTTTGAATTCCGTTACCGTTTCATCTTCACCACCTCCCACGGGAGGGCATTCCAAGTATCCACCACTCTTCATGAAAAAATACTTCCTGACATTTTTCTTGAGTCTGCCTCCCTTCAACCTCATTTCATGTTCTACCACCTTCCCGTCTCCAGAAAAGGTTTGTTTGCGGATTAATACCTTTCAAATATTTGAACATCTATATCATATCACCCCTGTTTCTCCTTTCCTCCAGGGTATACATGTTCAGGTCAGCAAGTCTCTCCTCATACGTCTTGTAATGCAAATCCCATACCATTCTCGTAGCTTTTCTTTGCACCGCTTCAATTCTTTTTACATCCTTAGCAAGATACTGCCTCCAAAACTGAACACAATAGTGCAGGTGGGGCCTCACCAACAACAGGGGCATCAATACCTCCTTTCTTCTGCTGGTCACAGCTCTCTCTATACAGCCTAGCAACCTTCTGGCTACAGCCACCGCCTTGTCACATTATTTTGTCGCCTTCAGATCCTCAGATACTATCACCCTTCCTTTTACGAAGCTGCAGCAAAAGAGGGCCTGTGCTGGCGTCAGCGTGTCTTTTTGACATGTGCTGAGGCCCCCTTTTACCATGGCAGGTAAAAAGCAGGTCTTTGTTTTTTTTTCAAGAAATGGCAGCGTGGCAAGTGAATCATTTGCTGTGTGGCCATTTTGTGTGTGTGGGGGGGGGGGGGGGGAGCACTTACTGCCATACATTGAGCCCGATTACCGCTGGGTATATACCGGTGCTACAAAAATTTAAATATTTTTACCGCGCCAGAAATGGGCCATGCTGGGGGATGGAACTACTGCCGGGTTGCTGCGGTAGCCTGGCTGTACTTCTCTTTTACTGCCACTTCATAAAAGGCCCCCTCATTTATTCACTGTATATGTTATATTACAACACACTTGCACCATAGAGGGACAAATGATGGGATTTTGAGCAGAAAATTGATACTGGGAGGAAAATCTACTGATTCTGCCACCCTGCTTTTGGCAAGATTGCACTGTCTTCCTAAGATATAGAGGATACTCAAGGGGAGAAGGGCTCTTTAGGCAGTGATAGCATCCGTGTATTTTTCTTTTCACCCATTATTTTTGACAGACTCTTTCACTAGTGTATGATTTAACTATTAGATTTGTGTCTTGCCTCATCTTTCCAAGGTGGAATCCTGTAATCCCAAAGGTTAAATCAATAAAGTGGAGCATCATTCAGGAATGTTTGGTGTGGCAAGCCTTTTTGTTTGTTTGTTTGTTTTATCTGTTTATTTTGTGTTGTGATTATACTATCATACTTATCAATACAATTTGTTAAACAGTCTGTCCCATTAAAATATTTGGATGGGTCACTGCAACTTTTAATCACAATCCATAAAATCCAGATATCAGGTGATTACTAGACAGTACCACATGACATTATGCCAATCTTTAGAACAACCCTTTGTCACTAAAATGCTACAACTATATCAAACTTAGGTTGGTTTGTACTGTTTCTTATTTCCTGTAACAACATACTGCAAATTCTCTGTATGTCATATTCTGTTCAATATATTTGTGAGTGACATTGCCGAAGGGTTACAAAGTAAAGTTTGCCTTTTTGCGGATGACACCAAGATTTCCAACAGAGTGGACACCCCGGAGGGAGTGGAAAACATGAAAAAAGATCTGAAGAAGCTAGAAGAATGGTCTAACGTTTGGCAATTAAAATTCAATGCGAAGAAATGCAAAGTGATGCACTTAGGGAGTAGAAATCCAAGGGAGACGTATGTGTTACGCGGGGAGAGTCTGATAGGCACGGACGGGGAGAGGGATCTTGGGGTGATAGTATCTGAGGACCTGAAGGCGACGAAACAGTGCGACAAGGCGGTGGCCGTAGCTAGACGATTGCTAGGCTGTATAGAGAGAGGAGTGACCAGCAGAAGAAAGGAGGTTTTAATGCCCCTGTATAAGACGTTGGTGAGGCCCCACCTGGAGTATTGTGTTCAGTTTTGGAGGCCGTATCTTGCGAAGGATGTTAAAAAAATGGAAGCGGTGCAAAGAAAAGCTATGAGGATGGTATGGGATTTACGTTCCAAGACGTATGAAGAGAGGCTTGCTGACCTGAACATGTACACCCTGGAGGAAAGGAGGAACAGGGATGATATGATACAGACGTTCAAATATTTGAAAGGTATTAATCCGCAAACAAATCTTTTCCGGAGATGGGAAGGCGGTAGAACGAGAGGACATGAAATGAGATTGAAGGGGGGCAGACTCAGGAAAGATGTCAGGAAGTATTTTTTCACGGAGAGGGTGGTAGACGCTTGGAATGCCCTCCCGCGGGAGGTGGTGGAGATGAAAACGGTAACGGAGTTCAAACATGCGTGGGATATGCATAGAGGAATCCTGTGCAGAAGGAATGGATCCTCAGAAGCTTAGCTGAAATTGGGTGGCGGAGCAGGTGGGGGGAAGAGGGGGTGGTGGTTGGGAGGCGAGGATAGGGGAGGGCAGACTTATACGGTCTGTACCAGAGCCTGTGATGGGAGGCGGGACTGATGGTTGGGAGGCGGGAAATACTGCTGGGCAGACTTATATGGTCTGTGCCCTGAAAAGGACAGGTACAAATTCAAGGTAAGGTATACACATATGAGTTTGTCTTGGGCAGACTGGATGGACCATGCAGGTCTTTTTCTGCCGTCATCTACTATGTTACTATATTACACAAATAGGTTCCATAAGATTCCAGCCCCATGTATAGGTTTGTCTCATTGTTAAATAGGGTACAGAAAAAAATGTCATGTTACTTCCCCTTATGGTTCTATAGGCAGAGGAGGAATCTATTCTATGTCAAGACATTTTGAGAAAAACATTTCAATATTTATTACAGACAAATTCAAAAAAGACACCCTATGATTTGATAGGAATGTTAACTAGTACAGTGAATCTGAAAATATAGGATCTTATTGTAAAGCTTACCTGGATGTATTTGTGCATGTACCAAGAAGCTTGCTTTCCATCATTCACAGATTCCACAGTTGTGTTAGCCAGACCTGCAATGTCACCACCTGCAAATACCCAGGGCTCACTGGTTTGCATAGTTTCTGGATCTACTTCTGGAAGACCATATCTTGTAAACTTGATTGGGCTCATGGCTTCTTTTACTATAACAGAATAAAAATAAAGTAAACTAATAGCTCTATTTAATAAATCAGGTTAGAATTGGTGTGATTAAAAAGGTTTATCAACTGGTTTTAATATAAATGATAGAAGGGCCATATATAGCAAGTTTTGGGGCCCTTTTGCTACCTGGGTTTGCGTTCAGGAAATTGGCCCTACCACTGAACTAATTTAGCTGTCGACAATAAGCGTTTAAAAAAACACTGACCATCACCAGCTGAATATCGGAGAGCATGTGCCTAACTGGGAGCTAAGCCCATGCTCTGCCCATTTTCCACCCACGCCTCTCTTGCAGTTTTGCACCATGACACTACCTTATAGAATAGCACCTATTGCACATAAGCACCTGTCAATTTCACAGACTTAGGAGTCCGGGGGTAGTTCCCGCTTCAGGCGCGCATTGTTTCCGGAGGTAATTCTATAAAAAGGGCACCAATATTTGGGCACCAAGAATGCCCATTAAGACCAGAATATTGGCACAGATGTGTGTAAATGCCATACTATACTATACTATGCTATACTATATTCTATAAGATGGCCCCTAAATGGAATAGTGTGTGGCTTGAAGGTAGATGTATACATGGGCAGAGCTTGAACAAACCATGGGTGGGGCACATAGTTACATGTGTAAATTATAGAATATTATAATTTACTCACATTGGAGGCAATTCTATAAACAGCACCTAGAGGTAGACACCACTTAGATGCATCTAAGGCACTGTGAAATTGACATGATGGAAATATATGGGCGTCTCTAGCATTTAGCATATCCTAATTATTAGTGTACGCTAAAAATGCTAGCACGCCTTAGTAAAAGCCCCCTAAATTAGGTGCAGCTCCCCTGAATTCTATAACACTGTGTGCAAATCTTAGACATGCCCTGAGCCACCCACTTCCCTCCCATGGCCATGTCCCCTTTTCTAATCCATGAGAAATAATTTACATGCATATCTTTATAGAAGAGCGACTATAAAGATGCATGCATAAATTATAATTATTGCCAATTAGCACCAATAATTGATTGTTAGCTCCCAATTAGCTGTGCTAATTGTCTCATTAAGCAATTAAATTGCGAGCACAATTTGGGCACAAGTTTGAGCACTACAACTAAATTTAGGGAGTTAGTGCATTGTTAAATCAATTTAGCATCCACTAAGGGCCCTGTTTATTAAGCTGTGCTGGCATTTTTAGCACATGCTAAATGCTAGAGTTGCCCAACTATTGGCAACTTAGTGTTTAGTGCATGCTAATCAGTAGAGTGCACTAAAACCGCTAACGCACCCTTAGTGCTGCTTAGTAAAAAGGGCCCTAAAAGCTTTCTTTTAAAATGGTACGTAAAAATAACTCAAGAAAACACCTGAATATCTGGAAAATTTTGTGAAAAAAAAACTGCTATAAATATTCAGCCGGTGGAGATCAGAGGGTTTTTTTTTTGGGGGGGGGGGGGGGGGGGGGGGGGGGGGGGGGGAGGGGGGTGCCAATGTTATACTTGGATATTCAATGCTGGGTCATGTCCAGGCACCAACATTGAATATCCAGTTTTATGTGTCTGGCTATCTCTTCTCCGATTAAGCGTGGTATTCAGCACTTAATTGCCTAAGGACTGTGTTTTATGCGGTCTGATTAATCTGTTTAATTTAGGTGTTTAAGTGCTGACTCCACCCCTTGACAGCCCACAGAATAGCTGGTTTTTAGCTTAGCAGTTCGTGCTGATATTTCCTACTAAATATAAGCTGTTAGCCTCGCACAAATGATTTAACCAGCTAGGAACCTCTCTTGGCTGGTTAAATTGTTTTAAATATCCACCTCTAACTGAATTTTTCTTGCATGCACACCTCTGCAATATATAGTGAATACAGTGCTTTCTTGATATGTTTGTGTTACTTGAAGCATATGGAAATCTTGTGTGCTAAGCAGGCATGTGCAAGTAAAGGCATGTGCAAAATAAAATTTTAAAGTTTCCATGTATGTGTTCCCATTGACTAGTACTACTACTTATTTCTATAGTGCTACTAGATATATGCAGCGCTGTACACTGAACATGTAAGAGACAGTCCCTGCTCAACAGAACTTACAATCTAATCAGGACAGACAAACAGGACAAATAAGGGATAAGGACAAAGAGTAGCAACATTCCATGTGGAATCCCAAAGAATAGCAAGATTCCGGAATCCGAAACACTACTACTACTATTTATCATTTCTATAATGCTATTATGCATACACAGCACTGTACACTGAACATGTAAGAGACAGTCATTGTTCAACAGAGTTTACAATCTAATCAGGACAGACAAATAGACAAATAAGGAATAAGGAAAAAGAGTAGCAACATTCCGTGTGGAATCCCAAAGAGTAGCAACATTCCGGAATCCCAAACACTACTACTACTACTCATTTCTATAGTGCTACTAGATGTACACAGCACTGTACACTAAACATATAAGAGAAAGTCCCTGCTCAACAGAGCTAATAATCTAATCAAGACAGGCAAACAGGACACATTAGGGATAAGGGAATTGCTTAAGGTGGGAATGATAAAAGAGACATGGGTACTGAACAAGTGAACAGAAGTCAGGAGTTAAAAGCAGCCTCAAAAAGGTGGGCTTTTAGCCTAAATTTGAAGATGGCCAGAGCTGGAGCTTGATGTATTGATTCAGGAAGTCTATTCCAGGCGAGTGGTGTAGCAAGATAAAAGGAACTCAGTTGGCTGTGGAGGAGAAGGGTATAAATAAGAGAGATTTGCCTGATGAACGAAGTTCCTAGGGAGGAGTGTAGGGAGAGATAAGAGTGGAGAGGTACTGAGGAGTTGCAGAGTGAATATATTTGTAAGTCAATAAGAAGAGTTTGAACTGTATACGGAAATGGATAGGGACGCAATGAAGTGACTTGAGGAGAGGGCTAATATGAGCATAACAACACTGGTGGAATATAAGCCATGTAGCAGAATTTTGAACAGATTGAAGGGGAAAGAAACGGCTTAGTGGGAGATCTGTGAGAAGCAAGTTGCAGTAGTCCACACAAGAAGTGAAGAGTGTGGATAAAGGTTTTGGTAGTGTGCTAAGAAAGGAAGGGATAAATTTAGCAGTTGGATATGTGCAGAGAAAAAGAGAGAAAGGAGTCAAAGATGACCCCAAGGTTACAAGCTGATGAGACAGGGAGGATGAGTGTTATCCACGGAGATAGAGAATGGGGGAAGAGGAGAGGTGGGTATAGGGAGAAAGATAAGAAGCTCACTCTTGACCATATTTAGTTTCAGATGGCAGTAAGACATCCAGGCAGCAATGTTAGACAAGCAGGTTGAGACTTGGGCCTGAATTCCTGCTAAAATTTCTGGTGTGGAGAGGTAGATCTGGGAGTCATCAGCATAAAGGCAATATTGAAAACCATGGGAGAAGATGAGAGCACCAAGGGAAGAAGTATATATGGAAAAAAGAAGAGGTCCCAAGACAGAGTCCTGAGGTACACTAACTGATAGTGGGATAGACATGGAGGAGGATCCACCACAGTATACACTAAAAGTGTGATAAGAGAGATAAGAAGTAAACCAAGAAAGAACAGAGCCCTGAATTCTGAGCAAAAGCCAGACTGAAGTGGATCAAGAATAGTTTGAGATGAAAGAAAGTCAAGACAATAGCGGTGAACAGCACATTTGAGTATTTTGGATAGGAAAGGGAGGGGGCAGATGGGGCAATAGTTGGAAGGGAGGTAGGGTCCAATGATGGTTTTTTGAGGAGTGGTGTAACTATGGCATGTTTGAAGGCATCAGGAACAGCTGCAGTGGAAAGTGTAACATTTAAGGATATGACAGATAGAAGGGATGACAGAAGGAGAGACAGTACTGAGTAGATGAGTGGGAATAGGATTCGAGGAACAGGTAGTTAGTTTGGAGGAGGAAAGAAAATGTGCAGTTTCCTCAGGGGCTGCAGGAGGGTTGACAGAATGGACTGGGGAAAGGAGTGGTGGAGGTGATTTGGTTGTGAATTCAAGGTTAATCTTGAGAACCTTATCATGAATGTATTTGGACGTAGTCTAGGGAGAAAGTGAAGGAGGGGTTAGAGATAGAGACACTTTGAGGAAAAAGTTTAGTGTGGCAAAGGGATGTTGAGGGTTTGAGCCAAGAGATTTTGTCAAGTGGATGTAGTAGTTCTGTTTGGCAAATGAAAGAACAGACTGGAAGGAGGTCAGCAAGAATTTGAAATGTATGAAGTCAGCATAGGCACAGGATTTCAGCCAAAGGCGTTCAACAAACTCAGCTCATACCAACAGCAGAAGCAAAGTCTACAAGTATTTACGTACTTCTATATCCATGGACTTTTGGTCAGATTTACATAGAAAAACATTATTTGAAATTTCCCTTTGAAAATAAACTTGGGGCACAAGGGTATAAAGCATCCATGAGTCTGCAAGGTCTGTGGAAACTGAACATTGGCCCCAGTATATTTATGAATTTTGGAGTCCCGTCAAACCTCAAACATCCAGTCCAGCATTGTAATAAATACCATCAAAAAAGCAGGTTATACAAATCTATTTAGTGCATGCTAAAGTAATTGAAACAGATCAGAAGTAAACTCATATCCCTAGAAAATAAGTAATATTCAAAAGTCGGTAAAACATATATTCATGAAAAACGATTTAAGAATTACCCTCCAATAAGAGAAGCAGATTACAAGAATTATATAGTTTGTTTGTTATTTTAGACATTTTGCTAACACACTTTGAAAAGAGATATTCAAATATATATTGATTTCCAGGATATATTTTTCTAGTGACTGGAATGATGCATGCTCTAAGAGAAGCTGAAGTCTTACATCCCTTTTGTCATGTTTTCTTATAACTCACTTTATTTTTGGCTGGTTAGTGTACAGCTAACTTTTATGCCTTTTGCTGTTACTTATGTGTATCATCTGAAGGCAGGTAAATCCTAGTCTATTTGCAATGATGGACAACTGCTTTTGATTTCCTTTCTTTCTTCTATGGTGGCATTAGCAGTTGGGGCATGCTTAGTAACCTCATTTAACAACTATACCAGATGTGCATATTGTCAGGGTGCATATTCAAAAAGGAGTAATGAGGAGAAGAGGGTTTGAAATGAGCCAAATAATATATTCTGCAGTTGAAAGCAAGAAGTGACCTTACAAGCTGTGCTAACCCTGGTCATCCATGACTGCTGAGATATGTAGCACATTATTCCTACTATTTATGAATGCTTAATACAATTTTTTTTTTCTGGTCTCCAAAGTTGCAAATATTAAGACCTGAAAGAAAATTGATAACGAGAGAGAGAGAGAGAGAGAGAGAGAGAGGGAGAGGGAGAGTGTCACTAAGGCTACTGCCCAGCCAAAATGCTGTCTCACACAGCATCATTAACTATGAAGTGAAGGAGTAATCTAATGGGTAGAACAGCAGGCTGCATACCAGGGGATCACAGTTGAAATCTCACTGCAACTCCTTCTGATCTTGGTCACGTAACTTAGCTCTCCATTGCCTCAAGTACAAACTTAGTGAGCCCTCCAGAGACAGAAAAATATCTACTGTACCTGAATGTGCACTGCTTTGATAGCTTTTGGGCTTGAAGGCAATATATAAGAAAATTAAATAAATAAACAAAAACTTTGTGCAAAGATTCTTATATTTGGTTTCCCCACCAACTACCGGGTTTTATTACAGGGAAACAAAATGGGGAAAGCATGCTAGTCAGTTTCCTTGCATGATATGGAAACATCATATCTTTTGCTCATTGATTTATGGGGCTATTCAATAAGGGCCCCATGTACAAATGGACTTCAGGTTTGAGTTAAGTCTTGGGATGAAGCTCTCCTAGACCTGACCCTCTACCCCTTTATTGTGGAGGATATCAAATGGGATCTGTTATGTCCAGAGGTTCTTTGACTATGGTGAATGTTTTGGACCTGTGAGGTTGGTATAGTGGTCATTGTGCTAGTAGCAAAACATAGATACTTAAGTCATAAGGGGAGAATGCTATATATGGCCCCTAAAAATATGTGCAGCAAACATTTTTATCTAAGTGTATTCTATAAGTGGTGCCTAGATTTAGGAGTGGTATACAGAATACACTGATATCCCAGTGCCTAAACTTATGCATGTTCATTTACACCAATGAAAACATGACGTAAATCCCGGTGCATAGATTTAGGAGCAGAGGACCATATTCTATAATTAAATGCGTACATTTCAGAACATCCATGAAATGCCCATTTCCCCACCCATAACCATGCCCCTTTTTGCCTGTGCACATTACTAATCTCTACTAATTCCTTCCCTTTCATCCTATGATCCCTAATTCCAGAGCTTCCTTTCAATTGAAAGAGACTCGCCTCCTATGCATTTATGCCACATAAGAATTTAAATCTCTCTCCTATCTCACCTCTCCCACCTTTCTTTCAAAATATAAATACTGAGATCTTAAGGTTTGTCCCCATATACTTTATGATGAAGTCCACTGACCATTCTAGTAACCTCCCTCTGCACTGACTCCATTCTATTTATATCTTTTGAAGGGGCAGTCTCCAAAACTGTATACAATACTCTAATGGGACCTAACAACATTCAGAAAGCAACTAAAAATGTATTTGTTCTCCAAATTTTGGGGCATAACATCTGAACTGACCTGTGATTTCAAATAGCCTGACCTCCTGTGTGATACTGATTTTGTCATTTTACTGTTTTAATTTGTCTTGTTAGTGCTGTTTTCTAAGGTATTTTTTTGTTTTGTTTTTAAATTGTGTATGTTGATTTGTGATTCACCTAGAACTTGGGATAGTGCAGAATAGAAGTTTTTTGAAATATATAAATATTAAGCTGCACTAAAAAGTGGCCACGAGTTAATGTTGCCATTAGCAAGTGACCATTAACAAATATTAGCATGTGAGCCCTTAATGCCACCTACTTTGCTAAATATCACCACTAAAGATATAAGTGCCAGCTCCGCCTTTACCTTAAACTGTTCTGGCTTCTTTTTCTTCTACTAATAAAATTTGATATTTTAGCATGTTAATAGCCCAATTGTATCTAGATTAGAGCAGAAAATACATGCAAAAGCAAAGTATGCATTTGCCACAGGAGATCAAACACATATATTGCTTTGACTATGACCTTTAATATTCATTCATCTACTTTCAGGTACTTAAGTATACCAATGTTCCTAGACCATAAGTATTTCATAGATGACAAAAGGATTTTAACATCTCGATAAATGATCATCATTAGTCTTCTTGCTCAATGTGTTTATATGAAATTTAAACTTGCCTAGAGCAGTCTCTAAGAATGATGAGATTTGTTCTGCTGAAGAAATCAATGCATTTTGAAGTAGTATTCAGTTATGCTTTTTCTTGTCACTAAATAAGTAATGGTAAAATAGTGATTTTTTTATATCAAAATTATAGTTAGTGTAGAAGTTCTATTGTGGAGGAGTAGCCTAATGGTTAATGCAGTGCCCTAATAACCAGGAGAACTGGGTTTGATTCCCACTGTAGCTCCTTGTGATTCTGGGTATGTCACTTAGGGGTCCTTTCACCAAGCTATGGGAAAAGGGCCCTGCACTAGCAGCGGGGGCCATTTTTCCCATGCATCAGGGCCCTTTTTACAGCAGCGGGTAAAAAGCTCCCAGACAAACATGGCCTCCATTAAGAGAATTCTTACTGCGTGGCCATGCAGCAGGAGCCCTTATCACCACCCAATGCAGTGGCGATGAGGGCTCCCGCAGTAACCTGGTGGTAAGCGGGCAGCATGCAGTGATGCCCGATTACCGCCAGGTTACCACTGTGCAAGCCATATCCGGGGGTTTCTTTTTCCCCTGGAAATGGTGCACACTCAGAGTGGAACTACCGCTGGTGGCCATGTTGGGCTGGCAGTAGTCCTGATTTAGTGTTTGGTAAGCCTGCATTGGGCTTACCGACGCTTTGTAAAAGACCCCCTTAACTCTCCATTGCCCCAGGTAAAAAATACGTACATGTATATAATATGTAAAGTGCTTTGATTGTAACCACAGAAAGGTAGTATATCAAATCCCATTCCCTTTTCCTATTGCAGATTCCACAGCTCCAATACTATAGAATTCACAGTAAATAGCACTAGCTTGTATTATTTTATCATTCTTATAGGGTTAAGGTTAGACCATGCCTTCACACTTCTCAGCTGGGTGAGAACCAGAGAATCCAATGTTCAAATTTTCCTTTTCACAATGACACTCTTTGTGACCTTAGCCAAGTCACTTCACCCCCCTATTACCATGGGTTCAAACTGAAATCTTCATTTAATGACCTATGGTAAAATAACAATGTTTTTTCCATTATTTTACTCCAGAAATATTACCACAATATTCACTAATGTGGTACTTTGGTACCATGGGTTGATGAATTCTGGTCATTTTTTTAGCATTGTTATGACCAGAAACAATAGCAATGTGTGATATCAGATCTGAGTCAAGCTGTCTAACTTATAAAGGGGCTAACCATTTTTTTTAAATACCCTTTCCACCTCCCAATTACTAGCAAGTAATAACTGCACCCCAGAATCCCCCTCCCCCCATCCTTAATAAAGACAGCAAGGCCCCATGCTCTCCAAACTCCCAACTCATCTGCTGTCCCTCAGCATCTAGCAGATTATCCCTGGCATGCTTCAGGGGAGGGGGAGGGGTGAGTGATCCCCAGGTGCTCCTGTTCTGGTGACTCCCTTATTCAGCAACCTAGCTCCTAGCTTTACTAAGACTACTGCTAGAGGTCTGGTAATGCCAGTTTTGAAAACATATTTAAAGTTGAAAGAATTTCATGGGCTGTCATTCAAGATGGCTACATATTAGTGAGTTCCTAAGGTTATGGGCTGGCTTCCTCTTTCATTCTTAACATTTTACCTTTTCTCCATATCTCTTTTAAGGACTGGCTCCATTGTAAGCCTAGAAAGTATGGAAACCCTACTTCCACAAGTACCAAAAGCATAATTTATAATGTTTCTTGAACTCTATTAACATTCTACAGCTTCCGGAGAAAGTCCTCCATCCTCCTTCAACACACATAATTTCTCCACATCGTTTCTCACTAGTCCTTCTACTAGAGGTAATAGAAAATAAGTGACCATCTCTGGAAAAGATGGCTAAAGTCACCAGAAACAAAAAATGAGGTTTTACTGAATTCTGTCAGAACAACCAATTTGTAATACAACAGTCCAAACCCCATTCTTTTAAGCGAAAAAAAGTTCAAACATCACTTTTCCAGACTCCTTGTGGACACAAAACAAGAAAAATCATCCAGTTTCAACATTTTGAATTTGACACTTTAGTCATCTTTTTCTCAGAAACAGTCACATATTTGCAATCCCATAAGGCTTTCAGTATGATGTTGACTGCAATGAGACTCAGGGGTTCTGAGACTCAAATGCAGGCCCTTCAATTCAGGCTCAACTGAGGCAGACAGCTGTCCTCAGAAACACTGTAGATTTGGATGGTAATGTTTGTCATTTATCCCAATAGATGATCCTAAATCACCAGTAGATGGGAAAAGTCCAGGTCATCCTGCTGGAAAATATTAATGTAGCCCCATCTATCCTGTCATTTTAGTATTCTTGGAAGGGATATTGAGGGTTCCCCGTTCCTTCAAGTACCCAACAAGGCAGATAATTAAGCAGCTTATAGCTCCTATATATGCCTAATTTACTCCTTGCATTTCTTATACCAGCTAGAGTAGCACAATATACTTGCTTGATAACCTCTGAGTCTGTATAGCTAGGGGTCTAGACTTGAAAAAGCTTTCCCCTAACATATATGGTCAACAGCCATGGAAGCAAATGAGACAAAGACAGTTATTCAATGTGTTGCAGGGTTTTATACTCAGAGTTTCCATCATAAAATAGTTCCCTCTCTCTATTTATAAGACTGGGCCATTAGATCCTCCCTCCTTCTGGAAGATGCTGTAAAGTCCAATGATTATGTAATGCTTTGCCTTGCAACAACTGATGTCAGACTAGACAATCATACTGCTTAATGTAGAATCTCTGGTAACCTCTGCAGCTACTGCAAGATTCCAGTGTCCCTAATGTAACCAGGTTCCTCTAGGTGCAGCCAAGGATAGAACAATCTCCTCCACCCACAGGCTCCCAGTACAGTCAAGAAATAAATGTCCACCAGCAACTTCAATCTTAAGGACTTTATTCCATGCAGGTTTCTAGTAGACCTGATACATAGTTCCAAAAGCAGCATTCACCTTCAATCTTAAGCACATATAAGCCACCTGAAAGTGTGTGGCAAATAGTCTCCTTTAAGCAGTAGGCTATCGGCACATACCAGGATTCAATACAGGCTCACAGTCAGCTCCAATCTGGGCTCTTTATCCAGTGCACAATAAACAGTAGTTCAATTCCAAATAGAAGCAGTTCATTCAGTTCATCATCACAGTTAAATCACAAAGCAGCAGTTTCTACCTTCCACTCTCTTACCTTCAGGAGGAGTTCCATACTTAGGGATTTTTCCTACCCCAAAGGATTCCCCTTTACATAGTCTTCACTGGTAGATTCAATACTTTAGGGACCTCTATTATCCAAGGGTTTCAGCCTGCAAATACTTTTGGGACTTTCTGACACCCAAGGGATTTCACCCTGCAACTGCTTCACTCTACCCTCTTCTCTCCTTCTGTTTCTCTCTCCCTTAGGACTCCTTTCCACCTTCCTAATCAATCCCTGGC
The DNA here is from genome assembly GCF_901765095.1 of Microcaecilia unicolor. Lineage (NCBI taxonomy): Eukaryota > Metazoa > Chordata > Amphibia > Gymnophiona > Siphonopidae > Microcaecilia > Microcaecilia unicolor. The sequence goes on from NC_044036.1 coordinate 78,546,780, forward strand.
TTCTGCTACCACAACCAATCATTCTCCTTCCATTAGCTTCCCCCCACCCCCATACCAGCTGAGTTGAGCATTAGACTAATGATGAGCTCCTGCACACAGGGTTTCCTATCTCTCGTTCCCCCTAGTGGCAGCCAATCTACACGACCTGCCAGCTTACTCCCTTGTCTTCCCCTATTGCAGCTAAACGTCCAGTCCGGGTTCTTCATCTCACCCCCTGGCTCCTTGCCTGCAATGCCTTCTGGGACTTGTATTTCAGACTGAAATTGCCTTAACCCAACTATCCTGGATGTGACTATCACACTACATAATGACAGGCTATTATTATTTTTTTGTTTTTATTTTATACCACCTCATAGAATAACTATTCAAAGCATTTTACAAAAATAAATGTAAAAGAAAGAAAGAAAGAAAGAAAGAAAAAGAAAGAAAGAGAAAATTAGAGTCAGGAATAAAAAATACTAAACTCAAAGTTTTACAGTAAACACAATAGTAAATACAAAGGAAACAGAGTCCCTCCAGGTTTCCTGTATCACTGTGTAACTTTCTCAGGAGATATCTGGTGGAGGTCCATTACAGCATGAGACAGGAGGAAGTGAACTGTAGTAGCACCTGGACCTTAAACTACTTTGTCCTCCAAGCAGTATGAATACCTCTGCCTCCCACCCTAGACCTGATAGGGGGATAAGAGATTTTGTCTCACCCTTGACATTGGCAAACATCAGCATCAGCATGCAGTCATCTTGCCCAAGATGGAAAGCTATGGGAGGACACGTGCATACAGGTCCAACTGCAAGCAACATTATTGAGAGTAAAGGGGAAAAATTGGCAATATAGTGAGGCAGAGAGGGTGGTAGAGATCTCAGCCCTAGAGCATACTGAGTTTAATGTACTTATGAATAGAGCTGAACCTTCTGTTATGCTCAGGCCAACAGTGTTTAACTTGGATATAATCTGGCAACATAATAATTTAGCAGATGACAGCAGATAAAGACTTGTACAGTCCATCCAGTCTGCCCAACAAGATAAACTCAGACCCCTGGATATTCAGACAACAGCAGTCAGCATTTTTTTAAATGCTTACCATCACTGATTTAATTAGCCCCCAGTGTTCAGTGCTGGGCCATGACCCGGCACTGGCACAGAATACTGGGGGCTATGTGTGGGCAGGCAAGCTGCCGGAGCTTATGCGGGCCTGGACAATATTCGACTTGGACTGCATAAGAGACTTATGAGGGCCCAAGCTGAATATCATCCAGGACCCACATAACTATTTTTTAAAATAAACCCTCCCAATCCCCCTTTCAGCCTCCCTCCTGCACCTACCACCATGTTCCTAAGTCCCCTCCCCTCCCACTGAACTAAGGCCCCTGCCCCCACCATGATATCTAGGTATGCCCCCAGGACTCCTGTCTCCATGTTGGTCCAGCAGGGGTCCTTGAAGGCAGGAGCACAGCCCCCTCGCTCCTGCCACTTGTGGCTGTCTTTCAAAATGTTTGCTGTGACCTCTCACAGTAGCTCACTGTACTTCCTGTGTACCACGAGCTGTGGTGACAGGTCATGGCATCCATTTTGAAAGGCAGTGTGAGGGAGCAGGACTGAGGGGGCAGCACTTCTTTGTGTTATCCCACGCATTTTTAAATTCCTTTTCCGTTTTAATCTCTATCACCTCCCGGGGGAAGGCATTCCAGGTATCCACCACCCTCTCTGTGGAAAAGTACGTCCTAACATTATTCCTGAGTCGTCCCCCCTGCAGCCTCAAATTGTTTTTTAGTTCAAGAAAGAAAAATTTGAGCCTGTAAGCAACACATTGAGCCACTGGAGCCACTGGAGAAAAGGGTAGATCAAGTTTCAGATTCAAATAATTTTTTGTGAAAAGGAAACTTGTATTTGTAAATATAGTTGAGGCCTTGACAAATATGGTCAGATATAGGAATCTTTGACTTACTAACTTTTCAAGGCTTAAATCTATTCCTTCAGTCAACATATTGAATACATATCTTTGGGCCCGATGATCAAAAGTAAATGCGGACTGTAGAGGCCACTAGCGCCCGTATTTACACGGTACCCGTGATAAGAGGGCATCGTGTGTGAGCATGTAGGGAATCCCACAAAGCTCATTTAATTATATTTAAATGAGCTCTCCAGTATTCTGCCCTTTAATCGTAGATGCCGAATAGCGCCTTAACCTTAGGGTTAAGGCTCTCCCCCCCCCCCCTCTTCCTGTTTCTGAGAGAGAGAGAGAACAAGGCCAGCTAATAAAGACACGTCTTATTCCAGAGTGCTAATCGGTTATTTTATACACATCTTTATCCTAGCACACCTAGTGGTGATTACTGGTACTACCCTCTCAACTAGATAGCATTAAGTTGGTTTGAAGGCTTCTTTATACAAAGAACCTACATGGTGAAAATTATGGATCAAATAGCAGATCCATGATAAATATAATGTTTTCCTCCCCCATGTAAATTAATTTTGTAATGTCCATTTTGGTGAACTATTTACAAATGAGATTTTACATATGCACTTCCAAGTTAAACATAGCCTCAAACATAATCAAATGTGTTTGGGCCTTCCACTTGCTGTTGATGTATGAGACTATCATCACCCTGGTTAAAGATGCCAAAATGAACCTTAATGTGCTTCAGTTATAAATAAATTTATGTGGGCAATTTGTTTGCCAATCTATTCCAACTTAATGGCTGGTTCTTTTACCATGATAAGTAAATTGGACCTAACCTACTACTACTACCACTTCTACTTATCATTTCTATAGCGCTATTAGACGTACGCAGTGCTGTACACTTGAACATAAAGAGACAGTCCCTTTCGACAGAGTTTACAATCTAATTAGGACAGACAAACAGGACAAACAAGAGATAAGGGAATATTAAAGTGAGGATGATAAAATAAGGGTTCTGAACAAGTGAATAAGGGTTAGGAGTTAAAAGCTGCATCAAAAAGGTGGGTTTTTAGCTTAGATTTGAAGACGGCCAGAGATGGAGATTGATATACCGGCTCAGGAAGCCTGTTCCAGGCATATGGTGCAGCAAGATAAAAGGAACGGAATCTGGAGTTAGTGGTAGAGGAGAAGGGTGCAGATAAGAGAGATTTACCCCATGAATGGAGTTCCTGGGGAGGAATGTAGGGAGATATGAGAGTGGAGAGGTACTGAGGAGCTGCAGAGTGAATGCACATAGATCAATAAGAGGCGTTTGAACTGTATGCAGAAACGGATAGGAAGCCAGTGAAGTGACTTGAGGAGAGGGCTAATAAGAGCATAACAACCCTGGCGGAATATTAGTCATGCAGCAGAATTTTGAACATATTGAAGAGGAGAGAGATGGCTAAATGGGAGACCTGTGAGAAGCAAGTTGCAATAGTCTAAGCGAGAGGTGATAAGAGCGTGGATAAGGATTCTGGTAGTGTGCTCAGAAAGGAAAGGGCGAATTTTGCTGATATTATAGAGAAAGAAACAACAGGTTTTAGATGTCTGTTGAATATGTGCAGAGAAGGAGAGGGAGGAGTCGAAGATGACCCCAAAGATACGAGCTGATGACACAGGAAGGATGAGAGTGTTATCCACAGAAATAGAGAATGGGGGAGGAGGAGAGGTTGGTTTAGGGGGAAAGATAAGAAGTCTTGGTCATGTCTAGTTTCAGATGGCGCTGAGACATCCAGGCAGCAATGTCAGACAGGCAGGCTGATACTTTGGCCTAGATTTCGGCTGAGATTTCTGGTGTGGAGAGGTAGATCTAGGAGTCATCAGCGTAAAGATGATACTGAAAACCATGGGATGAGATCAGACTACCAAGGGAAGAAGTATAGATGGAGAAAAGAAGAGGTCTCAGGACAGATCCCTGAGGTACACCAACTGACAGTGGGATAGAAGTAGAGGAGGATCAACTAGAGTATACACTAAAGGTACGCTGGGAGAGATAAGAAGAAACCGGAAAGAACAGAGCCCTGAAAACCAAGTGAGGACCGCGTATCAAGGAGTAGGCTGTGATCAACAGTGTCAAAAGCAGCAGATAGATCAAGAAGGATGAGGATAGAATAGAGATCTGGCCAGGAACAGATCATTGGAGACTTTAGCAAGCGCTGTTTCAGTAGAATGAAGGGGGTGAAAGGCAGATTGGAGTGGATCAAGAATAGCTTGAGATGAAAGAAAGTCAAGTCAACGGTGGTGAACAGCACGTTCAAGTATCTTGGATAGGAAAGGGAGGAGGGAGATGGGGCAATAGTTGGAAGGACATATAGGGTGCAATGAAGGTTTTTTAAGGAGTGGTGTGACTTTGGCATGTTTGAAGGCATCAGGAAAAGTCGCAGTGGACAGTGAAAGATTGAGGATATGACAGATAAAAGGGATGACACACAGTAGGAGAGATAGTGTTAAGTAGATGGGTGGGAATAGGATCAGAGGAACAGGTAGTTAGTTTTGAGGAGAAAATAAGATGTGTAGTTTCCTCTTCAGTGATTTCATAAAAGGAAGAAAAGGAAGCAAGGGTTGGAATGTTGAGAAAATGGACTAAGGGAAGGAGAGGTGGAGGTGACCTGGTTGAGAATTCAAGTTTAATCTTGTGAACCTTATCATGAAAGCCAGAGTCTGGGGGGAAAGTGGGTTGGAAATGAAGGCACTTTGAGCAGAGAGTTTAGTGTGGCAAAGAAACGTCGAGAGTTTGAGCCAAGAGAATTTGTCAACTGGATGTAATAGTCCTGTTTGGCGAGTAAAAGAGCAGACTAGAAGGAGGTCAGCAAGAATTTGAAATGTATGAAGTCAGCATGGGCACGGGATTTCAGCCAAGGCGTTCGGCAGAGCAGGCATAGGAATGTAGGTAGTGGATTCTAGAGGTCAGCCAAGGCTGGGGTTTGGTACGTTTTACAGAACGGGGAATGGGAGGAGCGAGAGTATCCAGAGCAGAGGAGAGAATAGTATTATAGGAAGAGACAGCTTCATTGACAGACTTGGATAACATAGTGGTAGAGAAGAGATTTGAAACACTGGATGACAGAATAGAAAGGTCAATAGCCTGAAGATTCATAAATATATTGGTTAAGATTGGATGGGACTGGGGAGGAGGGTGTTTAAGTGTGAAAGTTATCAGATGATGGTCAGAGAGGGGAAGAGTTGAGTCACAGAAACTGGAGAGTGAGCAGTTTGAGAACAGGATAAGATCAAGACAGTGGCCATTCTGGTGAGTGGGGGCAGTGGAGCACAGTTGAAGATTGAAAGAGGATGTTAAAGCAAGAAACTGAGAAGCATAAGAGTCAGAGGGATCATTAGCATGAATGTTAAAATCCCCAAGAATGAGGGAAGGTGATGAAGGTTCAAGAAAGAAGGAAAGCCAGGCATCAAAGTCAGTGAGAAAGGAAGAAAGGGACTTATCAGGGGGTCGATATATGACTGCTACTCGGAGAGGCAGAGGAGCAAATAGACAGATGGAGTGGACTTCGAAGGAAGAAAAACAGTGAGACTGAGGAGGAAGAAGAGGTTGAAATCTACAAGAGGGTGAAAGTAGTAGCCCAACACCACCTCCGCAGCCAACTGGGCGAGGAGTATGGGAGAAAAGATAACCTCCATGACATAGGGCCGCGACTGAAGCAGAGTCTTCAGGGTAAAGTTCAGTTAGGGCAAGCAGATGGAGAGTATGAGAGATAAAGAGGTCATGGATATAGGAAAGTTTGTTACAGACAGAGTGGGCATTCCACAGAGCGCAAGATAAAGGCAGGGAAGAAGGGGGGAGGAGAGGAACAGAAATTAGATTGGAAATATCATGGTGTGACCTGCACAAATAGGATGAGAGCTGATGTGGAGGACCAGGATTGGGATTAATGTCCCCAGCAGAGAGCAGAAGAAGGAGCAAGAGAGTACGGAGAAGAGTAGGAGAGGTATGATGACAGCGACGAAGGCGAGATGTACTCAGATAAAACGGAGATGGATGAATGAAAGGAAGGAAATGTTGAAGGTTGAGAACTGAGAAAAAGTAAGCGGAAAAAAGAGAGGGTGAGATGATGAATATAGAGGGTGGACAATGTGTTCCTGCAGTGTACAGTGGTTTCAGATGGAGAAACAGATTAGGAAGGGATAGTACCAAGAAGAAAAAGTGTACTGGAGCCATAAGTAGCAACTGGAAGAAAAATAAAATGTAAAGATAAAAATGCCCCGGTTGCATGGCACCTAGAGTGGAGGCCCTGAATGGATCAGAGTGGACTTGGGAGTCACCCCGGAGAAGGCTGTAAAGTATAAGCAGATGAGCTGCAGTCCTCCACAGCACCTGAAAGGCAGCTGGTGGTAGAGCTGGGCACCTCTCAGCTGAGAAGGCTTACCAGGGGTTAGGCTGAAGCCAGCATTCCTCCCCCTGAGGGTCGCCTGATCCTAGCCAAAAAGCATCTGGAAACCCTGGGCACCTGGAACTAGGGCCCTGGGAAGATCAGGGTAGACCTGGGAGTCACCCTGGATACAGCTGTGAAGATATGCAGAAGGGCTGCAAGTCCTCCACAGCACCTGATGGGAGCGCTGGGCACCTAGAGCGGAGGCCCTGAGTAGATCCTCCTCCTTCCTCTCCTTCTCTGCGCATATCCAGCAGATAGCCAAGACCTATCGCTTCTTTCTCTTTAACATCAGCAAAATTCGCCCTTTCCTCTCTGAGCACACCACCCGTACTCTCGTCCACGCTCTCATTACCTCTCGCCTTGACTACTGCAACCTACTCCTTAGTGGCCTCCCACTTAGCCATCTATCCCCCCTTCAATCTGTTCAAAACTCTGCTGCACGTCTTATATTCTGCCAGAACCGATATACTCATATCACCCCTCTTCTCAGGTCACTTCACTGGCTTCCAATCAGATACCGCATACGTTCAAGCTTCTCCTTCTTACCTACAAATGCACTCAGTCTGCAGCCCCTCATTACCTCTCTACCCTCATTTCCCCTGTACGTTCCCGCCCATAACCGCCGCTCACAGGACAAATCCCCCTCTCAGTACCCTTCTCCACCACGCCAACTCCAGGCTCGCCTCATTCTGCCTCGCCTCACACTATGCTTGGAATAAACTCCTGAGCCCTTACGCCAGCCCCCTCCCTGCCCATCTTCAAAATCCTTGCTCAATGCCCACCTCTTCAATGTTGCTTTCCGGCACCTAACCTTTATACCGTTCACGAAATCGAGACTGCCCCTATTTGACTGACTGTACATTTGTCCTTTAGATGGTAAGCTCCTTGATCAGGACTGTCCTTCTATGTTAAATTGTACAGTGCTGCGAAACCCTAGTAGCGCTTTAGAAATGTCAAGTAGTAGTAGTAGTAGATCGGAGTGGACCTGGAGTCACCCCGTAGAAGGCTGTAAAGGATATGCAGATGAGCTGCAAGTCCTCCACAACACCTGAAAGGCAGCTAGAACCTAAACCTGTTGTCCTAAGGTGACTGATATAACCACTTTTACATGTAATTCCCAATGTATACCCAAACTAGATGCCAAACACCATGTCATGCTAATGAAAACTGTTGTGCAGAAGTAGCCACTGCACACAAATTCAAATCCTTTAACAAATTATGTTAGGAGCAATGCCCGCCTCACAGCAGTTGGCAAAAAAACTGAAGACAGACTACAGACTGAATAGACTGTAGCAGGATCTGTGTGTAGAATCTAGCAGAAACCAGAATGTGCACAAAATGCAGATATATCTCCCCAATGAATACATCGAACTCCAAGATGGTTATGCAACTAACCCGGTGGGAACATTGTCCTATATCACTGAAGGATGCACAGAATTGCAAATGCATACTCGGTTAAGAACCTGCTGTCATGAGGAGAATGCTATAAATTTTGAAATGTAATCTGGAAATGGACAAAGAAAAATGCACACTGAAAGCTGCGTTTCCAATGAAAACTGTCGTGCTTCTACTCTAATTCAGTGTGTATTTTCTGAGTGACATCAAGCTGAAAACCAGTCTATGCCAACAACCCAGTAGGGGATTCTGTCTTGATATAAATACATTAACTGCTGACCACAATGGGGTTCCTTAAGCCCTTTGGATCAGAGCCTACTGCCCTGAAGTAACTGCAAAGGAAACGACTTTGGAATGGAATGGCTTGGACTCCTAGTGTGGAACCTCGCATCATGTAGCTATAGTTTGGGTTCCTCTTTCCTACATGCATCACTTTGTACTTGCTCACATTAAATGTAATCTGTCATGTAGAGCCTAGTCTCCCAGTATCATAAGGTCCTCTTGCAATTTCTCACAATCCACTTGTGATTTAACAGCTTTGAATTACTTTGTGGTTTTGGCAAATTTAATTACTTCACTAGTTATTCCCATCTCTAGATCATTTATAAATATGTTAAAAAGCAGTGGTCCCAGCATACTTTTTGCTATATTCTTGCTATATATCTTTTTTATTTGTCATAATTATTTTTAACATTAAAGCGCACAAATTTCTTGATGAGATTAAAACAATTCAGGTTAGAAGGAAAATATTATTGATGTTGAGGCCTGGAGTCTTGCAGTTGGGTGCCATACTTTTCCCATTCAAATGTGTAATTACATATCAGAATATTAACTATGTGGGTCTTTTACTAAAGGGCATTGTGATTTGCATTTACCATACCTTAACAGCATGTAAGGTGGGGTAAGCAGAAAGGCAGTGCAGCAACTATTGGGGGCATGCTCAGCATGTTCTCTGCAGATCCCATAAAGAAATGTTCATTAGTGTATTAACTCTGGTCAGTGCCAGGAACTTGTTAGCGCAGCTTAGTAAATGGACACCAACGTGCAAAGCTGGGTGCCCAATTTTAAAGAATTAGAGGGTAATCGGTTAACATACTTTTGTAAAAGAACCCATATGCTTTTTATGATCTGCCCCTGGATTCTATATAGTGCGCCTAGAGATCTGCATTGAAATCTAGACGTATTCTACAACCACAAGCGTAATTTAATTGGTTTAGCAGTAATCAGAATTGATAGCACTTAACAAGCAATAATGAGCACTAATTAGCACACAACTCTCTAAGTGTATTCTGTAAAAAACTGCACCTAAGTTCTAAGGCATGCAGTTCAAAAGGGGTGTGGCTATGCATGATGAAATGGGTGTTTTGTGGGCATTCCAAAATTTATGTGTGCAGTTATAGAATATGGCCTAGTGTGCGTAAATCTATGTGCAGAGATTTAGGCCACATTTCATTGGCCTAAATGGAAGTGCGTTGTTTCAGGCACTAGAATTCTGCCTAACATATTCTATACACCACACCTAAATCTAGGTGCTGCTTATAAAATATGCTTAGGCTGAAATCTTTACCGTGTGGATTTTTTGTGCAATATATATAGACTCTGGTTTTTGATCCAGATGGCGTTTTGGAGCGAAGTGTGCTCTGAGAGCTCCGCAAACCCAAGTGTTGTTCTGGGGGAATAGAACGTCCCCTTGGCGAGCTTTTTGTGAGCTATGGGAAAAGAAAGGGAAAGGTCATAGCCCCAGCCTCCTCGGGACCGACTGGGATCCCCACTACACGCCAGTTCACCTTAGAGGCGTGCGAAGTCCGAGCGCCGGTAGCTGCAATGTCTACCTCAGAGAACGCACAGACATCAGCGAACAGCAGTAGTGAGGGAGTGACTCTCAGCCCTCCCTCACGGGGCACAACCCCACCGCAACCCGGAAGCAATGACGAGATGGTTAGTGAACGATTGGAGAAGTCCAAGTGAGCTTAGATCTGCAGCCGTTCCGAGGAGGCCCCTCGCTGATTTCTCCGCTGGAGCAATATCAAATAGGCAAACGACGGCCACCTTGATGCCCATTCGACCCAGTGAAGTGTCTTCCGGAGGTACTTGTGGTATGGTAAGGCCCAAACTGTTACAATGGAGAATCTCTGGGATGCCATACAGGGGATTAACTCCTCCCTGGGAAAAATGTCTGAATCTCTCCGTGGAGAGATTTTAGAGCTTAAACATGATTTGCAACATTTATCTAGCGAGACGGAGAGATACAAAAATGACATAAAAGTTTGTGAAACTGAGATAAAATCTACTAAGGACTTGACTACTTTACTAATTAAGGAAAAAACTATGACAGCAAGGAAAATGGAATTTTTCGAAACCAGCTTAGGAAAAATAACTTGCGTTTCTTGAACTTTCCATTATCACCTTATACCTCTGCTACCGAGTTATTAAAGAAATATTTTACCGAAATTCTGGACTTAAGATGAAATCACCCACCAGTGATGAAGACCTTTTATATAAAAGGGAAAAAATGGACATCTAAATACTCACCTAGAGACACTAATCTTACTGATTTCCTTGAGTCATCTGTTGAAAAAGAACGAGCTACTTTGCTTGTCTCTTTTGCTTTCGAGCTGGATAAAATAAATATTCTACGTCTATACTTTAGACATATAAATGAAGTGTTCTGGGAGAAAGATTAACATTTTTCCAGATTTATCCAGGGAAACCCAATTAAGAAGGAAGAACTCCTGGCTTTAAGCCAAGAGTCCTGGCCCTTGCAGCTTCCTTCTTTATAAAGTTTCCCTGTAGATGCATTATTTCCTATGAGTTCAATAATTATTTCTTTACAGATCCCAAGAAACTTCAAGAATTTTTAGTTCATAGGGAGAATATGAGAAGATCCCCAGTATTAGCAGACCAGAATAATACTGCTGACTGATTGTAGCATTGCTAATACCTCTGCTCTAACAATAATGTTAATTTTCTGTTTTTGATTAGAATTATCCTGATTCTTGGATCAAAATTGTGGACTGAGAAATAGTTTAAATTGCAATTCTTTTTTGTTTTTCTTTTCCCTTATGTTTAAGTTTCAAATATTCCTGATAATGTTTGTATATGAATGTTAAAAAATTTAATACTAATAAAGAGAATTAAATACTAAATAGACTCTGGTCCAAAGTTTATATCTGGTACAGCATATAATACAGTAGAGCCTACTGCTAGGGGTGCCATTTTGTGAAATGAAGAAGGTATCAATCTTGCCCGAGGAACACCCTGGCCCCACAATAGTGAAACAGGTACCTCCATTAGGTATATGGGGACATAGAAGTGGAGGGGTGGGGGCATAGGCGCCCCATATAAGAGGCTTGGGGAGGCTAAGCCTCCCCAGCCCAGCTGTGACCTGCTTCCCCTGCCTTCTCGAATTCAACAGGGCAGCCAAGAACAACAAAATTGAACTTCTCTCCCTGCTGGCACGCGTGCGCGCCCCCCCCCCCCCCCCGGGCTCATTTTTTTTTTTACCGGCTCCGGCTGCAGCTGTCTGCCTGACTTGATAGGCTCCTTCCCCAGCGGTTCCGGCTCTGCCAGAAGTTGAACTAACATCTCACCCAGAGGCGGCCGCAGACTCAGTCAGTCTTGCGCAACACAGCACAGCGAAGCCTTCTATCTGGACCGCTGCAAACAGCGAAAATGAATCGCTGCACGCAGCACCTCTGAGGTACATGGAGACGGGGGGGGGGGGGGGCAGATACCAGGCCACTGGCGGAGGAGAAGAAGAAGAAAGGGAACTTTGGTGCAGACCAATACTTCGGGAAGGGGGAGTCAACTTCAGAGAGTGAGCGAGTTGCTGGGCCGGGGAGGGGGTATTGGGGAAGAAATGGGATTGGGAGGAAGGTTTAAAAAGTATTTTATGTATCTACGGGCAGGGGATTGGGAGAAAGGGCGAAATGTTGGTGGGGTGAGAGAAGCAGAAGCTGAGTGGAAGGTTAAAAAATATTTTATGTATCTACGTGCAAGAGATTCTCCTCAGGGAAGGAGAAATGTTGGGGGAGGGGAAGGTAAACAATATATTGCATCTACAGGGTGGGGGGTGGAAGGGCCCACCCAAGTTAATTCTGGGCCCACATAATACTACATAGAGAACATCATAGTAATGCAGTCTGTTATTGCTTTGTTGAACAACTGATGAGGGGATGGGGTGATGATGCTAGATGTTGAAGGGAGGAGAGAGAGGTGGGGGAGGCATAGGGGCAATGTTGGATGGTGGTGAGGGGCAAGACAGTGGGGCAATACTGGATTGGAGGCAGAGAAAGAGAGAGAGGTTTTATAAGTTAAAATAAAAATAAATATTTTGTTCCATGCAGATCTCTTTGTTTAAACATAACTAAATGGGCTATAAGCCCCTAATGCAGTCCATTGGTTTTCTTATATTTTGTTCTTGTGATGACTTATACTGTACCAAAGTTGAAACTCTTATCTGTATCTAGTCGTTAGTAGGAGTTCATTGTGAACACTATCCACCCTAATAGTTGTTTTGTGGCTGTATATGAGGAATTGTGATATTATGATCCCTTGTTTCATACTGAAATATTTCATATTGAAATATTGTTTCATATTGTAAGCCACATTGAGCCTACTGCTCTGTGGGAAAATGTGGGATACAAATGTAATAAATAAAAAATATTGTTGATGGTCTGTGTTTATATGGGTGGTGTATTGGTGTATTAGAGTCTGCCTAGTGTAATATTTACAGTGCTGCCTTTTCATGCATAATGTTACTTGACTAATGTGACCATTTCATTTTGGGATTTTCAATGAATGAAATAGCAGTGTTTAATAATTGATACATTTTGAATAGTAATACATTGGTTAATATGTGCTTTGAACAATCACTTTATTCTTTGACATATGATACATATCTAAAATCTAAATTTAATAAAAGGTATTAATTGTGACTATTTTATTTTTACTTATTTTTTTTTCTGTGTGTTGTCAGACAATTATGGATATAAGCCCCACCCCTGGCACCACCCCTAACTCCGCCCCCTTTAGCCTCCCCAAACAGTTGGGCCACCGACCGCCTATGGGTGGGGGACTGGGTACTTTCACTTTGGTGGGTGAGAGTGGGGACTAGGTGTTTCCACAGCAGTGGATGAGTGGGACTTCAGGTGGGGAGACTTAAAGCAGGAGGATCCTGCTCTGTTGACCCAGGGGTATCGGACCACAGATTTATGACCTGATACTCCCAGGCAGTGAAATAGCCCCAGCAAAAAACTGAGATTATTTTACTATCATTTTGAGGCCCTACCTCAACTTGAGGTATATCACCACAAGTTGTATTGTGGTATTTACATAGTAATGAGATGCAAAACATGTATTTGTATATTTTGTATCTCATTACTATGTAATCCGTGGTGACTTAAATATCAACATGGGAAATTAAGTCAGGCCACATTAGGACTCTTTAAGCTTCGTTAAGGGGCTTATAACACAACTTAAAGCTCTAACGTGGCTTGGTAGACTTGAAGACTTGAGGAAATCTAGGGACCCTGTTTACTAAGGTGTGTTAATGTTTTTAGCGCACACTAATGCTAAAGACATCCATATATTCCTATGGCTGTCTCTACCATTAGCATGTGCTAAAAACGCTAGCGTGCCTATAGGTCAGCTTAGTAAACAGTGCCCTAGTTTTATTTCCTGGTGTGAGCTGCATACTTTTTCACATGTTGACAGATACTTTTGATATGGCTTGGCCACAGGATGCTGAGTCTGATGTACCCGTAGCCTGACCCTGTAAACATATCTTATGTTCTTATTTTAATTATAATGGGAAAAAAATGGAAATCTATAAACCACCTGACACGTTAAGGGGCCCTTTTACAAAAGGGTTGTAGAGTAGCGCCGGTTCGACGCACAGCAATTCAGCCCTACTGCTGGTCTCCTGAGGGAGCCCGGCGGTAGTTCTGTCTCCTGCCATGCACCAATTCTGGTGCTAGAAACTATTTTCAATTTTCTACCACCAGGCTACAGCCAAAGCCCCTACCATCTCTGAAATAGCAGGTGGTAGGGCTCCCCAGGAAATGACTGTGCAGCAAGTGTTTAACTTACCACACAGCCAGTTCATTCCTTAAAAGCAAAAAAAGCCTTTTACCAGCGGCAGGGGTAAAAGGTGGCCTCGGCGCACGGCAAACCCATGTGCCGATGCCACCGTAAGGCCCCTTTTAGCGCTGTTTCGTATAAGGGGCCCTAAAATAGGAGTGAACCTAAATCTATCAAATTAAAATTAAAATAAAATAGAATAATAATATACTGATAAGCTAGAACTATGTCAAAGCAGATACATGTATTGCATATAATATGATGCCTTTTTCCGAAATGTGTACCAATTATAACAACATTAAATTCCAATTAAAAAATCATGTGTATCGCTATATTAATACTAATATAATGTAATGATATTATTGCTTTTGTCAGTGTTAACAGTATTATGGGACTCCAATCTTACTCAATTGTACATAACATAAGTAGAATGTTGTCTGAAAAAAATACATTTGACAGAAATGGAATTTTCTAAACTCATTTGTTTTCTTGCTGTAAATGTAAAGAGAAAGCTACATTTTCCAACTTACATTCCTTGTGCCTGCTATACAGGAGTTAGCTGATTCTTAGTAAGTAGAGAAATACACTACCATTACCCCCTACGTAAGCACATTGCCACTATTATATGGAATTGGTAATATTTATCAAGCTAAGCATACACATAAAGTTCTTGATTGTATTGTATCTTTCCAATTGTTTCACTATATACATGTCTATGTTCCTTCTATTAACTGAAGGACTTTATTGTAACAGCAAATTTTTATTCATCTCAGCTCTTTTGGTTATTACAACACAAAATGGGGTTCCAGTCACTGATTATGACTACAGTATTTCTTCTTCGATTTCTTATTTAATTTCTTGGAGAGGGAATACATCATATCCTATATCCCAACAAAGATTACTGCCAAAACTGTTTTCACAGCAAAACAGGGGAAATAGCCACCAATGTATCACACGGCACAAATAACATTCATAGAACAAATATAAACTTCTACATTCATTTCTTACGATTTCTGTTTGAGATAACTATTGTTGTACACTTATCAATTCTTTCATAGAATATATATACCTCTACGATTTACTCTAATTCATCTGAACGAAAATGATATATTACACTGACAATTGTAACCTCCTGTATTCACCTACCCTTGACATCAAAAGATGAAACAAAACTTAGAAACGGAATGAAAACATTGCACCTTTTATTTGCAAACTGAAATCAAGGACAACCTTCCTTTATATTTTTATTTGCATATTTTAAGTTCAGAATCTGTTCTTACAAAAAAAGAGAACGTGGCCATGTTGATGCCCTTTTAATGGGTTGCAAAAGTGCAACTACAGAGGCTTCAGTATTTCCAGAATATAGCAACATGTCTGTTAATAAGTTTGAAAATATCAGATCATGTTATCTAGCATTAAAGGAGTGGTAGAAAGAAGAGATTTTGAATTGCTGTCTTTGATGTTTAGGCCTTAAAACAGACTGTTCACTCAACTGCATTTTGTACTTAAGATATGAATTAGCATGCACTAACAACACGGTGGCTAAACAGCTATCACATGCTAACTGCATAATGTGAAACAAAGCAGAGTGCATTGGAGAATGGGTGGAAATTGTGCCTTATAGTTAATGGGGCTGATGCTCAGATGCTCATGGTAGAATGTAACCAAGTGCAGGAAAATTGCTGCGGCATGCTCAGAGTAATGGGCATACAAAGTAATGCCATATCACCTTTAAAGCTAAGTTCACGTTTTGATTTATTTGATTTATTTAATGCACAATTAGTACTCACTACATAGGCAATAGCACTTTATATATATAAAAAATGTTAAGAGTAGCCCGATGAAAGAAGTGCTATACCATTTGGCATAAACCAGTATTGCCTGAAAAAGTGGATATTTGTCTGAGGGCACTCTTTAAAATATTAAAGAACATACAGTTAATATTGAATTTCAGAAGACAGTTGGATTGTGCGATTGATGCCAATGTTACAGCTGATCGTCCTGGTTCTAGTATATGAATGTTAAAACTGTGGCAGTAACTTGCAGATCAGGCACTCACAGGAAAGTTAGAGTTCAGTTTTAAAAAAGCATGCTGTGGGTTACATCCAACCCATACTAATACCTGTTCCTGCCCCTCTCCCTTCAAAAATATCCCTGGTGTCTAGCAGCACCCATACCAGCCCCCATATATCTGAACCCCCCCCCCCCCCACTCTCACAGCCTCTCTCGCCCTCCCCTTAAGTTTTTTTCCAAAAAATCCCTGGTGTCTATCCCACCCTTATCCTATCCCAAGGCTCCCCCAAGGCCTCCGATCCTCTTAGCTAAAAAAAGGGCAGGAATAATGCCCACTCGCTCCTGACTCTGGGGGCCATCACCATCAAAATGGTGGCATCCAGCCCACGCGGTTCATCCAGGGTTGCAACGGGCAGGGCCTGCCTACCATATAAGGGATTTTATCAGGGGGGCTCAGGGGACTACTCAGGAGGTCCTCGGGGGCAGGGGGTTCAGGTAGGAACAATGTTTAGTCACTCATGCCTAGTCCAATGCCAGCCCCCCAAAAATGGTTTGACCAACTCTAGAGTTCATAGAAATATGACCCCTAGTGGTACTTGTGCCATTTTGGGACCAGCACCAGACTGGGCAGGAGTGACTGGGCATTGCTACTGACCAAACACCCCCAATAACCCCCTGATGAGCTCCCCTTGGACCACCAATGATAGCAAGGTAGCCATTTGAGGTAGCAAGAGATGCTTAGAAACATTTAACATCAGGTAAGGCTTGCTGGTTTTGATGCTTTTTTTTCCTAAAATATATTTTTTTAATTATTTTTAAAATTTTACTTTTGTATTGAAGTGTCTTGTTTAATATTGCTATAATTTTTTTAAATGTTGATGTCATGGAATGTCTCTTGCTAAAATATTGTATTAGCAATATGCACAGAAAAAAAAAATCAGTTTGATTTGTATTTGGGTCAGTCACCAGTTTTATTCATCTTTGGGCTTTGAATTATTCCAACAATTATTTTTGACATCAGAAATTGCAGATCTGCTGTAAGTGATCTGTAACCCGTTGTCAAAATCATCCATAGTACCTGAAGATTGGAGGGTGGCCAAAGTAACACCTATTTTAAAAAGGGGTCTGGGGTGATCTGGGAAATTACAGACCAGTAAGCCTGACGTCAATGCTAGGCAAAATAGTTGAAACTATTATAAAAAACAGAATCACTGAACACATTCTATTCCAGAGCAAATATGTACACTTCCAGGGTACTTTCTTTTTGATAAGTATAAAATGTTTAACTTAACAACTACTTTTTTGACCTTTGCATGTATTCTTATCTTATTGTAACCAGCTTAGATTCTTTGCTAACAGAAGGATATAAATACCAATAATAGACTAGAACATGGTTTAATGGGACAGAGTCAACATGGATTCAGTCAAAGGAAGTCTTATCTCACCAATTTGCTTCATTTCTTTGAATGCACGAATAAACATGTGGATAAAGGTGAACTGGTTGGTGTAGTGTATCTAGATTTTCAGAAAACATTTGACAAAGTACCATGGGACAGGAGACAATGTTCTGTTGTGGATTAGGAATTGGTTGATGGATAGAAAACAAAGGGTAGGGCTAAATGGTCAATTATCTCAGTGGAGGCGGGTGAATAGTGGAGTGTGCCAGAGATCTTGAAACTGGTGCTATTTAACATATTTATTGATGATCTGAAAATTGGAATGACAAGTGAGGTGATTAAATTTGCAGATGACACACATTATTCAAAGTTGTGAAAATGCATGCGGATTATGAAAAAATGCTGGAAGACCTTAGAAAGTTGAAAGACTGGGCATCCAAATGGCAGATGTGATTTCATGTGGACAAGTGTAAAGTGATGCACATCGGGAAGAATAATCTAAACCATAGTAATTTGATACTAGGTTCTACCCTAGGACTCAGCACCCGAGAAAAAGATCTTGGTGTCATTGTGGCCAATGCCCTGAAATCTTACACCTAGTGTGTGGCGGTTGCCAAAAAAGCAAACAGATTGCTAGGAATTATTAAGAAAGGGATAGAAAATAAGACAAAGAACATAATAGCGCCTCTGTATCGCTCCATGGAGTGACCACATCTGTGTGCAATTCTGGTTACCGCAACTTAAGAAAGACATAGCAGGATTAGGAAAGGTTCAAAGAAGGGCGACCAAAATGATTAAGGGGATAGAACTCTTCTCATATGAGGAAAGATTTAAGTTATAACTTTTCAGTTTGGAAAAGAGATGGCTGAGGGGAGATTTGATAGAGATCTACAAAATACTGAGTGGTGTAGAATGATTAAATGTAAACTGATTTTTTACTATTTCAAATAGTAAAATGACTAGGGGACACACAAGGAAGTTACATAGCACTACTTTTAAAACCAACAGGAGGAAATATTTTTCACTTAACAAATAGTTAAGCTCTGGAACTCATTGGCAGAAGATGTGGTATCAGTGGTTACAGTATCTGGGTTTAAAAAGGGGTTGGACTATTTCCTGGAGGAAAAGTCCATAGTCTGCTATTGAGACAGATATGGGGAAAGCCACTGCTTGTCCCTGGGATCACTTGCATGAATCTTGCTATTATTTGGGACCTAAATTGGCCACTGTTGGAAGCAGGATACTGGGCTAGATGGACCATCGGTCTGACCCAGTATGGCTATTCTTATGTTGTATGTAAAATCCCTAACCCTCAAAGCACAGATGAAACTCCGAGTGGAGTTGGGTTTTGGAGACCACAGTTTAAGAGGGACTTGCTGGCTGGAGAAACTCAGCAGTCTGCCTAATCCAGATAAGTGTTTTTTCCTTTTATAAATTGAACATTTTGAGAATTATTTGGACATTTATATTGAATGGTTACAAGGCAACACTTATTATGCACATGTGATGCACATATCAAGCACTACTAAAGTGGTTATGGGTTCTCAATAGGTTTTGATGATTGTTACTAGTATAAGCCTATTTAACCGCTAATAGAGGGTAAATCTATATAAGGCATGCCTTCATTTAGGCATGTCTGATACGTGTAAATGCAGAACAGGTGACACTTATGCAAGCATTTACACAAAGCACTATTCTGTAAGTTCATGCATATGTGGAATAGCATGCAATTGAAAAGGGGGTGTACATGTTGAAGGAGCATAGGAGACACATGAGAGTGTCACCTATTAGCACTCATCTTCTAGAATACTATCATATGACGTGTTGATTTATGATCTATGTGTGCTCTCCTACACCTGCCATTGACATGACTTAAGCAGGGATGCCTTAATTTTTGTGCACCAACATGGGTTTGCGCTAGTATTCTGTAATGGTATCAAGGCACCCTGATGCTGTCATAGCATTGGCACTCCTCACATTGCATTGGCATGCAAAAAAGGAGGCACCAATTTATAGAATTGCAGTGATATAGTTTAAAGCTACATTGATTGCTATCAGTATTATATAAGATATTTCTAATCACTTAAATTTAACTTTATGAAGTTGACTAGAGAAAACATTCATTAATTATTTAGGACAGGCTTTGAGAAATTTTCACTAAATCTAGGAACAAGCCCATCGTTCTCTGACATATTGATCTTTCCCTTTTAAGCTCTTTCCTTCCTTTCTTTTCTGCCATTTTGTCCAGTCAAATTTCACCCTCTTTCTCACCCTCCAATTCTTACCTCTTCTTTATTTTTCACCTGCCTTTCAACTTCCATTTCCTTCTCTCAGTGCTTAGCTCTCCCATTTCTGCTCTCAATCCTTCTCAAGTCTCCTATTGCCTTCTGTTACACGCTCCCCATTACCACATTTTTTATTCTCTGTACTCACCATCTTCTCACTCATTTCCTGGACAAACCTTTATGGCTTCTTCCACATGGTTCCATCATGTTCAGCATCTCCCCTACCTCCAACTATGTAGCTCATCATCTCCTCTCTCTCCTCTCCACAGTCCAGTATCTCTTTCTTTCCAATCACCTATCCTTACAGCCCAACATTTTCCCTCTTCACCACCTCATTATGGGTCGAGGACGTCCATGTGTTAGGCATGCCCAAGTCCCGCCTTCGCTACACCTCCGATACGCCCCCTTGAACTTTGGCCATCCCTGCGATGGAAAGCAGTTGGGGATGTCCAAAATTGGTTTTCGATTATACTGATTTGGACAAGCCTGTGAGAAGGACGTCCATCTTCCGATTTGTGTCAAAAGATGGGCGTCCTTCTCTTTCGAAAATGAGCCTGATGGTGACCTGGCAGCTGGGATTTGTTAAGCCCTGATTTAGGATATAATTTTTGTTCTTAATGCTATTCTGTGCATAACATTTTTGTGATGCCAATATTTGTGCACAGAATTGCATTCCAGTACATGTACAGATGTGTTACAGTACAGTGCTTTCTCCTCAGACCTGTGTACAGCTCTAGATGCCCTTAGCTAATTCATCTAGGCCTCCTCAGACTTAACATTAAAACCTCAGCATTATACTCAGCCTTAAAGTCTTCTGCACACTTCTCTGCATCTGGGCAGAATAACTAATAGCCTCTCTACTATTGATTTTAATATGCTATGCACTGGTGTCTAACTCAAGGCTTTACACGGGGTTAGCTTCTATGCAAAACTCTTTTCTGCATTGTGTGCCCAGAAAATTCTGCACAGACATACTAATCCTGCACTAATGTCTGCTCATTTTTGCTGCTTTTGGTCCCTTAGTGCAGTATAGGTGAAAAGAGAGGAAATACGTAGCTTCAGCAAAAAGCAAATCCAACATATAAAGAAACAGCTTACTGAGAGCCAGTGACTAATTGATTGATCTAGTTTATTAATTAAAAGAGCAACCTCAACAACAATTGTAATGGTTTATGGTTTGTTGAATTTTCTATAATGCCTTCTTTGCAAAATAAAGTCAAGGCAGTATGTAAATGTCCAAGCAGAACATCACATGCCTGACATGTTTCGGCACCTCAGTGTCTTTGTCAGAAGAAAGTGAACAGTTCATCTAGGACTATAATCCCACCTTAGGGTAAACACCAGAAATTCTTATGGTTGCTCACGAAAAGCACCCTGAGCACACAATCCCCCTAATTTCTGTATATGGTGCTCAAAATGTTGCACGCAAATTTGGGTGCATGCTCAATTTTCGCATGCAATTTAATTGAACAACAAACCAATTAGTGGCAATAATTTATTTATTTATTTATTTGTTACATTTGTACCCCGCATTTTCCCACCTATTTGCAGGCTCAATGTGGATTACATATTACTATGAGACGTTAGCCGCCTCCGGTGATGATAACAAATACAAAGTGATGTGATTATCGAAAGAGATTATCCTGCTTATAATCGAAAGAGAAAAACGCCTATATTGCGACCCAAATTGGGAGATGGGCGTCTTTCTCCCGTGGGTGCCAAAATCGGTATAATCGAAAGCCGATTTTGGGCGTTTCCAACTGCAATCCGTCGCGGAAACGGGTAAAGTTGATGGGGGGTGTCGGAGGCGTGGAGTAGGCGGAACTGGGGCGTGGTTATCGGCCGAGAAGAGATGGGCGTCTTTAGTTGATAATCGAAAAAAAGGCGTTTTTACCACGATTTTGGGTCACTTTTTGTGGACCCTTTTTTTCATGAACAAGTCCCAAAAAAGTGCCCCAACTGACCAGATGACCACTGGAGGGAATCAGGGATGACCTCCCCGGACTCCCCCAGTGGTCACTAACCCCCTCCCACCAAAAATCCCCACTTTAAAACCTTTTTTTCCAGCCTCTATGCCAGCCTCAAATGCCGTACCCACCTCCATGACAGCAGAATGTGTTCTATCCTGTGACAGCCCCTGGTTCTGATGTGGCTCTCGGATGAGTGTGACATCTTTTCTATTTTTGAATTACAGTGCTGTTAAATGCATATATTCTTGGTACTTTAGCAAGGTAGTTCTATTATTAGGCTTCAGTTTACTGTTTTTGAGTTTACTTCATTTAGAGGGGCATAATCGAACGGCGCCGGCGAAATCGATGGCCGGCCATCTTTGGGGCCGGAGCCGTAAGCAGGCGGAGCCAAGCGTATTTTCAAAATACGCTTGGCGCCTGCCAAATCGCTCGCCGGGTTTACAATAGGATCGCTGGCAGATTGCCGGGTTTAGATGAGATGGCCAGCTCCGTTTTCTAGCCATAATGGAAACCGGACCTGGCCATCTCAAACCTGGCGAAATGCAAGGCATTTGGGTATGGGAGGAGCCAGCATTTCTAGTGCACTGGCCCCCCTCACATGCTAGGACACCAACCGGGCACCCTAGGGGGCACTTCTAAAAAATTAAAAAAATTACACAATTAGCTTCCAGGTGCATAGCACCCTACCCTTGGGTGCTAAGCCCCCCCGAATCCGCCCCAAAACCCACTGGCTACAACTATACAGCATTACCATAGTCCTAAGGGGTGAAGAGGGGCACCTACATGTGGGTACAATGGGTTTTGGGGGGGTTTGGAGGGCTCCCATTTACCACCACAAGTGGAACAGGTAGGGGGGGATGGGCCTGGGTCCACCTGCCTGAAGTGCACTGCACCCACTACAAACTGCTCCAGGGACCTGCATATTGCTGTCAGGGAGCTGGGTATGATATTTGAGGCTGGCATACAGGCTGGCAAAAAATGTTTTAATTTTTTTTGTGTGCATGGGAGGGGGTTGGTGACCACTGGGGGAGTAAGGGGAGGTGATCCCCGATTCCCTCTGGTTGTCATCTGGTCAGTTGGGGCACTTTTTGGGGACTTGGTCCTAAAATAAATGGACCAAGTCCGGCCGGCAAAATGATCGTTCGAGCCGGCCTTTTTATTCCATTATAAGGGGAAGCCGGCCATCTTGTAACCACGCCCCGCCCCCTTCCTGCCTTTGCTACCCTACCAACACGCCCCCTTGAAGGTTGGCCGGCGCCGCAATGAAAAAGCATTTGGGGCCAGCCAAAATCGGCTTTCGATAATACTGATTTAGCTGAGACCAAGAGATCTCCGGCGATCTTCCGATTTGTGTCAGAAGATCGCCGGCGATCCCTTTTGAAAATAAGCCTGTTATTGTATTTATGTTTATATTTGGTTACTTTACTATTGTTATACTCTTAACAAAATTGTAAGTTTTATGTTAATCTGTACCTGCTGTACACCGCCTTGGGTGAATCTCTTCATAAAGGCGGTTAACAAACCCTAATAAATAAATAAACAAACAAACAAACAAACAAACAGTTAACACAGTACATTAGTCTACACTGACTGCCACATCAGGTAATATGGAAAATGTTGAATGGGAAAGAAATGGGTGGGGACTGTGGCTTACAGTTAATACATATCAGTCTGTTAATATATATCATTTGCTAATGCTACAGATAACATAATGTGGTTAACTATGCCTTTAAGGGGTATAGCTCACTGAATTTTATATTTTCCATAAACTGAATGCTCTGTAATGAGCTATGCTCTGCTTTAACAGCATGGTAGCCTTCCCAAAAATGCTAGGAGGTACAGTACCTCTGCAGTAACTATTTAAGGCATTTACTACTACTTATCATTTCTATAGCGCTGCAAGGCTTAGGAGTCCTTCTACTAAGCTGCAGTAAAAAGTGTCCTGCAGTAGTGCAAACATGTCTTTTGGGCATGCACTGGGCAATTTTTTACCGTGTCTAGGAAAAAGGGCCTTTTTTAAGAGGCCAGAAAATGGATGTCCACTAAAATTGAAACCAGCGTACATCCATTTTTGGCCTGAGACCTTACTGTCACCCATTGACCTAGTGGTAAGGGCTCACATGCTGTATGCATGGTGACCGGTCAACACATGACAACTGCCAATGAACATCGGAAACACCACACGCGGTTGAAACTTTAAAAATGTGTCCTGGTGTTATGGGCATGCGCCAAATCCAAAATTTCTGCCAGGGAGTGTGCTAGCCTGGTGGTAGTCTTGTTTTGGCACATGTTGCACACACATAGAGCCTACCACACCTTTGTAAAAGGGCCCCTTACATCGTTACTGCAGAGGTACTATATGTTTCACACTTTTACAGCTGCAGTTAACATGCCTTTTGTGCAAACCCTTAGTTTACATTAGTAAACAGAGCTCATTATGCATAAGGAATGCATTTCCATGAGACAGAGCCAAATATCCCCCGAGTCAGTTCATTTGCAGTGCGGAAAAACAGCCCATAAATCAAAATATGCGAATATTCTGATATTCAACATTTTCCGTATCTCAGTAACTTTACAGCAGAATAGAAGCTCTTAGTTTACGTATGGGTAATTCTTGTTTATTCTAACCAAGATACAGTAAAAATAAAAAAGACATCTCATGAGACTTTTCAGTATGATCCCTTCTCTTATGATATGATAGTTTTTCTGCATATCTTAAGACAGAAAAGAAAAATCATTGCAACAATTCGTATACAGGTGATGTTAATAAGACATAAATGAAGAATTCAAAGCTATTTTAATATATTAAAATAATGCAGTTGTACAAATAGAGCTTTAGAGGAAGCATGTGTGTGTGCTTGGCTGCCATGACTAATTATGTATCCATGTAATGTGTGTTCAGTTTGAGCGTATTTAAATAGCAGAAATGCTCATTAGCTCTAGTGTATCTGTGAAGCTTCAGTAAACAGTTTAATGGTTTTTATGTGTAACCAATTTCATAAGTTCCTGTAATTTTGTTTCAGCAGCTCATTAGTGTGATTTCTGATTTTTGATCACCATTATAAGCCTTTCTTCGACTGAAAATTGCTAGCACACAATTTCAAGAAAAAAAACTGAAGGTAGTACTTCATTTAAATAATTTAATTCCAAAGTAAAATTATGTTTGCAAATATAGAAATAAATGCTATATTTTAAAACTTAAGGTGAACATTTTAACAAAGCTATAATTAGGTTAAAACAAATTGTTATAATTGATTGTGTTGCTTCTTAGCAATACAATTTTAAAACCTTATTGTCATGCCCGGGTCAACGAGAGGACCAAAGATGTGCACTTTCACCTATTACAGCTCCCTTTCCTTTCGAGCCCTCCAGTATTCAGAATCTGCCAGAACTTGAAGCATATGGGTCCCAAGGATCAAGGAGTGGATGCTGGACATCAAGTGGAGGAGGAGACAGGAGAGGTACTGAGCAGAGGACAAATCCAAGATGGCATGCAGAGGCAGAAGAGTCCAAGAATAGGCACAGGGCAAGGCAGGCAGCATAAAGTTCATTAGCAAAGGAATAGCCAACATCAAACACCAAGGATCAGCAGAGCTCAAAGCATTCAGAGCTACACAATAGTCCTATCTGAGAACAAAGAAGACTGGGAGTTCCAAGGTATATACATATGTGTAGGGATCAACTATTTTTAAGGAGGTATAGTTAATTACTGCTGCCATAGATTGAATTAAGGGGCCTATACAACAAAGATATGTACACATTAAGGATCATTTTTTTCATTCTAACTATAATATGCTGTGTGAGAAGGTCTTAATATGCATGGTAAGCTGGTCCCTCATCACATTAATGTGTAGGTTCTAAAATAGACCTGAGCACAAATGTAAATGAAGATAAATCATTTGTGAACATGGCTTTTTCTGAGCCTATGGGAATTTGCATAAAATGTTTCCCATTTACTATTCTCCATGGGCCTTGTAGAGCCAGAAAATGTAACAGCTTCCTTGGATCAAAAACTGGCATACTAAGTCCAGAATAAACATAAACTAAGAGCATGTTTGGTTGTCACAGGAGCACTTCCTGAATCTAATCTGAGATCAGCATTAAGCAGTGTTTGGTAGTTAGTGTGTCTGCCACATTTCTTTAGAGCCATCTATCGCACTTTAGATTTGTTCAGCTGATTGGGCTTGGGGGTACCTTCCAACTGAAGTATCATTGTTTTCAGTTTAATGGATGAGGAAAAGGAGAGTGAGAGGAAAGAGAAAGCATATGACAGATGCTGGGGGAAGAGATGACATGGAAATGGTGGCTCAATGCTGTGCTGGAAAAGGAGAGAAATATAGGAAGAAAGATACTGGGAGAAGAAAGAGAAGCAGGAAAAATGGGCACTAGAAAAGAGAAAGAAAGGCAAGAAAAAGGATGCTGGGAGGGATGCAATAAAGGAAACAGTGCTGGAAAAGAAGAGGAAAACAGGATGGGGAACCATTGGGGGGAAAAAAAGAGGAAACAGAGGAAATGTGTGTTGGGCAAAGGATAGAAAGGCAACAGGGCCGTGCTAACCCGGTAAGTGGGGTAAGCACGGCAGGCGGGCGCCTCATCTTCAAGGGCGCCGCCGCCGCCGCCGGCCGAATCAGTGTTGGGTTTAATAAAATTAAAAAATACAAACCTCTCTCGCGTTGGCGCCTATATGCGCATGCGCTGCTGGCTCTGGATGCTGCCTTCCCGTGCGCTGCGCTCGTTCGTCTGTTTAGGCTTAGTTAGCACCGCCTCAGCGTGACGCACGGCATTTCATCATCATGCCTGGAGCCTCGCAGGCAGTCCGACTCCGAAGGATGGATGTTGCCGACAACGCTGCCGCGTTGGAACTTGTAGTAGTGCTGTGACTGTGAGAGGGGAGAGGAGAGCCGGCGCCGCTGCTTGGATCATTGGATGATCAGCTGCTGCTGCCCGCTCCCGCAGCGCTCCGCAAGTCCGCATTAATTTTGTTTTTTGAGAGAGAGTCAGACTGGTGGACAAGGACATCATTGGTATTGGTAAGGACGGTTTCGCCTTGTTAACTTTTCATTATGGCTGGCTGGCTGGCTGGCCCTACACTTATCGATAAAGAAAAAGTTACATTTGAGGCTGCAGGTTGGGGGAACTGGAACCAACCAGGCCAGCTGGGGAAGAAAAGAAAAACAAGCCAAGGAGGAAATTTCTGGGGGGGGGGGGGGGGGGAGAGAGAGAACAAGCTAGCTAGAATCACAGAGGGCAGGAAAGGAAAATAAGAGCTGATGGAACAGAAAGGCAAAGAGGAAGATAGGAAAAACAAGGCAAGGAAATTCTGTGTGTTGGGGGGGGGGGGGGGTAAAGAAAGTTACATTTGAGGCTGCAGGTTGGGGGAACTGGAACCAACCAGGCCAGCTGGGGAAGAAAAGAAAGACAAGGCAAGGAGGACATTTCGGGGGGGGGGGGGGGGGGGGAGAGAACAAGCTAGAATCAGGGAGGAACGAAGGAGGGGAGAGTAAGGGCAGGAAAGGAAAATAAGAGCTAATGGAACAGAAAGGCAAAGAGGAAGATAGGAAAAACAAGGCAAGGAAATTTCTGTGTGTTGAGGTAGCAAGGAGGGTAATCAATCATGTGATAGGCTTTCAGTTTTGTATAGTACTACTACTTCTATTTAACATTTCTAAAGTGCTACTAGGGTTACGCAGCGCTGTACAAGTTAACAAAGAAGAACAGTCCCTGCTCAAAGGAGCTTATAATCTAAAGGACAAGAATGCAGTCAATCAAATTGGGGCAATCTGGGTTTCCTGGTTAGTCCAATGGTTAGGTGCCGAAAGCCAAAGCGACATTGAAGAGGTGGGCTTTAAGCAAGGATTTGAAGATGGGGAGGGATAGATCCTGTGTAGTGTTGTTATTTAGTGTTTAAGATGGATGATTATGGTATGCCTTCTTGAAAAGATCTGTTTTCAGTAGCTGTGTGCAAATGTATAAGAAACTAGCTTTTAGAAAATTGAAATAAAATATGAGCCTTTTTTTTTAACTTTCCACATAGGCACCCTGTTATAATCAGGCTCTTTATATTTGTTATATGTAGATTGAATGTAGGTACTTTTACACCTTAATACTAACTTGACTGGCACCAACTAAAGTTCATTTAAATGTCACGTTGAAATTCTAAAGCTGTGTTATTCTAGATCTGTAAAGGGACCGGTGCTATATTGTACTGATCTGCAAATGGGAATGATGAGTGAGGAAATTAAATTTGCAGATGACACAAAACAATTCAAATCTGTTAAAATGCATGTGGATTGTAAAAAATTGCAGGAAGACCTTAGGAAGTTGGAAGACTGGGAATCCCAATAGCAGATGAGATTTAATGTTGGCAAGTGCAAAGTGAAACATAAAGCTAAGTGGTTGTAAACCCTTTATTTGTTCAGCAATCCCACAAAGATGCACTCCATCTTTCTGCTCCTATTTCCTTTGCATCTTGTGCCAAACCGGGGGGGGGGGGGGGCGCAGCCAACTGGTAGTCTGCAGGGGGGCACCAGAGACCCTTGGCACGGCCCTGAAAGGCAATAAGAAGGAAAGAGATAATGGAAATGGGTCTTGGAAAAAGGAGAAACAATCAGGAGGAAGGATGTTGGGAAGAGAAAGAAGAGACACATAATAGGGTGATGGAAAAGGATGAGACAGATAAGAGAATTAATAGGAGGATAATAGGAGGATAGGACGAGAGAGAAAATGAGTGCTAAAATGGGAGATAAATGCAAAGAGGGTGAATGATGAGGATTGGGGAAAGCAGGTAAGAGAGATACTGGAGATATAGGTTTGAGGGTAAGGAAGGGACTCTAGGTCACGGAAGGAAAGCCAAAGTAGTTAAACTCAGAAATTTTCTGGGGATTGGGGGTGGGGGATCTCAGGACTGAGTGGTGAATAGATAGGGTGAGAAAGTAGGAACTGATGAATTAAGTTGAGAAAGAGTTGGTATTGACTTTGGGTGGAGGTATGTACTGAAAAATGAAGAAATTTGGGGAGATGGAGTGAAAGACCTGGAGAGGCTGGGGTGGGCTTAGGAGCCAACAGAAAGGGATGGAAGGCTGTGGAGAGATTAAAAGCCAGATAAAGGGGATATGTCTTTGAAGTGTCAGAGAGGATAGAAAAGGAACAAGTAAAAGGGGGGAATGAGAGACTGGATAGATCTTTACTGTCTAAATATCAATTAGTTCTATCTTTTCTTGGTGTCAAAGGAGTAAAATCTAAGGCTGCTTTTGTTTGGAATGCCTTGCCAACAGAAATACAAATTCAAAACAATATGTTATTTCATTGAAAACTAAAGATTTTCCTCTTTAAAAGTTTGAAATTATTTGAAGAAGTTTAATTTAATATGTAGATGCTGCAATTATAAAGAAAAAGTGTGAAGGTAGTGGCGAAATTCTATCAAGTTACATCATTAAATCAAATATTAAACACGTTCACAATCATTAACATTAAAGAGGAAGTTATATAGATGTGGTAAAAGCTGAGATGCGGTCAAGGTATGTGGTATCTCTGTGCCACAGACAACTGATTTCTGTGGTAAAGGACTAACGATGCCTTGCAAGCAGCGTTAGTCCAGCAGGCCTGGGAGCATCATGTCACCAAGCCGCAGCCCTTCTTACTACTTACTAGTATGATTAGATTTATTGGAAACTTTCTTGCTGTGTTGCCTAAAAATCGGTATATGAAATCTGTGAATAAACAAACATTCAGGGTTGAGTAGAATTTGTGGAATTCCTTTGGAGGAAGATGGGCAGGAGGTCAGGCCTTATGTACAGTAACCAATCCCCCTTCACTTAGAGATGGACAACCTGAGCTGCCTAATTTGTCAACATTACCATAATTTAACATGGTCATAGTAATGATGCTACAATATGCACTTCATTGCTTTAGTACATTGACCTTTAAAGCCCAAGGGGGTCTTTTACTAAAGGTTAGCTCGAGTTATCTGCAGCAGGACACATAGGAATAAAATGTGACTTGCTGCAGATAACTCGAGCTAACCTTTAGTAAAAGACCCCCCAAGTAACTTGTGCTAGCATACCAGTTTTAATGCACTTTTGTAAACAGACCTTAAGAGCTATTAATACATACAACAATACAAATGCCAAGTATACCAGTGTGCAGTGTAACTCTATTTTTGCAAATGTTCATACATTTGAAAGTTTCAGAAAATAGTCTACATAACATTTGACTTATGTCCATAAAATTAAAGGTACTTGTATTAATCAACTTTATGCATTATAATTCTGAGATTTTGAGGAAGAATTCAGAAAGGAGGTGGGAATGAGAATTCAAACATCCAAGTCAGGATGTGTGGAATTTCCATGCTGTTTTACAAGAGCATCTGCAAAACATAAAACTTCTTGTACACTAGCAGCAAAGCTGCACATCCAAGCCCCTCCATGTCCAGGGGTAGCAGCAGTTTTAGAAAGCTGGATGTGTATATGGGGGGGGGGGGGGGGAGTTGAGGGGTGTATGTCCCCACTCAACATACACACACACATAGATGTGGGAGCAACTTTCTAAAATCTCTGATCCCTCATCCCAGCATTGGTGCCATCCATAGGAGCCAACTTTTCAAAATTATTGGGGGTGCTAAGTCCAATGGAAATAATCCTTCCCTGGACACATCCAAGGAATTTCCTTAATATTGGGGATGCTCAAGCACCCACAGCACCCACAGAGTTGGCTCCAATGGTGCCATCCATCTTATCCACACACCAGTGCCAACTTCCCTACTCTCACACCACCATTCAGCACAAGCCCCCACCATTACCTGACCTTCCTGACTTCATTCAACATTGCCACCCATCATCACAATCCCCATATATGAAAGTCTGAACCCCAGTGGTAATACCACAGTATTATAGTTGGAAGTTTCTGTAGTCGTTGTAAACCTTGGCAGCCATGAGGCGGGAGTGAGTGGGCATTTATTCCCACCCCAATAGACACCATGGACCCCCAGTAAGCTCAGGGATTGGATTGGGGGTCTTGTGAGCCAAGGAAAATGTCTGGGCCCTGGGGAGAGGAGTCTGGGGGACACTGCTATGTGTCAGACGTATGCTTATGAGAATGTCCTGGCGGGGGGTTGTCTTTGCTGGATGGTGTTGGGGGGTTGGGTAATTGTGAAGGCTGTGCTGAATGGTATCAGGAGATTCAGGTGATGGGAGGGGCTGTGCTGAATGATGGGGAATCTGGCATTGGGGTGGGGACTTTAATGGGGTCTGGCCTTTCTGGGGGCTGTTAACATAGGGATTTACAGCTTCCCCTATAGCAGGCAATCATGCCTCAGAGCAGGTCTAAATCCCACCATCTAGGTTTCCCACTGAAGATGTGCATTTCCTAGGCTGGTCAGTTAATTTTCTGTAATGTTTATTTTTTAGTGATCTGTGAGATTTTGAAAATCTTTGATTTATAGCAGCAGCATTTCTTAGGATCTAGCTGTGATTATTTTTTTAACAAGTTAGGAATGTTAGAAAAGATAGCCCTGAACATTTTGCCATCTGCTACTAGCAGTACACAATACCTCACCACCATCTATTGTACAATTCCATTTAGTTTTTTTTATCTCAAATGAATATTCTGGAAAAAATACATTTAATCAGTTTATAGTGATTCTACTTATTCTGAGGAAGCAGTCAGAAAATAATGTAAAGTCCTTTGAATACAATTTAACAAAGAATTATGTATATATTGTGAATAATAAAAGGGGATTTATAGCCACTGCTGATATTGACATATGGTAAAATTATCTCTCTCTGAAGAATCCCGTCAGGTTGCATTTTCAGAAGTAGTTCAAGGTGAGTTCCATTCAAATGCAGGAGGTATTTTTCTGCCCTCAAAGCATTTTCAATCTAAGTGAGGGTATAAGCAAGGGTAATAAGTGAGGGTATAAGCAAATAGGATTTGATATACTTCCTTTCTCTGGTACAATCAAAGTGGTTTACATTTATTATACACAGATATTTTCTCTATCCCTAGTGGGATCACAATCTAGGCATTATACATGGGGCAATGGAGGGTTAAGTGATTTGCTCAGAGTCACAAGGAGTAAGCGTCCATTTTACTAAAGCTTTGTGTGCCCATAGAAATAAAATAGGACATGGAGCATATAGGGGTCCTTTTCCTAAGGTACACTAATGGATTTAGTGCACGCTAATGATTAGCATGCGCTAAATGATAAGACACCTGTTACTTTCCTATGGACATCTTATCATTTAGCACCCACTAAATTTGTTATCACACTATAGTAAAAAGAACCCCTTAGTAAGGGTCCTGGATTTGATATATCGCCTTTCTGTGGTTACAACCAAAGTGGTTAGGTGCATGCTAATTCTATTAGCGTGTGCTAAGTGTTAGTAAAAGGGGGTCCTAAGTTTGTACCTGAGGTATTGCAAGTTTAAGGGTCTCGCCTAAGGCCAAAGGAATGGCAGTGAGATTTGAACGTGGGCTTCCTTGAATCTCAGTCCACTGCTCTAACCACTAGGTCATTCACTTATGCTAAGAAGGATCCCTTATTCATGCCCTCTGCAAAGGTAATCATGTGATCTGACACCCTTCAATGAGCCTTCCCCTGAGTAATCCCCAATCTCTGGAGCACAATCCCAGATAAAGTTCACTTAAAGCATCAGGAAGCAGTTTAAAATGTGGCTCTTTTGCCAGACCTTTGATGGAAGAAGCAATTAGCTAGATAGTCAAACCAAAAGGACTAACACCAGTTGTCCAGACTGTAACAGGCCTTGCTTATTCACTCCTGTTCTATTAGCAATTATTTTCATGCACCTTTACAGACCATAATTGCAATTTTTTCTGTTATCTCATATTATCTGTCTATCAGGCTCATTTTCGAAAGAAAAGGGCGTCCAAAATGCGACACAAAAGGCACATGGGTGTTCCCGTGAAAGAAGGTCGCCCAAATCCAATAATCGAAACAGGGCCGTAAGCCATCTATGGTCGTCCCAACAGGGGGCGTGTTATGGGCAGCGTTATGAAATGGGCGCCCCCAGCGCATAACGGCTAGCAAAATAGTTTTGAATGGGTTGGAACATGGGCATCCTTAGTTAGACCTGAAATAAAAGCGACCAGGGTAAGGGGGAAGTCATCTTTAGACCCATTAGCGATTTTGTGCAGTTGGAGAGTGGCGAGAGCGTTGTTGGGAGAGAAAGCTGAGAGTTTGTTGAGTACCTGTTACCATTGTCTGTGTGCCGTAGTCAAAATGTTTTCACCCTTACCTGCCTCATTTGTGTTTTTACCTTTTCAGCTTTCCCTACCCCTTCTAGCCCCCAAACCCAGACACCACTACTGCTTCCTCTATCTCCCCCATCCCCTCCCCCTATCCCTCTCCATTCACTATCCCCAAGTTCATATTTCATTCCCTTACCTGTTTATAGTCTCTGTTTGTCTCTTTGTCCTGTGTACTGCTGCAGCGCGTTTGTGAAGACTGCTTGGAGAGTGAGTGGCTAGAGGATTTGACAGTTTCATTAAGGAGGAGAAAGGGTGGGGCGTGCCTCTCTCCCGTCGCCGCTCCCCCCCTCCACCGCCGCCTCCGGAGTCTTCCAGTGGCACCCGATATCACCCTCCCCCATCTTCCAATCTCCCAATCCACCGGCAGCCTCAGTGAAAGAAGCACGCACGCTGCTTTAGACCTGCCCCAGAGGCCCTTCTCTCTCCTACAGCTTCCCGCCTGCATGGGAACAGAAAGTTGAAGGAGAAAGAAAGGCTTCCAGGGGCAGGTCTAAAGCAGCGTGCATGCTGCTTTCTCATAGAGGCTGCCGGCTGCTCGGGAATTGGAGGATGGGGTGGCAGCTCGTTTGGGGTAGGGGGCATTGTCCCCTCACCCCCCAAACTACACCAGTGCTGCTGTACAATTGTTGTGCTGTATATACTGCTCTATATTTGTACTCAAATTGCCTATTGTACAATTGCTGTGTACACTACTCTGTATATGAACTCAAAGTGCCTCCTGTACATAATATGAATTTCTGAATGGTTGATTCAGCATTATGTTATTGTTACCCGCAGTGAATCATAATATGGTATTTACAGGCTATAAGACTTGTGTAATGTAATGCAATGTATCTCACCTCTGTATATCCTTCTGGGAACACCTACACACTGTTGCTGTATGCCTATTTTTATGTGTACACACATGCATGTGTTAAACATACTTTATATCTATATCTATATCTATATCTATATCAAGATATTTAAATCAAAAAAGAAAAAGTGTACACACTCCCAAAAAAACACAATTGGTTTGAAAAAATATTATTCATAAAATTGTTCACATAACCCAGCATGACTACATTTTTGTCTGGAATGACTGCTCATATATAGAAACCAGACCCCCCAGCGATAATATTGCAGTTGGGGTTTCAGTGGCCATTTTGGATTCCGGCACTTATGATGCAGGAGTGGGCATAGCTCCCACTCTATTATACACCAGGGACCTCAGTAAACTTGGGGACTGAGTCAAGGTGGTAGGTGATAAGGGAGTTTGTGTCCCTAGGCTAATTTTGGAGGGCCTCTGACCCTGGGTGGGGGAGTATGAGGGAGGATGCCATGTGTTAGGCTTATGTCCGTATGTGAGGCTTTGGTGAGGGGGGGGGGGTTGGGCACTGCAAGAAAGGAGGCTGGGTGATGTTGGGGTACTTTAATTTTGGGTGCGCTGTTGGTGAGAGGGGTTGGGGTTATTTGCATCGGGATGGGGACCACCTTTGTTGAGGGAGCAGCAATTTTAGAAAGCTGCTCCCCCATCTTTGAGGGGGTGGGAAGTATGTTTTTCCCCATATAAAGCTTTCTATAAAATCACTGTTCCCTCTGGATGTGGAGGGGCTTGGATGTTCAGCACAGCTCCTATTTTACTAGAGGGTTTATGTTTGGCAGAACCTTTTGTAAAATAGTATAAGAATTTCACATGTCCCGACAATGATGCTGAAATCCCCTTGGCAGAACCTTTTGTAAAATAGTATAAGAATTTCACATGTCCCGACAATGATGCTGAAATCCCCTTTTACACATCTATCTATTGTGCCACTTCAAGTGATGCATTCAGTAATATACTATATGATATCATGTTGTGCTATGTGGTACACTAATGTTGCAGGTTTGTGAATTCCTGCAATAAATGTATTTTGTGATACTCCACCTGGGAATCTCTCATGTTCTCATCAACAGCAATACAAAGATTGTGGGCTCCCAATATGGGCTGCTATCTTTTAAAAAAGTACAGGTCAGTGCTCAACAAAAATACCTCCCACCCCAATGCCTTTTCAACACATATCCACAGCTTCTAGCACCAGTACCCCAATACCTACCAGGTGTCTGTCCCCCCACTCCCTGAGGGATTAGTGGGCAGAGGGGCAAGTGATCCAGGTATTCCTCCCTTCTTACTCAAATGGTGGCCTCAGTTCACTAGTGGCAGTCTTAAGAGACTACCACTAGAGGCTTAGGAGGGCTTTTAGTAAAGCTTAGCTTGAGTTATCTGCAGCAGGGTTCACAGGAATAAAATGGGCACTGCTGCAGATAACTCAAGCTAAGCTTTACTAAAAAGATCCCCTTAGGCTGTCTAACAAGGTATTTTTATGCACTAGTTCCTTTGGGTTGCTCCTCAGAAGCATCAGGCTGCATATTTGTGGCTCAGTGCTCACAGAGAAAGATGCCACCATTTCCTGAGGTATTAATATCTTTCTATGAATAATGGAGCTTGTGAGGTTTAACATAAGCTGTGTTACTCATTTTGTATAATAATGTGATGCTATACATGCATTTACATGATTTACAACTCATTACTTAACATGCACTACAGTAAAAAATAAAAAAAATCATGCATTAAGCTGCAATATTGACAATGCATGTTATTGCTAATTAACATGCATTAATTAGCAAATAGCAGATGTTCTTGCCTTAATTCCGCTTAGCAAATAGACCCCTATGATTGAATGACTTCTTGTACTGCATATTTATGGGAATATATATATTATCTGAGTTTTGATGAACAATGAAAGCTTAACCAGCTTTCTCACTGAATGGATTTACCTGATAGCAACAGTGAAATCTGGAAAAAGATAATCAGTCACTGAACACAGTTATTCACAAGGGAGATCAACTTATTCTTCTGAAGTTATTAGGGAATGGAGAAAAACAATTAAAGATCTTTCATATTCTCCAAATGCACCATCAGAAGCAGCCTGCAGTGATATGTAGTTTTCTATACAGCTGTTGCACCTCACATCAGTTCTATCCATTTTCCACAGATCAAAAGTGTGGAAAACAACTCATATATGCTTTAGAAATCCATAAAGGGATTCTTTAAAACAAAACAAAAAACAAAAACAGTATACTTATTGATTATTATTACTCTATGATGGTTCTTTTACCATGAAAAAAACAATGTCATACTGACTGTAAAAAGAAACAAAGACTGGAATTCTGAAGCAGTCACAATTTTTTTTTTACCTGTTTGTACCAATAAAGGGACTGCTAAAGAAGCTTAGGTAGGACTATCTGCTAGTGCTGTACTAAACAGAAAAACAGACAATTTGTCCATATCATTTAATTTATGAGCATATTACAAGGTGATTCTTGAAAAAGAAACAATTCCAATGAAAGGATTGGAAGAGCTAACTGAAGCAACTAAGAGGCCATTTAACCTTGGTCCTTAAAGGCACCAAGGCAGCGTCTCAAATGTACTGCGAAAGTGCACTACACAGCTGGGATAGATACCACCAGCCTGACATGCTGGTGTGGTAAACTGTTCTTCAGAAAGGGCAAGTCCCTGAATTGCTACTGCTCTCTGATCTGAGAACAAATCTAATGAGATGTCTGCTCAGGGATGTTTTGATCCTTTTGGTGCTAAGTTAAAGTTCACTACAGTTGACAATGGACTTGATAACTTAATATCCACCAAAGAATGTATGTTAGTTCTGTGATACACCCAGCTTGTTGTTCTACATATACAACTAGAGAATGTTTCTGACAGAACAATGACATTTTAGTGGTCCTTCCCTGGACTGCTCGTCTGCTTGATGATACTTCTTTTTAAGCATAAATTTGATTGCTTGTGAGATACAAACTGAACAAAGTCTTTTTTGGTACTAAATGAAAAGAATCCGCTAACAGATGTTGCTGCTTTAGTAAAATTGAAGAAGAGCCATCAAGTTACCAGACCTAGGGCCAGATGCACTAAACTTAACGAGCCATTAACGAGCCATTAACGAGCAAGTAGCAAACCCTGGCATGCACTAAAGACTTTTTTCCGAGGACGGTAGCAGCTAACGAAAATGGAATGCAGATGAGCAAATTGTGTAGAAACCCCATTGTAATGAGATGCACTAACCTTTTCCGATTGCCTTAATACTGGAAAACGGTGGAAAACTAACGAGAGGTCTGTACCTCTCGTTGGGGCTGCGCGGGCTTGGAAAATGTATAAAATATTTTTTTAAAATCGGGAGGGGGCAAAAACGGCCAAGTGCTCATCATGGACAGCCATTATGGGTGGTCTTCACCAGAAAAAATGGCCAAGCGCTCATCAGGAGCGTTTATGGACGTTCTTCATATATTATTTAAAAAAAAAATCACAGGCTCCGTTGCTGCAGGCTCTTTTTTTGGAACCCAGAATAATAAAATCTGCTTTTTTGGCCGTCTTTCACTCAGCTGAGAGAACTGGAAGTCTCTGAACCAATCACAGCATGTTTAGCTGAGCTAAACGCGTTGGGCTCAGGGAGTTTATTCCAAGCATGGGGTGAGGCAAAGCAGAAAGGGCGGAGCCTGGAGTTGGCGGTGGTGGAGAAAGGTACTGAGAGGAGGGATTTGTCTTGAGAGCGGAGGTTACGGGTAGGAATGTAGGAGGAGATGAGGGTAGAGAGGTAGGGAGGGGCTACAGATCGAGTGCATTTGTAGGTTAGTAGGAGAAGCTTGAACTGTATGCGGTACCTAATTGGAAGTCAGTGAAGTGACTTGAGGAGAGGGGTGATATGAGTATATCGGTCCAGGCGGAAGATAAGACATGTAGCAGATTTCTGAACAGACTGAAGGGGGGATAGATGGCTAAGTGGGAGGCCAGTGAGGAGTAGGTTGCAGTAGTCAAGGCGAGAGGTAATAAGAGAGTGAATGAGAGTTCGGGTGGTGTGCTCAGAGAGGAAAGGGCAAATTTTGCTAATGTTATAGAGGAAGAAGCGACAGGTCTTGGCTATCTGCTGGATATGCGCAGAGAAGGAGAGGGAGGAGTCGAAGATGACTCCGAGGTTGCGGGCAGATGAGTTGGGGAGATTCTCATGTCTGTCTTCACAATCCTCCGCCTGCATGATCACATTAATCAACCTTCCACTCAGAAATGCCCAGACGGATGCACAAAACTACCTTTTACTCCTTCCCAAACTGTAAAGGAGTACTATACAAATCCCTTCATGACACAAAGTTCTCCTACCTCGCAACCGAGTCCTGGAATACCCTCCCTTCAAATGTTAGGAGGATAACCGATTACCTTTCATTTCACAAAATGCTAAAATCATACCTCTTCGCAAATTTTTTTATGGACAAAGGATAAGCTCCAAAGACCGAGCACACAACCTGACCATGTCCTCAAGTCACTCTAACTGAATTAATCAATGACATTTCCCTGTTTACCAGATCCTGATTCCTACTTCCCCACAGAATATATAGTTTTGCTGTTACTCAATATGGTCCCTAATACACTGTGAATTCTATTACGAATAGCTCTCAGTTTTGCTTCTAACCTGCTGATTGTAGCCTCTCTATTACAATGTAACTTTGGTAGATTTGCCATTATAATAGGTTCCCTGTTACCAGTGCAATTTGTCTAGCAAAAAAGGTGCCGGTACTCAAATGCCAGGCCACCCTTCAGGGGTGGAGTGATCATCGAGGGACTCACCCAACAATAGCCAAGACCCCTGCAACCAGTCATAGAATCTATGACAAGGCAGAATTTGTATGTAGAACCTGAGCTCTTTCATTAAAATACAAGAACCATGGGTCAGGTTTAGCAGACAGTGGAAAAGGTGCCGGTACTCAGTACCCCCTCAACAAAAGCCCTGCCTGTTACCCTGTAAACATGATCATTGATTGCAGTTCTCTATTCAGCTGTTACACTGTAGACTCATTGTTATAGTAGGTTTCCTGTTTCCCTGTTAACATGCTCCACCTGTACCTGTTTTCTACTTATATCCACTTGTTAAAATTGATTATGCTATTCTTTATTTAAAAATAACTGTTATCTCCCAACCTACCACCTACCAATAATGATACACTGTAAGCCACATTGAGTCTGCAAAGAGGTGGAAAAATGTGGGATATAAATGCAATAAATAAATAAATAAATAGATTGCAGTTCTCTTTTCAACTAGTTATCATATTAAGTCCTTCGTTATGCTGTTAACCTGTTAACTATAACTCCTTATTATAATGTAAGCCACACATAATGGATCCTGTTACACTGTAAAACACATAGAACCAAACTTGATTTGGAGTGGAGGAGTGGCCTAGTGGTTAGGGTGGTGGACTTTGGTCCTGAGGAACTGAGGAACTGAGTTTGATTCCCACTTCAGGCACAGGCAGCTCCTTGTGACTCTGGGCAAGTCACTTAACCCTCCATTGCCCCAGGTACAAATAAGTACCTGTATACAATATGTAAGCCGCACTGAGCCTGCCATGAGTGGGAAAGTGCGGGGTACAAATGTAACAAAAAAAATAAATAAATAAATAACATGAGATATAAGACTAAATAAATGGAAATAGAAATTTAAAGAATTCATGCTATAAACATTAAGCAGGTAGGGTATGTGTGTGGGACTATAGATAATTGTTGGGTGGATGAAGGGTATATAAGGTGGAGATTATAGGGATGTGTAACTTGTTTGATGATGGTATAAGGTATTTAAGAATGCACTAAAGCAGTAGAATGTGACCACGTGCATGTTGGGGTGTGGAGTTTGTGTGATGGCTTATGGGGATACTGGATGTGCTTCAGTACTGGAGGACGATGTGGAAATGTGAGTGAGAAGTGAAGTGAGGGAAATAGATGAAAATGGGGTGAGAGGGGTGAGTGAGTTTGGGATTGGAGTTCAGGGAGATTGTGGGGCTATGTAAATGTGAAGGGATGTGAGTTTGTGAGTACAGGGGGAAGAGGGTATGAGGGCATGGAAAGGGTGTCAAGGCACCTTTCTTTCTTTCTTTCTTATGTCTTCTCAACCCTCTCAATCTGTCACATCTTCACCAAAGGAGCCAAGAAACTTCTGCCAACACTTCCTGCTTCACTGTCATTTCTCTGGCCTCATCTTCACCAGCGGGGCTTGGGGATGTCTAGTGAAACATATAACTATACTACCATGGGTCTTGCTGCATATTTACTGGTAGGGACTGGGAATCTACACTGGGAGATCCAAGGGTGCCACCATCACCCTTCATTTGGCTGCTGCTTGCTCCAGCAAGATGGAATCTATTGTTAGGTCTATCTCCCAACCCTGCTGCTGGTTGCCTCTGTGCTCTATCCCTTGGATTTTACAAATGGTGCCCAAGTTTGGGCACCCAAATGTGCATGCAATCCTGAGATCCATGCATAATTAAATTGGCTATCAAGTTTTTAACAATCAATTATTGACATTGATTTTGATTTGCAAAATGATCTGGCTGTGCATGATTCTTTAATGATCTGCACGCTACACAAAAGGGGCATGGGTGTGTCAGGGGCATTCCAATGAATTACTCTCCGTGTTATAGGATTTGGGGGTTGCATAACCAAGTTGTGTACCAGGATTTACACTAGGTTTCAGCTGGTGTAAGTCCTTGTACCCAAAGTTGGGCATGAGAATCCTTGCTAGGTGCTATTCTGTAAAGTGCTTTCATCCCAGGGCGCTCGATACAGAGTAGCGCTGAGTGCTGATTTTTCCTGGTGCCTATTTTTCAGCCACATTTATTGACTCTGACCCCATTTGCTTATGTTTACACATGTGCAAACATGTGTATATTCCTTCCTATACTAGGCCTGTAATATGGCCCAGCTAGCTCTCAGTTTTCCTAGCCTTCCTGTTCTCAGCATATTTTTAGTTTCTTCCTGCAGTTGCATGTAAGTTACAGTGCTTTCTCAATAAATGGAAAGTACATGTTACATGTCAAGGTGACACTTGGGAGGAAATGAGGCTATGCAGCCCATATATGGCAGATACAATTGGATATAACCTTGGTGGTGATGAGAGACTGAGGACCCTGCAAGTCCAAGAGATGTTCCAATGGAAATATGTGTTCAGAGAGGAAGGACATCAGCAGGCTTATTTTCAAAAGAGAAGGGCGCCCATCTTTCGACACAAATAGGAAGATGGGCGTCCTTCTCACAGGGTCGCCCAAATCAACATAATCAACATAATCAAAAGCAGATTTTGGGCGTCCTCAACTGCTTTCCATCGCGGGGATGACCAAAGTTCACGGGAGCGTGTCAGAAGCATAGCAAAGGCGGGACTGGGGCTTGCTTAACACATGGACG
Organism: Microcaecilia unicolor; assembly: GCF_901765095.1. Lineage (NCBI taxonomy): Eukaryota > Metazoa > Chordata > Amphibia > Gymnophiona > Siphonopidae > Microcaecilia > Microcaecilia unicolor. The sequence goes on from NC_044036.1 coordinate 78,587,767, forward strand.
TCCTCGGCTGATAATGGAAAAAAGAAGGGCGTCCCTGACGAGCACTTGGGCGACTTTACTTGATCCATTTTTTTTTACGAACAAACCACAAAAATGTGCCCTAAATGACCAGATGACTACCGGAGGGAATCGGGGATGACCTCACCTTACTTCCCCAGTGGTCACTAACCCCCTTCCACCCTAAAAAAAAAATTAAATATTTTTCCAGCCTCTATGCCAGCCTCAAATATCATACCCAGCTCCATGACAGCAGTATGCAGGTCCCTGGAGCAGTTTTAGTGGGTACTGCAGTGCACTTCAGGCAAGTGGACCCAGGCCCATCCCCCCCTACCTGTTACACTTGTGGTGGTAAATGTGAGTCCTCCAAAACCCACCATAAACCCACTGTACCCACATCTAGGTGCCCCCATTCATCCCTAAGGGCTATGGTAGTGGTGTACAGTTGTGGGGAGTGGGTTTGGAGGGGGGGTTGGGGGGCTTAGCACACAAGGTAAGGGAGCTATGCACCTGGGAGCTTTTTCTGAAGTCCTCTGCAGTGCCCCCTAGCGTGCCCGGTTGGTGTCCTGGCATGTTAGGGAGACCACTGCACTATGAATGCTGACTCCTCCCATGACCAAATGGCTTGGATTTGGTCGTTTCTGAGATGGGTGTCCTCGGTTTCCATTATCACCGAAAACCAGGGACGACCATCTCTAAGGTCGACCTAAATGTTGAGATTTGGGCATCCCTAACCGTATTATCGAAACGAAAGATGGCCGCCTGTCTTGTTTCGATAATATGGGTTTCACCACCCCTTCGCCGGGACATCCTGCGAGTGTCCCGTTCCCCGGTCCTACCTGTGCCTCCGATGGAGGGGGCGCGGATCCGCGAGCCCCGCGACGCCCGGAGTGGCGAAGGGGAGCCGCCGGGAAGACCAATGCGGTCGCAGGGACCGGCGAGCCGCCCGGGCGAGCGCCGGCCGCGGAGAACGGGGCATCGCGCCAACCAAGATGGCGGCGCCAGCATCGACGCCTCCAGAGGGCGGACCAGCGCTCAGGCTCCGCCCATCGCTCCCGAGATTGGTGCGCCGGTCCGGAGGCCCCGCCTGGAGAGCGGGCCGACCAATCCCGAGGCCCGTTGTCTCCTGGGGTCGGGTTGGTTGGTTCCTCTCCCGGGGAGGGGGCGGAACGGCGCGACATTTAAACTAGGATGCAGGGAAACTCACTGCTTCCGGTTCGTGGTTACTGAAGCCGTCATAGTGGGTTTCCCTGTGCTATCCTACTAACCTCTGCCTCGGAGACTGTGCCTTCTTGCTAGCCGTCCTGCTAGCCCTCCTGCGGAGACTGTGCCTTCTTGCTAGCCGTCCTGCTAGCCCTCCTGCGGAGACTGTGCCTTCTTGCTAGCCGTCCTGCTAGCCCTCCTGCGGAGACTGTGCCTTCTTGCTAGCCGTCCTGCTAGCCCTCCTGCGGAGACTGTGCCTTCTTGCTAGCTGTCCTGCTAGCCCTCCTGCGGAGACAGTGCTTTCTTGCTAGCCGTCCTGCTAGCCCTCCCTCAGAGACTGTAATCTTGCTAGCCGTCCTGCTAGCCCTCCTCCTAAGATTGTGACTCCAGCTAGCCGTCCTGCTAGCCCTCCTACAGAGACTGTACTTTGGTTAGCCGTCCTGCTAACCTCTCCTTCAGAGATTGTGCCTTTGTGGCTAGCCGGCCCTGCTAGTCCTCCCTTATAGACTGCGTTCTGACTACCAGCCAGGTCAGCCGTCACCCCGCGGTTCCAGCAGTCCTGCTGGCCGCCTGCAGCTGAGGGCTCAACCCTCGGTGAACGGCGGTCGCCACAGGTGAAGATTGGGGTGCTCGGCTGCCCTCTGGGCCTTGCCGGGCCTTAGGGTACCCAAGGGCTCACCACTCGAGACAGGACAGCGAGGACGTCCTCAGGAAAACTTGGGCGCCCCGTTCGATTATGCCCCTCCAGGTGTCTTATAATATTTATTACTTGCTTGCTACATGGTTATTTGCACGCTGTGAGCACGCTTTACTGATAAGGAATTAGCCAGTTGCCACAAAGTGTGCATGTGAACACAAGTAGGAGAGGATGATAGAATAGAGGAAATTGCCATTTTTGTATATTACTATATTATGTGATGGAAGGAAACAGGAAAATCCATATATGACCATAAGTTAGTTTAGGAGAAATCACATGATTTGGGAGAAACGAAACTTACAACAGTATATATGTGATGGCTAAGAAAGTTTTTGCTGAGCAGTTTTGTTATTCAGTCTGTGCATCTGGCTACTGGGTGACAACCTGCTCCAAAGAGAACAATTATGTTCTATTGGCTTAGTGAGATACCAATAAAGATTTTTACTAGTTGCGCCTATATCTAAGTCTGATTGTCTCTCTTATTCCAGCCTCTAGGGCTGAAGTGTTTTCCCCTCCCCAGGGACAAGGGACAGGATTACACACATGGACAGAGATGGATGCACCCTTGAAAATAAACACTATCATCAATGCAATACATGCTTTAAAGGACCAAACGTAAGTACTATTGAATAAATATTTTACTGGTAAAACATGCAAGTTATGAATGGTAAAACTTGTCTTGACCGATATTCAAAAATATTTATGAAGTTACACTAGTACTGAGTACATAAATACTTTTTTGTTTTAATATCATCCACAAAATGTGTCTGTCTGAAAAGGGGTAGGTTTGGGGAGGGCCAAAGGCAAAAAAAAAGTGAGATTTACTAAAATGCTATAATGCGACAAGGTGGTGGCCAAGGCCAGAAGGATGCTAGGCTGCATAGAGATGGTGGAGATGAAAACAGTAACGGAATTTAAAAAATGTGTGAAATACACACAATGGAATTCAGTATAGAAGGCCTGAAATCAAACAACTTTAGTGGTGATTAGGTGGCAACACCAATAATTGGGAAGAAAAGCCAGTACTGGGCCATCTTCTATGGACTGTGTCCTGATCATGCTGGATAGATTCAGCTTCTGTAGCTGGAGAACAAGGCCAGTGCTGGGCAGAATTCTACAGTGTGTGCCCTGATCATGACTGGACAGATTTGGATGGGCAGGAGTGGGGCTTTGATGAAAACTGCAGAAGTTGAAAAACAAGGCCAGCACCAGGCAGACTTTTACAGTCTGTACCCTGAAAATGGCAAGGAGAAATCAAGATTAAGTATGCATATGTAGTATCACATCATACCTTATCTTCTTGGGGAGACTGGATGGATCATACAGGTCTTTATCTGCCATTGAGGGGCATAATCGAACAAAAACGTCTATCTCCATGGGCGTTTATCTCCGAGAACGGGTCCGTGAATGGGCGGACCGAACCGTATTTTCGAAAAAAAATAGACGTCCATGTTTTATTCGACAATTTGTGAGCTGGGCGTTTTTGTTTTTCAGCGATAATGGAAAATGAAAGCGCCCAGCTCAAAAACGAATAACTCCAAGACATTTATTTGTGGGAGGGGCCAGGATTCGTAGTGCACTGGTCCCCCTCACATGCCAGGACACCAACCGGGCACCCTAGGGGGCACTTGTAGAAAATAAAAAAGGTAAAACAGCTCCCAGGTGCATAGCACCCTTCCCTTGGGTGTTGAGCCCCCCAAATCCCACTCAAAACCCACTGCCCACAAGTCTACACCATTACTATAGCCCTAAGGGGTGAAGGGGGGCACCTACATGTGGGTACAGTGGGTTTGGGGGGCGGTTTGGAGGGCTCCCATTTACCAGCACAAGTGTAACAGGTGGGGGGGGGGGGATGGGCCTGGGTCCACCTGCCTGAAGTCCACTGCACCCCCTAATAACTGCTCCAGTGACCTGCATACTGCTGCCAGGGAGGTGGGTATGACATTTGAGGGTGAAAATAAAAAGTTGTGAAACGGCATATTTTGTGGTGGGAGGGGGTTTGTGACCACTGGGGGAGTCAGGGGAGGTCATCCCCGATTCCCTCCAGTGGTCATCTGGTCATTTAGGGCACTTTTTGGGGCCTTATTCGTGGAAAAACAGGGTCCAGGAAAGTGCCCTAAATTCTTGCTAAAAACGCATATTTTTTTTTCCATTATCGGCGAAAGGCGCCCATCTCTGATCGGCCAATAACCACGCCCCAGTTCCGCCTTCACCACGCTTTCGACACGCCCCCATCAACTTTGTCCGCATCCGCGACGGAGTGCAGTTGAAAACGTCCAAATTCGGCTTTCGATTATACCGCTTTATTCGTTTTTGTGAGATAAACGTCTATCTCCCGATTTGGGTCACAATATAGGCGTTTTTCTATTTCAATTATAAGCAGGATTATCAGCTATGTTATTATGGAGTTAATTAATGAAAGAAAAAAAAATCTTTAAAAATGGCATAAAGGAGCAATTGGATGTTTTTCTCACAAAAACGTCCAAATTTGTATTTTTTCTATGCTGTTCATCTGTAGTGCATCCAAATCTCAAGGGGGCATGTTGGGGTGTGTTAAGGGTGAGATTTGGGTGTTCCTAAGACTTAGACATATTTTAGTCATAATGGAACAAAACAAAACTAAAACTAAGACGTTTTGCACTAGACTTGCTTTTATAACAAATAAGGCACAAAAAGGTGCCCTAAATGACCAGATGACTACTGGAAAGAATCAAGGATGACCCTCAATACTCCCCCAGTGGTCACTGACCCTCTCCCACCCCCACCCCCAAAAATGAGAATATAAATATGACTTACCAGTCTCTATGACAGCTTCAGATGTTATAGCCAGGTCTATTACAACAGCATGCAGGTCCCTAGAGTAGTGTAGTGGTTGGTGTAGTGCACTATGGAGTGGAAGACCCAGGTCCTTAGCTCCCTCTACCTGTCACACTTATAGCAGAAACTGAGACTCCTCCCAAAGTCACCAAAATCCTACTGTACCCACATATAGGTGCCCCCTTCACCCATAAAAGGCTATTGTAGTGCTGTACAGTGTGTGTGTGGGGGGGGGGGGTAGAGTAGTAGGTTTTGGGTGGGTTTCGGAGATCTCAGGGGACAACATAAGGCAGCAAAGGTGAGATATGTACCTGGAAGCATTTTTAAGATAGGGTGCCCCATTGCTCTCCTGGAATGTCTGGGGGGACTAGTCTGCTAAAATTGCTGGCTCCACCTACATCCCAATGGCTTGATTTTCTCTGTTTTGCACTTATTCATTTTTTTTTTAATGGACCAAAAAACAAAATGTCTAAAGCACAAAACCTTGTTCGAAAACAGTATAAAAAAAAAAAAGATAGATGTTTTTCTTTTAGAAAATGACCTTATTTCCTATTCAGATTTTGGACATTTTATGCAAAACATCCAAAGTCGGACTTAGGCGTCATATCGAAAATGTCCCTCCATGTATATGTACAGTTTACCTGCAACTAATGTCCAATAAATTATATATGCAGTCCAATATACGATGCAAATCACTCTATTAAAAAAAAACATGGATAATCCAAACGTGCTATTATTAATTTCCTTAAATTTCTTAATAGATTTTATATTCTTAATTTATTATCATTTTGGGTTTTTTTTTCTTCTTTTACGTTTTAGAGGAAATGAGGCTCAAAATTATTTTATACTGCTCATTGACTCCACAGTTTTAATAGTGATTACTGCTGTCAATATTTCATCATTGCCTTATATTCCCCATCTGTCCATATCCTCTTATATTTCTCAATCTTTTTTTTTTATTAATGCATAAAAAAAGTAGTTCCTCATTTCTATGAACAGTAACACCTATTTAGTAATATTCATTTATCACAAAGGTATTTCATAGCAATATCATACATTTATAAGATAAGTAATGTATGATATTGCTATGAAATACCATTGAGACCTCAGGAACAATATCTATATTAGGATGCTTCCAATATCTCACTCCTATCGCACTGACACCATTCAGTCAGGTTGGTGGTTTCACCAAAATACTGCCTTTCTCATCAAAAAAACAGTTCTTTTCTCTTTAAGTGTGAACGTTATTTTCTCAGGCTGGTATAATTCCTTACAAATGCTCAACCATGCAGTCTTGGATGGCCCATCTTTCTGCTTCCAAAACCGCATAATAGCCATTTTTGCTGCCAGCATCAAAGTGGCTGTCAAAGAGTGTTTATACCATGTATCCATGTGGGATTGGGATAAGTGGGGAAAGGCTATTTCACTGCCCAGAGTGTGATCAACCCCTTGAGAAAGCAGCGTTGAGCAAAAGGGGCTCCTGTCACGGTGTAACCTGCACCTGGAAACTTAAGCTAAGTTAAAATTAAAAATTTAGAACTGAATATCAATATAGCTGAGCCCGATTTTTCAATGCAGAAGTTCTATGTATGTATGCAGAGATCTTGAAGATATGAAGGATAGACCGCCATGCAACAGATGCATGTTCTAGTATAACGACTAAAAAGATAAAGATAAAAAAAAGCAGGAGAAAATTCTCTTTAAAAACATTTTTAAAGAAAATTAAAAATTAATAAAAACACAAAAATGTTGGCTGGAGGGACGGAATGTCAATGATGATAACTGTCGCGAAATAGGGGTACACCAGAAGTGGTGAATAAAATCCCCGGCGACTGTATGAGACGTTCCCTAAGCATAAGGCACGCATACTTGGTTTTCTACTAGTTTATGTATCCTGGAAATAAGCAGTGGATTTTCCCAAGTCCAACTTAATAATGGCTTATGGACTTTTCTTTTAGGAAATTATTCAAAACTTTTTAAACCCTGCTAAGCTAACTGCTTTTAACACATTCTCTGCCAACAAATTTGAGTTTAATTACATGTTGAGTGAAGAAATATTTTCTCCAATTTCTTTTAAATTTATGGCCCTTAGTCCTAGTATTTTTGGAAAGAGTAAACAAGCGATTTACATCTACCTGTTCCACTCCACTCATTATTTTATAGACCTCTATCATATTGTTTATCATTTATCGTTTATTCATTTACTAGACCGTCATTTATTACAGGAGTAAATCAGAACGGTTTACAATATAAAATCACATTAAAATAGAGAATGAACAACACACTGAAATCCATTTGTGATAGGAAAGCACTCTAAAAGTACATACAGATTTTGCGGCAATAGCTATAAAACATTAATAAAACATAAAGCTAAAAAATGTGATTAATAATATAGATATACCTATACATACACATACATATATCTATATATATATATGCGTGCATATATATGCCCTTTTTTATTATTTTATATTCTAAACATTTGTTTCAACTGACTCTCGAAAAAGATATGTTTTTAAAGCTTTACGAAAATGAGTGTAGGAATCCTCAAGCCTAAATTCTTTAGGGAGACAGTTCCAAAGAGACGGAGCAAGAAAAAAGATGTAGATGATCGTGTTGATTCCCATCTAGCTTTGGATGGAGAAGGGATTACAAGTCTATTGTCCGTCAATGACCGAAGTGTCCGAGTTGGTGTATAAGGAATAATAAGATTAGACAAATATGGAGGACTAAGTGAATAAAAAGTTTTGTGTGTCAATATCAGAACTTTAAATTTTAATCTTGCTTCGATTGGAAGCCAGTGCAATTGGTATAGTAATGGAGTGATCCTGTCGTATTTTGACGCTCTACAGATGATACGAGCTGCTGTATTTTGTATCATCTGCAGTCGTTTTAGATTGAGTTTTGAAAGACCTGCATACACTATGTTACAATAATCTAAACGCGATAAAATGTAGGCATAAGTTAGTGTGCACAGGGATGATTTATTTCATATCTCCCCTCAGCTGTCCCTTCTCCAAGCTGAAGATCCCTAGCTGCTTTAGCCTTTCCTCATAGGGGAGTTGTCCCATCCCCTTTTTCATTTCTGTTGCTCTTCTCGGTACCTTTTCTAATTCCACTACATCTTTTTTGAGATGCTGTGACCAGATTTCCACATAGTATTCGAGGTGTGGTTGCACCATGGAACGATATAAAGGCATTATAATGATTTCAGACAGGGCCGTGCCGATGCGGTAAGCGGGGTAAGCGCCGCAGGGGGGCGCCCACCTCTGGAGGGCACCGCCGCAGTGCTTACCCTCGCCCCGCGCCGCCGAGGACTTTAAATCTTTTACCTCGGTCGCAGCAGCGTCAGTGAAAGCGCTGCCGACGTCTCCCTTCCCTTGCACTCATTGGTTCCCTCAGTGTCCCGCCTTCTTCTAACGTCAGAAGAAGGCGGACACTGAGGGAACCAAGACCGTGAAGGGAAGGGAGACGTCGGCAGCGCTCCGCTTTCACTGACGCTGCTGCGACCGGAAGTAAAAGATTTAAAGGCCCCGGGGCATGGAGGAAAGAGCAGAGAGGCATGGATGGGAGGGCAGAGAGACAGGCTTGGATGGGAGGGCAGAGAGGCATGGATGGGAGGGCAGCAGCAGGGCCCAGGGAGAGGACAAATTGCTGGAAGGGGAGGGGAGAGAGGAAGATTGCTAGCTATGGATGCAGCAGGGAAGGGCAGAGAGGGACAAGGATGGACATGGGGGCCTAGGGAGAGGACAATTTGCTGGAAATGGAGGGGAGGGGAGAGAGGAGGATTGCTGGCTATGGATGGAGGAGGGAAGGGCAGAGAGGGACAAGGATGGACATGGGGGCCCAGGGAGAGGACAAATTGCTGGAAATGGAGGGGAGGGGTGAGAGGAGGATTGCTGGCTATGGATGGAGGAGGGAAGGGCAGAGAGGGACAAGGATGGACGTGGATGGGAGGACAGGACCCAGGGAGAGAGAAGAAATTGCTGGAAATGGATATAGAGCAAGAAATGAAGAAGAAAGGAGGAAAGTAAAGAAATAAATGGAAAGGAAGCCCTGGAAATGGAGTTAAGAGGACAGATAGCAGCAGACTCAGATACTGGGCCAGCATGATTGGAAAAAGAAAGTCACCAGACAACAAAGGTAGAAAAAATCATTTTATTTTCATTATAGCGTTTGGAATATGTTCACTTTGAGAATTTACATCTGCTATCTTATTTTGCAATGTATAGCAATTTGTTTCTAAGAATATTGCTGACAATTCCTGTCAGTGTGGCAAGTGGTAAGCGATCATTTTCACCGGGGGGGGGGGGGGGCCTGATCATTTTCACGGGGGGGGGGGGGGCGCCAACTGATAGTCTGCAGGGGGGCACCAGAGACCCTAGGCACGGCCGTGATTTCAGATTTGTTCTCCGTTCCTTTCCTAATAATTCCTAACATTCTATTTGATTTCTTAGCTGCTGCCACAACACTGAGCAGAGGGTTTCAATGTATCATTAATGATGACACCTAGATTATCTGCAATTAGGGACCCTTTTACAGAGCGGCAGTAAGCCAAACTTGGGCTTACCTCTCACTCTTTCGGAACTACCACCGGCCCAATGCAGCCACCGCCCTGAGCACGTGCCAATTCTGGAGGAAAAAGAAAACCCCTGGAAATGTGGTGGTAATCGGGCATTGCCACTGCACAGTTACTGCTGGGTTAGCACAGGAGTCCTTATTTGCCAACTCAGTGGGTGGTAATAAGGGGCACCGCGTCACATGACCATGTGTGCTGGGGGCTTTTTTACCCACTGCAGTGAAAAGGCCTTGACGCGCAGGAAAAATGGCCCCCACTGCCAGTGCAGGGCCCTTTTTCCCGCAGCTTGGTAAAAGGGCCACTTAGTTTCTACAATAGTGAATCAGTGCAGTTGTGTGCATAAATGAAAATTAGTGCCAATTAAGACCATTTAGCTCTAATTATTTGTGATTATTGGTTCTTAGAGCCAGTTAGCAGCTTATTTGCCAATTTATTTATTTATTGGGATTTATTAACTGCCTTTACAAAGAGATTCACCAAAGGCAGTGTACAGCACGTACAGTTTAACATCAAACTTACAATTTTGTTTACAGCATAACAACAGTAACATGAACAAGTACAGACATAGATGCAATGAAAGAGGAAAACTTGAAAGTAGCAAATTGAGACCTAATAATAGTACCACCATGAAACAAGATCAAAAATATTCACATGTAATGACACTGAAATTCAAATAACAGAGATATAATACGATGTAAGCATAATAGTGATGGAAAATCTAATAAGCGCGCAATTAGAACATTCAAATAACATTGCTATGATAATAATGTTTTTTTTATAATTCAGCATACCATACAGCTGATGGGCCAAATGCAGATATACAGATGGGGACAAGATGTGTGGTACAGAGTCAGTTGGAATAAATAAATGGGTGGCTAAACTAAAGGTAAGTTCTTTGTACAGTTAATCAACAGAGAAGGAACCAGTCTAAGTTACAGTGGGTATAGCAAGCTAGTCTAGGTACAAAGTGGGTGTATAGTCAGTCACTCTATGTATTAAAGACTTCGGAGAAGAGTTAGGCTTTCACCTGCTTCCTGAAGTATTTGTAGTCTCGAGTTATACGAAGCCCCTCTGGGAGTAAATTCTAGGGCGTGGGTGCTACTCCTGAGAAGGCTCGCTGGCAGGTATCACATTGTATGATTTCTTTTGATGAGGGGATAGGGGTCTTAAAGGTGTGTAAAGGGCTAAATTCTTTAGGTACTCTGGCCCATTTTGTCTGAGGGCCTTGAAAATCAGTTTTAAATTTAGCTCTGTAACGTACTGGTAGGCAGTATAGCTTTTGCAGGAAGGGTGTGTAATGGAAAAGTTTGTGCTTGATATTGAGTTCTGCCTAAGTATTGATATCATATTTAATGTTTCCTTGAAAGTACATAATGAGTTCTGCCCATCATATTTAATGTTTATTGAAAGTACATGATGAAGTAATGATATCATAGTTAATGCTCTCTTGGAAGTACATAATGGACTCTCAGGACAGGAATTGATAGCATTATCATATTAAAAGAAGTAATTTGTACTAAATGGAATGACAACATGCTTAGGGCTAAGGATGATGATTTACATGAATCTCTGGAAACCTGGCCAGTTCTTGGGGATGCATTAAGAAACTGTCACTCCTTAGCTACGTGTCAACCTTATTCAATTGAATGAGATCATGTTTATTGGTCAGTATAAAAGCTTGGAGTTAAAGGTGAACAAATAAAGGTCTCAACTAGGAACAGACGTGTTGCCTAGGCCCCTTGTGCCTGCTGAGACTCTCTCTGTTTGGCTGCATCGGGACTTACCATCGTCTGACAGGAGATGTTGTCAACTCAAGCGGTAATGTATGATTTATGATATACTTACTTGAATAAAGTTTATTTAATAACCTTTGACTGCCTCTATAGTCTATGAATGACAGAGATATACTCGAAAGAACCTAAAGCAGAACAGGGTGTGATGTGGTCACGCCACTTGCAGCCTTCTATCAGTCATTCTGCAGCAATGTGAATTAGTTGGAGCTGATACAAATTCTTATTGCTTTGACCATTGTACAGGACAGTACAATAGTCCAGTCGTGATGTTATCATGACTTGGATGTCCAAATCTCAAGGGGGTGTATTGGGGGCATGTTCAAGCATTCCTAAGACTTGGATGTCTTTGAGCTATAATGGAACAAAGCAAAAACATCCAGCACTAAAACTTGGACGTTTTGAACTAGACCTGTTTTTCTTACGAATAAGGCGCAAAAAGGTGTTCAAAATGACCAGATGACCACTGGAAGGAATCAGGGATAACTTCCCATTACTCCCCAGTGGTCACTAACCCCCTCCCACCCCCAAAAAGTGTGTTGAAAAACATTACTTGCTAGCCTCTATGCCAGCCTCAGGTGTCATACTCAGGTCCATATCAGTAGTATGCAGGTCCCTGGAGTAGTTTAGTGCACTTCAGACAGGTGGACCCAGGCCCATCCCCCCATTACCTGTTACACTTGTGCAGGAAACTGTGAGCCCTCCAAAACCCACCAGAAACCCACTGAACCCACATATAGCTGCCCCCTTCACCTGTAAGGGCTATGGTAGTGGTGCACAGAAATGGGTAGTGGGTTTTTTGGAGGGTTGGGGGGCTCAGCACACAAGGTAAGGGAGCTGTGTACCTTGGAGCATTTAATTAAGTCCACTGCAGTGCCCGCTAGGTGCCCAATTGCTGTCATTAATGTCAGGGGGACCAGTCTACTAAAAATGCTGGCTCCTCCCATATCCTAATGGCTTGCCTTTGGATGTTTTAGACTTGGACATCTTTTTTTCAAAAATGGCCAATAATCAAAGACGTCCAAATCGCAAAACGTCCAAATCGCAGTACGTCCATGGTATTTTTGAACACAAAAGATGGACGTCCATCTTTTTTGAAAATGACCTCCTTCTGACTTAGACATTTATTTCGAAAATGCCCCTCTTTTTGTGCTATTCTTTCATTGTGATGGAGTTATTTTTATCTTTTTTACTGAACTATTGTAAACTGCTTTATTTGCTACTTGCTTTGAAATGTGGCATATTAAAAATGAATAAACCATAATGTTGCAAGTTATTTTGCAAGGTAACCTAAAAAAAACGTACCTCCTAATGCAAGTGCCCTGGTTCTTAATGCCAGTAATGATGACCTATTTAATTGTATTAAACTCACACCAAACTGGGGATCAAATAGTTACCAAACATATAGCAAAAAATGTGTGTGAAAGAAGGAGAAGCCCTCAGAACTGTAGCTCACTCTTACATAGGTATATCTTTATATTACCACTTATTGGGGTGAATTATTTTATCTTTCATCGGGTAAACTTTGACTTTAATAAATTAAACAAATGCTCCAAAGTGTCCTTCACACAAATTAAGTCCAAAATACTTTAATCTAAATGAACTTATCTGCTTTAACTTGCTGCACCAACATGTTGGTCAGTATCTCCTTAAGCTGTGTGTAACTCCAGTTGATGCATAAAGCTCTTTTATGTAGCATATGCCACATCTGAAATATCTGAATCCTTTACCCCAAAACAAATTCTCTTACTTTTTAAAATAAAATGTCAGAATCATCAATGTATCATTCTTGGTGGAGAATGTACCCAGTAGAACTAGTGTAAACAGTATCAGAGGCATTCTTTTAAATAATACATTATAAAAAGTCACAAACAAAGGCCACATTCTGATTATACAATATGTCTTGTTAGGGCATCCTGCTGCACCAGCATCGTTGATCTAATTCAGTAGTGATACAGCAGGTGGAGACAGATTTTATCCTCCCAATGCCAACACCACAAGATTTCCTTCTCTCTCCTCCATTTACTTCTAATGATATAGTTTTATATCCTCTTCAACCCCTTCAAAGTTATTTTTTAAATATTCCTATGACATTTATTGACTATTGATCCCATATTAGTCTTTGATGGAATTTTGATACCTATTTTGGTCAAAGACCATATAGGAGAAGGCATAGGACATAGGCCTCTACCAGAAGCTTAATCCCATCCATGTCTCAACCTCTAAATGAAGGGTGTGAATCTTTGATTAACACCATGGAGGCAGCATCTATATGTCACATTTCCTCAGTGCTTTTCTTGTAGAAAAAAAGGTGCCGGTACTCATTATGAGCGGGGTCACCAAATATGGCTCCACCCCTATGATAGCCACACCTACATTACCCACACCCCTTGTACCAGCCATGGCACATATAAACAGACATCATTGAAAGTATTATACTAGTATAGGTGAAAAAAAATAACATGATTTTTTTTCATTATAAATAATTTCTGTAAGCTGTTACAGCTCCAGTATACTCAGTGCAAAATAAGACAGCAGATGTAAATTCTCAAATTGGACATATTCCAAACTCTAAAATGAAAATAAAATTATTTTTTTCTACCTTTATTTTCTGGTGACTTTGTTTTTCCTGATCATGTCGGCCCCAGTCTCTGATTCTGCTGCTCTTTATCTGTTCCCTTAACTCCGTTTCCAGGTATTCCTTTCCATTTATTTCTTTACTTTCCTCCTTTCTTCTTCATTTCTTGTTCTACATCCATAGGTAAAAGCTGGGTCCTCCGCCGACTTGACTGGAGGAGGTATAGAGTGGATCCAGTTTTTGCCTATTTTCTCCATCCATGTGCAGTTTTTCTCCTCATTTCCCTTTTCCTCATCTCTGTCAGTATGCATCTCCTTCCTATTCTCCCCTCCCCACCATCCATGTGCATCTCCTTCCTCTGTCTTCCCTCTCTTCCATCCAAGTCCAGCATTTCTTCTCTCTCCCTAACCCTCCATCCATGTGTATCTCCTTCCTCTGTCTTTCCTTCCCTCCAACATTCTTCCCTGCCCTCCACTCCATCCATGTCCAGCATTTTTCCTCTCTCCTCCATCCATGTGTATCTCCTTCCTGTCTTCCCTCTCCTCCATCCAAGTCCAACATTTCTCCTGCCCTCCCCTCCATCAATCCATGTCCAGCAACTCTCCTCTCTCCCCTGCCCCCCCTCCCATCCATCTCCAGGGTAAACTTCTACAAAACAGATGAAGATGTGATTCCGTGTGCCCTATGAAAGGAGAGTTTAATTCTACTTCTATTTAATTTTAATATATTCCATCGTCATTATAAACACCAGGCTTCCAAAGGCAGATTACAACCAGTTAAGATGAACCCATCAGGAAACAGAATATTCTCACTGACATCTGGCCATCTGAATTGTTTAGAAGCACAGTGAAGAAAAATGAGCACAAACTTGTCGTTATTCTAATAGGGTTAAATGGGCATTATTCTCAATGGAGAAGGGTAGTTAGTGGGGTTCCCCAGGGGTCTGTTCTGGGACCCTCTGCTTTTTAACATATTTATAAATGACCTAGAGATGGGAGTAACTAGTGAGGTAATTAAATTTGCTGATGACACAAAGTTATTCAAAGTCGTTAAATTGCGTGAGGATTGTGAAAAATTACAAGAGGAACTTACGAGACTGGGCGTCTAAATGGCTGATGACGTTTAATGTGAACAAGTGCAAAGTAATGCTTGTGGGAAGGAGGAACCCGAATTATAGCTACGTCATGCAAGGTTCCACGTTAGGAGTCACGGAACAAGAAAGGGATCTAGGTGTCGTCGTTGATGATACGTTGAAACCTTCTGCTCAGTGTGCTGTTGTGGCTAAGAAAGCAAATAGAATGTTAGGTGTTACTAGGAAAGGAATGGAAAACAAAAATGAGGATGTTATAAAGCCTTTGTATCGCTCCATGGTGCGACTGCACTTCAAATATTGTGTTCAATTCCGGTCGCCGTATCTCAAAAAAGATTTTGTGGAATTAGAAAAGGTGCAGAGAAGGGTGACAAAAATGATAAAGGGGATAGGACAAATTCCCTATGAGGAAAGGCTAAAGTGGCTAGGGCTCTTCAGCTTGGAGAAAAGGCGGCTGAGGGGAGATATGATAGATGTCTGTAAAATAATGAGTTGAACGGGTAGATGTGAAGCGTCTGTTCACACTTCCATGCGATGAAGCTACAATGTAGTAAACTTAAAATGAATCAGAGAAAATGTTTCTCCACTCAATGTGTAATTAAACTCTGTAATTCATTGCCAGAAAATGTGGTAAAGGCAGTTAGCTTAGCCGAGTTTTAAAAAAGGTTTGGATGGTTTCCTAAAGGAAAAGTCCATAGACCATTATTAAATGGACTTGGGGAAAATCCACTATTCCTGGGATAAGCAGTATAAAATGTTTTGTACTTTCTTGGGATCTTGCCAGGTATTTGTGATCTAGATTGGCCACTGTTGAAAACAGGATGCTAGGCTTGATGGACCTTTGGTCTTTCCCAGTATGGCAATACTTATGTACTTATGTACAGAATTTATAATTCCTGTTTCTACTAGCTACAATAATTTTTGAAGCTGTTTTAGTGATATTCAATTATGTTTTTTCTCTTCCTAGCGGAAAGAAAATGACATCAGAGGAAGGCGGGACGTTGAGAGGGCAGAGAAGCGAAGGACAGAGGCAAGCATGCCTGCTTGCTGCCTTTACTGCCGCTGCCCGCCAGTTTACCGCTGCGACTTCAGTAAATAATGAGTGGAGTGGAAGTGAGCATATCTAGTCCAATGTAAATAAGGAAGACATTTGATTAATCTCTGTTTCCACTCCCCCACTCAGTCATCGCCGTTCACTCAAAACACAGCAAGCAAACCTGTGAGCTGCTGCATCCACGTTGTCGTTCTTTATTGTCGGTCCATCTGTAACAATTAGGGGAGCTGCCGGCCCTCAGAAAAAAAGGTGCCGGTACGTTGTACCAGCACAAAAAAAGCACTGCATTTCCTAAACCTGATTCCTGAGTTAATTCCCCTATTGATTCAAAGAGAACCTTCATCATACCTCCTCTAGTTATCTATGGGATGCCCTAATCAGGCAGAGTTGACCCCACCATCTCTCAGTTACTAGATAGTTCAATTGGGCTATCACCTGTATACCCAGATCCAACAACCAATGTACACCTCGGGACTACTGTGGACCACTGTGGTATACTTGGAGGTAGTTTCTCTCTATTGCTAGCTCCCATGTTGGTTCTCTTTGCCTCAACTTTTGGTTATTTGAGATATTAATACCAGTGGTCTTGCTATGTTGCCTCCCTTCTCCCTTGTTGATTTCTCTTTCTCTAACTTCACTACTATGGTTACTTAATAATGTCATCAAATATTTAGCCTTTGATAAGTACATAAGTACATAAGTACATAAGTAATGCCATACTGGGAAAAGACCAAGGGTCCATCGAGCCCAGCATCCTGTCCACGACAGCGGCCAATCCAGGCCAAGGGCACCTGGCAAGCTTCCCAATGTACAAACGTTCTATACATGTTATTCCTGGAATTGTGGATTTTTCCCAAGTCCATTTAGTAGTGGTTTATGGACTTGATGGCATATATCACCTATTTTAGTTTGCATTCCTGAACAAACCAACTATAAGGTGGTTTGATCTTAATAGAATAGTCATTAATACATTTTATTGCAATTTGTGGAGGAGTGGCCTAGTTGTTAGAGCACCAGTCTTGCAATCCAGAAGTGGCCAGTTCAAATCCCACTGCTGCTCCTTGTGATCTTGGGCAAGTCACTTAACCCTCCATTGCTTCAGGTACAAACTTAGATTGTGAGCCCTCCTGAGACAGAGAAATATCCAGTGTACCTGAATGTAACTCACCTTGAGCTAATACTGAAAAAGGTATGAGCAAAATCTAAATAAATAAATTTAAATATAAAATATTCTGCTGTAATGAGTTGAAATTATCATAGTCCTAACAGACTGTTCCATTACAGATAGTTTACCTTTAGGATCACTTAATACAGAGCCAAAGGCACTGATGACCACATCTGTCTTCAGGCGAACTACCTGATCTTCATCTTCAATCCAGTTTCCAGTGTCATCTTGCTCTGTGTGAACAAATTTCATAGCAGTAATTTTTCCACCTTTTATTATAACCTTCTGAGGAGAGAGGAAAGGTAAAAATTCACACTTTTCCTCTTTTGCTAGCTCCATCTGAGGAAAGAAAGAAAATGAAACTATGCTTTATAATGGTAGTTGGTATAAGGTTAGCACTCCTCTAAATAATAAGGTCACCATTAAATCAGCTCAGTGGCATTCTTCTAAATAATACATTAAAATATTTACATGGCTAATTCACTGTAAGGGGGTTTATAGAACTCTGCTCCTCACTCTTAAGAACAGTCTCTTAAACAGTCTGAGCCACCTTAAAAGCAGTAGTCCCGCAAGGTAAGAAGTGAGCCAAGAAGAGGGGTGGAATTTAAACCAGGAAGTATAGAAGACAGGACCTGATTGAGGTTAAGCAGGCCTGGAGAGGAGAAGGAATCAAAGCCCCAGTGTAAGCCACCACCACCTATGGTTAGGAATTATGACCTGTCTGAGGTAAGCCGTATTTTACTTCTTGTTTGAGACTTACAAGCCTTACTCTGAGGTCTGGCTGGAACCAGACCCTAGTACTAGGAGAAGAAACTGAGAAAGCCTTTCAGGCTGTAATTGGTGTGGGGCTGCCCTACCAGGCACAGACTGTGTTCAGGCCTTGCCAGCCTGAGGCATGTTTAAGACTACTTATTGAACTACAGAGATGTTCTATCTTTTGTTCCTGGTCCTGTGACTTAACAGGCCTCAGGATTCAATTAAATAAATGCTTGTTTTCATTTATATCCCTTTGTCCAGCTTGTTATTTCAGAAGTCCACCCTCACTCAGGGTGTCAAATTCACAAACAAAAGCCTGTCATGTCAGGTTGTGTGAACTAACATTGTATTTCCATTGGCCTTAGCTACCCTTGGTTTAAATTGAAGAACTGATGGGGTTGAGAGACTTAATCAAAGACCCCAAATGACTGGAAAAGAAGTGATTCAAATTTTGATCTTGGGATTTCACATTTATGTGAAATGACATCTGACAAAATAAAAACAATAAAGCATCACTACACTGTGGAAAGAAACAAAAATTGTTCCAATTGTATTGGGCACCATTGGCCTAATTGAAAAGTAAGGGTGTGCACAGACAAAATAGAGGGCTTGGTTTGTGGTTATTTAAAATGATTTTTTTCTTCTCATTTTCTGGTATCCTTTTTGTGTTTGACCTATTGTACTTTCAGGTGTGGATTGTCTGCATGCAAGAAGTTGTGTACGTGCAATTGACTGTATGCGTGTTAATTCATAGCTGCCTATATGAACTGAATGCACCCTCATGAATGCACACCCCTATTGAAAAGGATTTCCAGGGAACCTGAGGGGCTCTTTTACTAACCTGTGGAAAGCACTAAAATATGCTTACCATAGGTTAAAATCCACTACCACAAGGCGTGCTCGGGTGTAGTTTTCAGATTGGCACGTGATTCCCACGTGCTAAAAAATGTTTGGGAGTGGAGAGTTGGCATTCCCAGCAATAATCAGTTAACACAGCTACACTGGCACTTGCCAACCAATTAGCACGTGGTTAACATGGGAGCCCTTACTGCCTAGAACAGTGGTTCCCAAACCTGGTCCTGGAGGCACCCCAGTCTGTCAGGGTTTCAGGATATCCACAAGAAATATTCATGAGAGTGATTTGCATGCACTGGAGGCACTGCATGCAAATCTCACTCATGAATATTCATTATTGATATCTTGAAAACTTGACTGGCTGGGGTGCCTCCAGGACCAAGCTTGAGATCCACTGGCCTAGAAAATAGGTGCCCATAAGGGCTCCTGCGCTAATGGCCACACACTAATTTGGAAATTAGCATGTAACCATTAATGGGGGAAATAAGACATGCAACTATTTCATAGCCACGCTAAAAGTGGCTTCAGGGTGTGGGAAACCTATGTGCTAGTCATAGCACAGGCCATTTTTTAACGCAGCTTAGTAAAAGGGTCCCTTAATATGCGGCATGTGCATTTTACATCATTAGTGGAGGAGTGGCCTAGTGGTTAGGGTGGTGGACTTTGGTCCTGGGGAACTGAGGAACTGAGTTTGATTCCCACTTCAGGCACAGGCAGCGCCTTGTGACTCTGGGCAAGTCACTTAACCCTCCATTGCCCCAGGTACAAATAAGTACCTGTATACAATATGTAAGCCGCATTGAGCCTGCCATGAGTGGGAAAGCATGGGTACAAATGTAACAAAAATAAATAAAATCCTTATCTTGGTATCAATCTACTGGCACATCCATTCTTTTGTCCTTAAAATTTTAAGACCATATTAGAACGGTGTCCTATTTTAAGTTAGGTTGTTGTTGCATTTGACCTAATAAATGGAGGAGGATGCAAGAGATATCAAAGGAAATGCTGTAAGCTTTTCATAATGCAATACTGCCTCTGGGTGTCTTCATACGCTCCATTGGCTCCCTTTAAAAGGTGTGGTTATTTTTTGTAAATTGCTTGCATGGTTTTTCATATATTACATACTTCTTTATCAGCTCTATTAATTCAAGTTTTGTATCAATCACCTTTTTCTTCATCTCGGGTATACAATATTTTTCTATCAAGATATCCTTCTGTTATCTAGATTTTATGTTTTCTTACCATACCATCATTACATGGAATGATCTACCCCAAAGAATTAGAACTGATCCAAATTATCTTCAGTTTTGAAAGAAACTGCAAACTTTTTTATTTGATAAATTTTAAGAGTTTTTTCTTTGATAATTTTGATGTTATTTTTATGTTTAAATGTATCATTGCTAATGTATTATGTTTTGATGTAAATCTCCATATGTATTATATGAGCTTCTTATACTGTAAGCCACCTGGAACTCCAGTTAGGGCAAATAAATTCCATATTAGATTAGATTAGATAATAATTTGATGTGACTCCAATGAAATTTACAAGGAGGTAATATACATTAGTAAAGTATGCTAATACTATCACCAGCATTAGTGTCCATTAACTATGCTATTAATGCATGTAAATTAGCTTCTGATGATCTAAAAACAAAAATATACCCTAATGACATAATACTATGCAAAATAGTTCATTACCTATTAGTGCAATGCGAAAATAAACATTCAAAGTGGTTCACAGACACATTCATACAAATAGTTTAAATACATTTCAAGGAAGTGTAGTTAAGTTTTTTTGTCAAACTGCCCATCTGTCCATCCCTTCTGTCTGTTATTAACACTGGCCATTACTATGTGCAGTAAACACTGAATTTACTAATGATAATATTCAATGTTAATGAATTTTAGTCTTTAGCCCCTAAAAGAATACTAGTAGTTTTAAGAGGGAAGGAAAATTCATTGCATAATAGCAACTAGCTAAAGTTGTAAAGGTTTAACTTGTCTTTGTAAAGATAGGGACTTGACCAGTGGACGATAGCTTTGTAACAGGGCACTTAAGAAAATGTCTTTTGTAATGTTCCTGGTTTTATGCCTATTTTATGAGTACAAAAGAACTTTGTCCCAGTTCTGGCCAAACTGTAGGATTATCTAGGCCTAGACCATGTTAAAGTACATATACACATGTCAGCATGTAAAGGGTAAATGGTCATGGATTTGAAATACTGCCTTTCTGTGTTACAGTCAAAGTGATTTACTTTTATTATATGCATATGCTTTCTTTGTCCCTAGTGATTTCACAATCTAAGTTTTGTACTTGGGGTAATGGAGGATTAGGTGACTTGCCCAGGATCATAAGGAGATGCAGGGGGAATCAAATCCAGTTCCCCACTGCAATAACCATTAAGCTACTCCTTCACTCCTGGTACCAACATGACATGCCCATGCAATTTTATACATCATTTCTCATTCCTAAAACATGCTTTATACAGAGTAAATGTGTTAAATACTCTCATAAAGTAGAAGATTGGAAAAGTAATTGAGAAAAAGAAGAGGGGGATTATTTTCAGATTATTTTCAGCTTGTCTTATAGCCTTTAAGAGGAAAAAGGAAGCCATTTTAAATCATTAACTTCCCTATGATGACTTTGAGTCTTCAAAAGCCACAATCTCTCTGTAGCAGTAGATTGAGTAGATTGTGCTAAGCATTTGATTAAATCATGCAAAGTGAGAGGTCTCAATAGGTAATTAAAAAATATATTCTTGATTTCCCACAAACTCTTGTAGTTCTCCTGTATGAGAGTCTACAGCACCTGGTGAAAGTCCTTAAGTGATAAGGCCCTTTAAGAGATAATTCCATCTGGTTCTTGTAGAACATCATAGAGCTCATCAGAGATAGTTTGTACATATATATGAACGGCAAGCAGAAACATTGGTTGAAAATGCCAGAAGATTAACCCATTCAATGTAACAGCTATCAAAGGGAGTTCAAAAAGCTGAGACAATTTTACCTATTGTCATTGGACTGAAAGAGTTGAAAAACAGAGGAAAAAAATACAATTATGATTGTATAGATATGTTAACAAAAATTGAGCACAACATGGACAATGATTTTCTCAGGGGTTTTTTTTTTGTTTGTTTTTTTGTTTTTGCATAGAATGGGTACTTTTATAAAAGGGCATGTAGGCAGGGAAGGTACATAGGTGCATATGTCCCACCTATTTTATAAAGTCAATATATACACTACTAGAGCATTTCTGTAAGTGAGCACCTCCTTTTATATGCCCTCATGCAATCAGTGAGAGCCTATTCTATAATGGCACCTGGGCATCCAGAGTCTATTATTGACTACTAGAGTATCCTGGCATTGGTACACCTTAAATTTATGCATCCACATTTACCCCAACCTTAAACCTGGTGTAACTGCAGGTGTGTAAATGCTAGGGCATGTGTAACTTACAGTATTCTGTAAGTTGCATGCACATGTGGCTGCATAATCCATGCCCCACGCACGTAAATAACCCCTTGCATATACACACTATGCCAATTATTTTTTTTTCACTCAATTAAGCTCTGGAACTCATTGCCAGAGGATGTGGTTACAGCGGTTAGCTGTCTGGGTTTAAAAATGGTTTGGGCAAGTTCCTGGAGGGAAAGTACATAGTCTGCTATTGAAATATACATGGGAGAAGCCATTGCTTGCCCTGGGATTGGTAGTACTGAATCTTGCTAATGTTTGGGATCTTGCCAGGAACTTGTGACTTGGATTGGTCACTGTTGGAAGAAGGATACCAGGCTAGATAGGCCATCAGTCAGACCCTGTTTGGCTATTCTCATGTTCATGTGTGCACACTTACAAAACAGCGCTTAGTCACTTGTTAACACTTATGTGCATAAATGTACATGAGGGGTTTTCAGCCCAGTCTTCAGGGTATACCCAGCCAGTCTGAGTTTTCAGGATATCTCCATTGAATTCAATGGGGATATCCTGAAAATCCTAAGAACTGGGTTGAAAACCTCTGATGTGCACTTACCTGCTGAAGTGTTATTATGCATACAACTGGCACATAAATATGGGCAACCAGTTATAGAATTGCCTGCCTTTGTAAAATAGCCAATTTGAAAGGTCCCATACAACTTTCAAAAATACCCCAAAGTTGCTTAACATGATTCTGTACTAACAGTTGCCACATGGTAAACAGTGAGTTAACTATTTAATGCAATTTAGTGAAAGGGCGCCTACATTTCTAAGGAGACAAAATTACATGACATAATAAAAGACTGCTTCTTGGAGCAACTGGTCCAGGAACCGACAAGAGGGGGAGCTTAAAAAGAGAAGATAGAACCTTGGTCCACGTGGGTGTTGTCTATAGACCCCCGACACAATTGGAGGAACTAGATAAAGATCTGATCGCTGATATTCAAAAGTTGGGGAAGAAAAGAGAGGTGCTGTTGTTGGGAGATTTTAATCTGCCGGATGTAGATTGGAAGGTTCCGTCTGCGAAATCGGAAAGAAGTAGAGAGATTGTGGATGCTTTCCAAAGTGCTCTGCTCAGACAAATTGTGACGGAACCCACAAGGGAGGGAGCCACGTTGGATCTGGTGCTCATGAATGGGGATAGTGTGTCAAATGTCCAAGTGGCTGCACACCTGGGAAGCAGTGACCATCAAACGGTTTGTTTTGATATAACGGCTCATGTGGACGGCGGCCACTCAAAACTCAAAGTCCTGGATTTCAAGCGAGCTGACTTTAACAAAATGGGGGAATACCTGAGGAAGGAGCTGATGGGCTGGGAGGACATACGAGAAGTGGAAGGACAGTGTTCCAGGCTGAAAGAAGTAATAAGCAGGACCACAGACCTTTATGTAAGGAGAGTAAATAAAAGCAAGAGAAAAAGGAAACCGATATGGTTCTCAAAGCAAGTGGCTGAGGAAATAAGGATTAAAGAGTTAGCGTTCCAGAAATATAGAAAATCTCAAGAGGAGGAACACGGGGAGGAATACCGGATGAAACTGAAAGAAGCCAAGAGAGAGGTACGTCTGGCGAAGGCGCAAGCGGAAGAACAAATGGCTAGAAATGTAAGGAGGAGAGACAAAAACTTCTTCAGGTATATTAGTGAAAGGAGAAAGACTAAAAAGGGAATTGTGAGACTAAAAGATACAGCGAAACGCTATGTAGAAAATGATGAAGAAAAAGCCAATTTGCTAAATAGATACTTTTGTTCTGTTTTCACTGAAGAAAATCCTGGGGAAGGACCGAGAGGGACTGGCAAAAGTACACCTGAGAATGAAGTGGATAGAGCACCGTTCACAGAAGAGAGTGTGTATCAACAACTTGGAAAGCTAAAGGTGGACAAAGCCATGGAACCGGACGGGATCCACCCCAGAATTCTGAGGGAGCTCAGAGAGGTTCTGGCGGGTCCTCTTAAAGATTTGTTTAATAAATCCTTGGAGACGGGAGAGGTTCCGAGGGATTGGAGAATGGCGGAGGTGGTCCCTCTTCACAAAAGTGGTGATAGGGAAGAAGCTGGAAACTACAGGCCGGTAAGCCTCACTTCAGTTATTGGAAAAGTAATGGAAGTGATGCTGAAGGAAAGGATAGTGAATTTCCTGGAAGCCAATAAGTTGCAAGATCCGAGACAACATGGTTTCACCAAAGGGAAATCGTGCCAAACGAATCTCATTGAATTCTTTGACTGGGTGACAGGAGAATTAAATCAAGGACGTGCTATGGACGTAATCTACTTAGATTTCAGCAAGGCTTTTGACACGGTTCCCCACAGGAGGCTCATAAATAAACTAGATGGGCTGAAGATAAGACCCGAAGTGGTAAACTGGATTAGGAACTGGTTGACAGGCAGACGCCAGAGGGTGGTGGTGAATGTAGTTCGCTCGGAGGAGGGAAAGGTGAGTAGTGGAGTGCCTCAGGGATCGGTGCTGGGGCCGATTCTGTTCAATATATTTGTGAGTGACATTGCCGAAGGGTTACAAGGTAAAGTTTGCCTTTTTGCGGATGACACCAAGATTTGCAACAGAGTGGACACCCCGGAGGGAGTGGAAAACATGAAAAAAGATCTGAAGAAGCTAGAAGAATGGTCTAACGTTTGGCAATTAAAATTCAATGCGAAGAAATGCAAAGTGATGCACTTAGGGAGTAGAAATCCAAGGGAGACGTATGTGTTAGGCGGGGAGAGTCTGATAGGCACGGACGGGGAGAGGGATCTTGGGGTGATAGTATCTGAGGACCTGAAGGCGACGAAACAGTGCGACAAGGCGCTGGCCGTAGCTAGAAGATTGCTAGGCTGTATAGAGAGAGGAGTGACCAGCAGAAGAAAGGAGGTTTTAATGCCCCTGTATAAGACGTTGGTGAGGCCCCACCTGGAGTATTGTGTTCAGTTTTGGAGGCCGTACCTTGCGAAGGATGTTAAAAAAATGGAAGCGGTGCAAAGAAAAGCTACGAGGATGGTATGGGATTTGCGTTCCAAGACGTATGAAGAGAGACTTGCTGACCTGAACATGTATACCCTGGAGGAAAGGAGGAACAGGGGTGATATGATACAGACGTTCAAATATTTGAAAGGTATTAATCCGCAAACGAATCTTTTCCGGAGATGGGAAGGCGGTAGAACGAGAGGACATGAAATGAGGTTGAAGGGGGGCAGACTCAGGAAAGATGTCAGGAAGTATTTTTTCACGGAGAGGGTGGTGGACGCTTGGAATGCCCTCCCACGGGAGGTGGTGGAGATGAAAATGGTAACGGAATTCAAACATGCGTGGGATATGCATAAAGGAATCCTGTGCAGAAGGAATTGATCCTCAGAAGCTTAGCTGAAATTGGGTGGCGGAGCAGGTGGGGGGAAGAGGGGTTGGTGGTTGGGAGGCTAGGATAGGGGAGGGCAGACTTATACAGTCTGTACCAGAGCTTGTGATGGAAGGCGGGACTGGTGGTTGGGAGGCGGGAAATACTGCTGGGCAGATTTATACGGTCTGTGCCCTGAAAAAGACAGGTACAAATTCAAGGTAAGGTATACACATATGAGTTTATCTTGGGCAGACTGGATGGACCATGCAGGTCTTTCTCTGCCGTCATCTACTATGTTACTATGTTACTATTTTAGATCTAGTCCTTAGTGGAATGCAGGAGCTAGTACAGAAAGTAACAGTGTTGGGTCTGCTGGGAAACAGTGGTAATAGTATGATAAAAAATTGACTTAATAACTGGAGTGAAGTCACAAGGAAATCTACTGTAGCAGCATTTAATTTTCAAAAAGGCAACTATGATAAATTGAGTGAATGGCTAAAAAAATGCTGAAAGGATCAGCCGCTAAGGTTAGGACTTTCAATCAGTCATGGATGTATTCATGGTATTAATAAAGGTAGAAGGAAGAGCAAATGGTGTCCAGCATGGTTAAAGGGAGAAGTAAAATAGGCTATTAGACCTAAAAGAATATCCTTCAAAAATGGAAAAAGGATCTGAATGAAGAAAACAAGAAGCAACATAATCACTGGCAAGTTAGATGCAAAGCATTGATAAAGAAGACTAAAAAAGAATAAAGTAGAAACTTGCCACAGAAGTGAAAATTCACAGTAATCATTTTTTCAGGTATATCAGAAGCAGAAAGCCTGTGAGAGAATCTGTGGGAGCATTAGATCATCAAGGACTGAAAAAGGCATTCAGGGAGGAAAAGGCTATAGCAGAAAGACTGAATGAATTATTTGCTTCAGGCTTTACTGAAGAAGATGTAAAAGATATACCTGTACCAGAATTGGTGACAATACGGAGGAACTGAAAGAAATCTCAGTGAACCTGGAAGATGTACTGAGCCAAATCTAAAAATTAGAGTAGTAAATCACCTGGACTGGATGGAATACACTCCAGAGTTCTGAAAGAACTCAAACATGAAATTGCTGGTCTGCTGTTAGTGATCTGTAACCTACCATTAAAATTGGTCATAGTACCTGATGATTGGAAGGTAGACAATCAGGCTTATTTTCGAAAGAGACGCCCATCTTTTGACACAAATCGGGAGATGGGCGTCCTTCTCCCAGGGTCACCCAAATCGGCATAATCAAAAGCTGATTTTGGGTGCCCTCAACTGCTTTCCATTGCGGGGACGACCAAAGTTCCTGGGGGCGTGTCGGAAGCGTAGTGAAGGCGGGTCTTGGGCGTACTTGACACATGGGCATCCTCGACCCATAATGGAAAAAAAAGCACTTGGACGACTTTACTTTGTCCTTTTTTTCTTACGACCAAGCCACGAAAAGTTGTCTGAACTGACCAGATGACCTCGGGGATGACCTCCCCTTTTTCCCGCAGTAGTCACTAACCCCCCTCCCACCCTCAAAAACATTTTTTAAATACTTTTTGCCAGCCTCTATGCCAACCTCAAATATCATACCCAGCTCCATGACAGCAGTATGCAGGTCCCTGGAGCAGTTTTAGTGGGTGCAGTGCATTTCAGGCAGGCAGACCCAGGCCCATTCCCCCCCTACCTGTTAAACTTGTGGTGGTAAATGTGAGCCCTCCAAAACCCACCACAAACCCACTATACCCACATCTAGGTGTCCCCCTTCAACTGTAAGGGCTATGGTAGTGGTGTACAGTAGTGGGTTTTGGGGGGCTCAGCACCAAAGGTAAGGGAGCTATGTACCTGGGAGCAATTTCTGAAGTTCACTGCAGTGCCCCCTAGGGTGCACGGTTGGTGTCCTGGCATGTCAAGGGACCAGTGCACTATGAATGCTGGCTCCTCCCACGACCAAAGGGCTTGCATTTGGTCATTTCTGAGATTGGCGTCCTTAGTTTCCATTATCGTCGAAAATCAGAAATGACCAAGTCTAAGGACGAACATCTCTAGGGACGACCTAAATGTCAAGATTTGGGCGTCCCCAACCATATTATCGAAATGAAAGATGGATGTCCATCTTGTTTTGATAATATGGGTTTTCCCGCCCCTTCGCAGGGACGTCCTGCAAGAACGTACTCAGGAAAACTTGGGTGCCCCTTTCGATTATGCCCCTCCACGTAACACAGATTTTTAAAAAAGAATCTGGGGTGATACAGAAAATTATAAACTGGTAAGCTTGATATCTGTGCCAGTAAACATAGTGGAAACTATTATAAAGAATAGAATTACTGAACACACGGAGGGGCATCTAGGTGTCCCCCTTCAACTGTAAGGGCTATGGTAGTGGTGTACAGTAGTGGGTTTTGGGGGGCTCAGCACCAAAGGTAAGGGAGCTATGTACCTGGGAGCAATTTCTGAAGTTCACTGCAGTGCCCCCTAGGGTGCACGGTTGGTGTCCTGGCATGTCAAGGGACCAGTGCACTATGAATGCTGGCTCCTCCCACGACCAAAGGGCTTGCATTTGGTCATTTCTGAGATTGGCGTCCTTAGTTTCCATTATCGTCGAAAATCAGAAATGACCAAGTCTAAGGACGAACATCTCTAGGGACGACCTAAATGTCAAGATTTGGGCGTCCCCAACCATATTATCGAAATGAAAGATGGATGTCCATCTTGTTTTGATAATATGGGTTTTCCCCGCCCCTTCGCAGGGACGTCCTGCAAGAACGTACTCAGGAAAACTTGGGTGCCCCTTTCGATTATGCCCCTCCACGTAACACAGATTTTTAAAAAAGAATCTGGGGTGATACAGAAAATTATAAACTGGTAAGCTTGATATCTGTGCCAGTAAACATAGTGGAAACTATTATAAAGAATAGAATTACTGAACACACGGAGGGGCATTTTCGATATCATGTTTAAGTCCAACTTTGGAGGTTTTGCTAAAAACGTCCAAAATTCAAGTAGGGAATATAGCCGTTTTCAAAACAGAAAATATTCTCTTTTTTTCCGAAAATTGACTCTTTGCTAGATGTTTTTGTGCTCTTTGAGTTTATCTTTTTGGTCCATTTTTGAAAGAAAAGAAAAAAGTCCAACTGAAAAACACACAGAATCAAGCCATTGGGATGTAGGAGGTGTCAACATTCTTAGCAGACTGCCCACATAGATATACCAACAGAGCAGTGGGGCACCCTAGGGGGCACTGCAGTGGACTTCAAATAAATAGGTATACATCTCACTGTTGCTCCCTTATCTTGTCTTCTGAGCCCCACAAAATCGACAGAAACCCCACCCAAACCCACTACTCCCAACTGTGTACTACTACAATAACCCTTATGGGTGAAGGAGGCACCTATATGTGGGTACAGTGGGTTTCTGGTAAGTTTTGGAGGACTCACAGTTTCTACCATAGGTGTAACAGGTAGGAGGAGGTATGGTCTAGGCCCACCTGTCTGCAGTGCACTGCACAGTAGACTATGCCAGGGCCCTGCATGCTGTTCTACTTGACCTGATTATAACATTTGAGGCTGGCATAGAGGCTGGTAAGTAATGTTTTTAATCACTTTTTTTTGGGGGGGGGGGGGGAGTGGATTGTTTGTCATCTGGTCATTTAGGACACTTTTTTCTGGCTTATTCATTGGTGGAACAAAGGTATATTTTCTCTTGGAATACGGTGGCCCCAAATGGACTAAACATGGAAGTTGAGTGGATTTAGGTCATGTCACTTTAAGAGAAAAGGGTGGGTATGTTTTGAAGCATGGTATTTAATTGCTGCAGTAGAGCACATGGGTATGAAGCCTTAGGATCTATATTCTGTGACTGAGACTGGACGTTAGTTCCGCTGGTGAGTGGCTAGATATGGTATTTAAATAGTATCTGATTGAAATGTGTAACTGTGGCTAAGTATATTGGAAATGAATGATAATGCTAAGTTTTGATGTTAGGTATTGGGGGTTTTAGGTATATTGTTCCTCCTGAGGAAGAGGATTTCGAAATGCGGCCAGCATTGTAATAAATCGGATATGAAGAGAAAGTAGTTGTCCGGAGCACCCTTTAGTACTTGATTATTCGTTAATGAAACAGATCTAGACCAGGGGCTTATCTGAAAGTCGGTGGTAGCGGGGGCCGGAGCCAGAGTGAGGGGGTACATTATAGCCCCCCCCACCACCACCGCCATTTCCGACCCCCCCCCCCCCGGCCACCATTGCCGACCCCCCCTGCCGCCGTCACCTACCTTTGCTGGCGGGGGACCCCAACCCCTGCCAGCCGAGGTCCGCTTCCTCCTGCCGCTTTTTAAGTTCTTCTTCGTCCTAGGCTGCGTCACTCCGTGCTGTTCAAAGACTGTGAGTCTGACGTCCTGCACGTACAACGTGCAGCGACGTCAGACTCCAAAAGTGGATTGAGATAGCAGCGCCAGATTCTTTGAACAGCACGGAGTGAAGGAGCCTAGGACGAAGAAGAACTTAAAAGCGGCAGGAGGAAGCGGACCTCGGCTGGCGGGGGTTGGGGTCCCCCGCCAGCAAAGGTACCCAAGGCAACGGCGGGGGAGGGTTGGCGGCGGTAGGGGGGTCCAGGGCGAAATGTGCGGGGACCCAGGCCCCTGTGGCCCCAAGCAGATACGCCCCTGGTCTAGACCAAAATGTCCAACTTATATCCCTGGATGTTGTTGTTTTGCTCCATTATGGCAGAAAAACGTCCTAGTGTTAGGAACACCCAGATCCTTCCTTTAACACGCTCCTGACTCATTCCCTTGTGATTTTAACGTAATTCTGATGGTCTTCATAGAAGAATGTCTAAAAATTGGTTTTGAAAGTATCAATTTGGACATTTTTGTGAAAAAAATGTCCAAATGCAGATTTATGCCACTTTTTGGACATTTTTCTCTTTTGAAAATGAGCCCCATAGACAAACATAGTTTAACGGTACTGAGTCAACATGGATTCAGCTTTACCAATGTGTTTCATTTCTTTGAAAGTATGGTTGTTGTACTGTTTCTAGATTTTTAGAAAGCTTTTGACAAAGTCCCTCATAAGAGACTCCTGAGGAAGTTCAAAAACAATGGATTAGGAGGCAATGTTCTGTTGTGGTTTAGGAACTGATTACTGGATAGAAAACAGAGGGTTAAATGGCCATTTCTTCCAGTGAAGGAGGGTGGATAGTGGAGTGCCCCTATGGATCTATACTGGGACCAGTGCTGTTTAACTTATTTATAAATGATCTAGAAATGAGAAAGATGAGTGAGGTGGTTAAATCTGCAGATAACACAAAACGCTTGCACACAAATTGCACGAAACCCTTAGGAAATTGGAAGACTGAGCATCCAGATGGCAATTTAATACAGACAAATACAAAGTGATGCACATTGGGAAAAATACCCCAAATCATAGTTACTTGATCCAAGGTTCCAACTTAGGAGTCAGCACCCAAGAAAAATATTTAGGTGGCATCATGGTCAATATGCTGAAACCTTCTGCCCAGTGTGTGGCACCAGTCAAAAAAACAAACAGAATGCTATGCTAGGAATTATAAGGAAAGATAGAAAATAAGACAAAGAATACTATAATGCTTTTGTATCACTTTATGGTGCAACCTCATCTTGAGTATTGTGTGCAATTCTAGTTGCGGTAGTTCTTATTCTTGTACAAAGAAGGGTGACTAGCTAGAGGCATATTTTCAAAGCACTTAGCCTTCCAAAGTTCCATAGAAACCTATGGAACTTTGGAAGGCTAAGTGCTTTGAAAATATGCCTCTAAATGATTAAAAGGATGGAATACCTCTCGTATGAGGAAAAGCTTAAGAGGTTAGGGCTCTTCAGCTTGGAAAAGAGATGGCTGAGGGGGGATATATGATAGAGCTCTACAAAATCCTTACTGATGTAGAATGGGTAATCATGGATTGATTGATTTTATTTCAAGAAGCACAAAGACTAGGGGGGACACAATGATGTTACATGGTAATACTCTTAAAATGAACAGGACAAAATATTTTTTCACTTAAATACTCTCTGGAACTCATTACCAGAGGATGTGGTAACAGCAGTTTAAAAAAGATTTGAAGACGTTCCTGGAGAAAAAGTCCATAGTCTGCTATTGAGATAGACATGGGGAAGCCTGGAATGGATTGGGTAGAGCACCACCGCAGGGCATGCTCAGGTGCTCTGCGGTAGTTAGGGCATCTGCATACACTTCCCCAGCCCTAAGAAATACTTTGTATTGTTTAGTGTCAGGACATGTTTGGGGGCAGAAAGAAGGCATGCCCAGCGTTAACAGTTTAGTGCAGCTACATTGCTGCATGCCAACTGATTAGCGCATGGTTAGCGCATAAACCCTTTCTGCCTCCAATATAAGTGTCGGTAAGGGCTCAGGCACTAATGGTCACACTGGCCATTAATAGACAAAATAGAAATGTGGCCAATTTCAGCCATGCTGAAAGTGGCCTCTGCATGTGGGGAAACCCACGTGCTAATCGTAGCGCATGGCCACTTTTAGCACAGCTTAGTAACAGTGCCCCAAAGTATGGTGTTTGGTTTGTACAGGATTGCTCTGGACGTTGGATATTGGGATGGTTGTGATTGTTGAGTTTATCAAAATCTTGGGAGAGAAGGGTTAGGGACCTGAGCGAGGGAGAAAAAGCTGAAAGGTGCCAAATACCCTTGAACTGGCCCTGAGTAGTAACAAAATAACTTCACAGATTGATTGTGGCAAGCTACAAAACTGTAGAAGGCTTTTGCATGGATGTGGCTAAAGGACAACATTTTACCTAACTCAAAACACAATCCATGTCTTTAAAAGAGAGAACTGACTTTTAGTAGATATTTCGTACAAACTTCAGGTCTCAAACCATAGAGATACATTAATTAAATTCATAATATCAAGATGTATTATGTCTCACTGTAAATGTTCATCTGGCCAAAATCTGCTTGTTAGTCTGTCAAGCAGCTGTTCAGTTTACCTCCTCTGGAACTGCTCGTATATTAGTGAATCCTTTCCTGAACACCACAAATACACGACGGGCTCCACAGCGTAAGGCAGATGTTGCACAGTCAAAGGCAGTGTCCCCTGCTCCAAGTACAATCACGGTTCCCTGTATCGATGGCAGTGGAGAATGACAGGCGCACATCCCTGAATGATGAAAGGAAAAATCCATTTGCAAGCAGAGAAACAATTTCTGCATGACAGCTCAGAAATGATACTTGTACTTAAAGCGGTGTAAAATTGCATCTTGCAGTTTCCAAGCATGGAGTATCACTATCAAATTATTCTACTTCACTGCAAGACAGTTTTATTCACATTTTTAAGATGTGCTCATAGGTGTGATTTCATATCATACATAGCATGTTTCTCTCGGTATTCTCCGCAGAGAAATTCAAGTTGCAAAGATCTCTGATGGATCAACAATTGTCACCATTATTCTATTACTTTATGTATGAAGATTAAAATGCAATGTTATACTCCTGTCAATCAATCCCATTAAACTGTAAAGACAAATAGATGGGTGAACATTTAAAGGGACCTGTACATTTAGCAGCTGCCACTATGTGGGTAGTTCCATAAATAAGGAACTGCCTAGTTTTAAGCAGCAGGAGTACACAGAAAAGATAGTATTCTTCTTATTTATCAATGTAATTGTTCACAGATGGGTGCAAATTAGCTTTTGTGGAATACTGATTAGCAGCAAAGTGCATGCCATGATTTGATGGCACATAATTTATGTATTTATTTATGTATTTATTGCATTTGTATCCCACATTTTCCCACCTCTTTGCAGGCTCAATGTGGCTTACAATACATCATGAATGGTGGAAATATATTAGAAAATAGACATTTAGTGTTACAGAAGGATATTGGGCAACATGATAATGATAAAACATGATAGTAGTATAACGAGCAGATATTGTAAGACAGTTCTAAATATATGTGGAGGAGTTGCATATATTCACATTGGTAGATCTTTGTGGTATGCCTTGTTGAAGAGATAGGTCTTCAGTAGTTTGCGAAAGTTCATTAGTTCGTAGATCTTTTTTAAGTTGTGCGGCAATGTGTTCCATAACTGTGTGCTCAAGTACGTAAAGTTTGATGCGTGCATTAGTTTGTAATTTAGACCTTTGCAGTTAGGGAAGTGCAGATTAAGGAATGCGCGGGATGATTTTTTGGCATTTCTGGGTGGTAAGTCTATCAGGTCTGACATGTAGGCTGGTGCATCTCCGTGAATGATTTTGTGGACTAGGGAGCATATTTTGAACGTGATGCGTTCTTTAAGTGGGAGCCAATGTAGTTTTTCTCATAGGGGTTTAGCACTTTCATATTTTGTTTTACCGAATATGAGTCTGGCTGCAGTGTTCTGGGCTGTCTGAAGTTTCTTGATTATTTGCTCTTTGCAGCTGGCGTAGTGTGTGTTGCAGTAGTCTAGATGACTGAGCACCATTGATTGTACCAGGTTATGGAAAACAGTCCTTGGGAAGAAAGGTCTTACTCTTTTTTTTTTATTTCCACATTGAGTGGAACATCTTCTTGGTTGTGTTTTTCGCGTGGCTCTCGAGTGTTAGGTGCCGATCGATGGTAACTCCAAGAATTTTTAGGGTGTCCAAAATTGGAAGGTTCAGATTTGGTGTGTTAATGGTGGTGAATTTGTTCTTGTTATGTTGAGAGGTGAGTATTAGGCATTGGGTTTTTTTCTGCATTAAGTTTCAGCCGAAATGCATCCGCCCATGAATGCATGATCTGGAGATTTTGGTTGATGTCATTGGAAATTTCATTTAGATCTTGTTTAAATGGAATGTAGATCGTTACGTCGTCTGCCTATATGTATGGGTTGAGGTTTTGGTTTGATAATAGTTTGGCCAAGGGAATCATCATTAAGTTGAATAGAGTCGGCGAGAGGGGGGGGATCCCTGTGGGACTCCGCATTCAGGTATCCATGTGGCTGATGTAATCGAGTTAGATGTCACTTGGTATGATCGTGATAATTTGCTGATGGGTGTTTGCGTGGATGCACTATGGGCAGAGTGTGACCATGTGCATAAATTATAAAACACTATAATTTAGGTATGTACTGGTTAACATCTATGTGCGGGCATTTATACCAGTTGTAGGGTTGGTGTACGTGATTGTGCCTTAAATGTAAGTGTATTTTCTGCAACTTGCACTGCTATTCTTTAATGAAAAGTAGGCAGCTACTTTTCATTATAGAATCAGCTTAAATCTGGTACCATGAAAAGTGCCTTAAGTAGGCACCCTATTAAAGCTGTACGAAATATTCATATTTGATTTGGCCCCGAGTACATTATTCGTATTTGGCCGATTAGTGATTTAAATTTGAATATCAATTTTCCAGGACTCTACTGTGCTAAATCCTACTGAAATAAACACTGGGGGGGGGGGGGGGGGGCTTTTACTAAGGCACATTGAAAATGGCCTGCAGTAGTGTAGACGTGTGTTGTGGGTATGTACAGAATCATTTTTCAGTGCACCTGTAAAAAATGCCTTTTTAAAGGTTTTGCCAAAAATGGACAAGCAGCAAAATAGAAATTGCCGTGTGTCCATTTTGGGTCTGAGACCTTATTGCCAGCCATTGACCTAGCGTTAAGGTCTCACATGGTAACCAGGCGGTAATGGTCTACGCGCGTAAAATGACAATTACCACCCGCGCACCAGAAAATAAAAATATTTTCCGGCGCGCATAGTGGATGTGCATCAAAAATGAAATTATCACAAGGGCCACACGGTAGCCAAGCGGTAACTCAAAATTGACGTGCATTGGGAGCTCATAGGTGCCTACGTGGCTTAGTAAAAGGGCCCCTTGATCTCTGATTTCACTTTGCTTCTTTTATTATTTGTTAAGGCTCAACACCCATTATTCATATTTGTCCAAATAATATTTTTCATTATTTGTATTCAGCCAAATAGTAAATATGCTATTCGGTAGAGCTCTAATTATAGAAGCGTAAATGCCCTATATGTGAATGTTCTGTGGCAATATGGGGGTTATTTTATGAGCCTTTTACACACATGAAACCCTGTTTTATGCACATAAAAGGGGGGAATTCTATAAATGAAGCTCAAAAACTGTTCTATAAAGGGGGGCACCCTTTAAAGAATAGCGCTTAGCTCCGGTTTTCACATCCAGCTCTGGGCACCAGATTTATACCTGCTGAAATCTGCTATAAATCCTGGTGCCCAGGTTGGGTGCAGAGACCTATTGTTCTATAACACTACGCAACTTTTGGAACACTCATGCCCTGCCCTGCCCACGCCCCTCCCCATGGCCATACCTCTTTTGGGTTGCATGCTATGCGGTTTAGGTACCCAACACATACTGCACTTGTATCATCCATAGTGGACTGCTATGATGATGATACCAGTGCATTATGAGCACAGAAAATCAAGATCCCCTAAATCCTGGCACACAACTTGGGCGTGTTGCCTACAACTTTTATAACACACTGCATAGTTCTTTGGAACCCCCTGACCTGCTCATGCCCCTCCCTTAGCCATGCCCCTTTTTGGATTGCGTACAAGAGTACTTGGGTGTGGATTCACATAGAATCATGCCTAGCCAGATCATGTGCAAATCTAAATTAGAGCCAATTAACATCACTTATCTGTTAACAGTCAATTATTGATTGTTAATCGTTCATTAATTTATTTGCATGTGGATCTCAGGCTCATGCACAATTTTGGGGACACAAATTTCCTAATCTAATCTAATTCATGATTTATAGTCTGTACTGGTCTCAATAGGAGGTTCTAGGCAGTTTACAATATAAGAGCCCATAAAACGGAGAGGAATAACAACTATAAAACCATATATTCAATATAGGAAAATATTTTTAAAAATTGGGAATGGAAAACCATTAAAACCTGTCAAATAAAAATGTTTTCAGTTCCCTGCATATTCACATATAATCTGTTTCCAAGTGGATATAAACAGGTAATTTATTCCAAGTAACAACCGCCTGGAAGGAAAACATGATGCTAAGCTGACGTTTAAACTGTATGCTCTTAAGTACTGGAGCAGAGAAATAAAAGCAATGGGAAATAAATTGAATCAGCAATTCTGATGCATTTCCATACAACACCTGAAAAACAAGACAAGTAATCTTAAACGTAATTTGTGCACAAACATGAAGCCAATATATCTCTTTAAAGTAAGCTTAAACACTATCATATTTTCTTAATTGAAAAATCAACCGCACCACTGTGTTCTGTAATAGTTGTAATTTATGTAGTAGCGTACTGTTAAAACCAGAATATAAAGAGTTACAATAGTCCAGATTAGATAACACGAACATCTGGACGAAGAAAATAAAATGGGAGTTATAGAAATAGGATCTAATCAATCTTAGTTGTCGCATGCGGAAACATATCTTTTCCAAATCTGATTAATGTGAGCTTCAAAAATTAAGGAATAATCCAAGATAACAACAAAATTCTGAACAAATGTTCTCCAGAGAGTTAGCAGACCACAAAACCTTTGTTTTAGTCTGATTCAATTTGGGCATATTTTCAGTAGCCCATTTCTGAATCTTGTTCATAGAACATGATATTCTGTCAGACATATCTCTCAAGGTGGTACATGCAGGAACTAACATTAAAATATCAGTGTAAGAAAACAAACGTTTCCCATCATCCAAAGCAATGTGAGAGAGAGAGAGCTCATAAAAAGACGGAATAACATGGGTGACAAAGGAGATGCCCAAGGGACCCCACAAGTTGACAACCAATGATTTTACATTTCACCACTGTTTCAAACAGCACAAGACTATTGGCTACAAAATCTCAGAACCAGTTTAGTACAGAACCAGTCAGACCCAGTTCACTCAGTCTTGTCAACAACAATCCATGGTCCACCAAGTTGAAAGCAACTAAAATATCATATTGAAGTAGAAGTATCTGCTTACCTGTATGTAAATATTCTCTCTAGTAATAATAAGCAGAAGGCGGTGGAGTACAACACATAGCAACAGGACTGTTGCAGTGGTGACTGACTATATGGAAGCTAAGTACTTTCTTTAAAAACTTTTTTTTAGAAAAATCCTTAAAAATTTGTTTGATTTGAGTATTGAACCAGTGTTCAAGTGACAGCATTCCTCACTGACCACATTCCAATGAGCAATTAAGTCAAGTACCTTTTTATTGTCCTCTAAGTACATCTTCCAGATCAAGAGCAACACTCCCCTCATGACCGACTTATCAGTAATCAAAGACAGCCAGAGATGTCAGAAGGAGAAACTGTTCCTGTATAGGCAAATCTATGAACATTTTAACATTTAAAGCAAGCGTAAGAAAGATTAAAATTGAAAGTAGCTTAAAGTGACTATTGCAGAACTGATCAGAAACTCTGAAGTGGATATCAGAATGAGAAGGAGTCTCCCAACTTGAGTTCTTTGTGTCAAATGAATAACACCCCTCTGCTAATTACCTTGAATGAGCTCTGAATTTAGAATCTCCAAACCTGAGTTCTTAGTGTTACATATGTGACATCTCCCTGCTAATTACCTTGAAAGTGCTCTGAAGTTCCCCCCTCCCCTCTGCCTCCAGCCAAAGCCAGAAATAGGAGCCCTGAAGATCCACTGGGCAAGAAGAGTGGGAAGCAATTAGTTGCTAAGAGACAGATTAAAGGAGGACCCTGACTCAG
The DNA here is from genome assembly GCF_901765095.1 of Microcaecilia unicolor. Classification (NCBI taxonomy): domain Eukaryota; kingdom Metazoa; phylum Chordata; class Amphibia; order Gymnophiona; family Siphonopidae; genus Microcaecilia; species Microcaecilia unicolor. Next base: position 78,625,825 of record NC_044036.1, read on the forward strand.
AGCTATTCTCCTCCCTCTCATCTCCCCTGCTCATTAGCTTATCACTGAAACCTGATCCAGGACTGATCTTAACAGCTGAAAGGCAAGCTGATTATAACACACAAGACCAGAACACCAGACCCCACACCAAAGAACAAAAGTCCTACCAAGCAGCAACAGCTTCACAGCTACCAAGCATCCAGTCATCAGAACACGGTCTTATTAGTAGTCCACAGTGAATAGAAACCAAATTGAATACCTTGGAACTACTACTAATAATCTACTCCTTAACACTGATCCACTTAACCCTAACCACCCCTCTCACAGAAAGCAACAGTATATGCATACTATACAATCATCGAAGATTGATCAGATACACCACATCTCATCAAACTGGCAACAACTTAAACAAAGAAAGAACACCATCATGCGGACAACCACCACAAAATGCAAAGAAGGGTCCAAACAAACTCACCTCAACAAAGAAACGACAACTAATAAAAGTCCACACAACACCAAAAGACTCATTCCAAACAATCCAAGTGGGCTACATCAACGCCAGATCTGCTGTAAACAAAACAGCAATACTAACAGACTGGATCATGGCAGAAGACTTTGACCTACTCTTCATCACTGAAACCTGGATCCACGACCAAAAGTACCCTATAATCCTAGACCTCTGCCCTCCAAGATACAAAATCACACACTGGACCAGAAAGGAAAAGAGAGGCAGAGGCATAGCACTAATCTATCGATCCCACTTTACTACCGAAACTACGGCCAAGTCCATGACACCTCAACTTGAAATTGCCTCAATCAGAATCCACAAAAACTCTAAGCGATCATTTGTATTGTGTCTTGTTTTGCAGACCTCCAGGTAATTGGAACGAAGGCTAAACTAACTTCATGGACTTCATTTCAAACACATGTGTAACCAACTCCAATGTACTAGTAAAAGGAGACATCAACCTTCACTTAGAAGACCCAAACTCATTCAATGTAAGGAATTCCTCCACTTATGGGATCTCAAATGGCCAGAAATGCAAGCAACCCACGCCAAAGGCACACACTTGATCTCATCTCACACAAACTTTCAACAGACCAGAACTTAATAATAACAGATATTAAATGGACTGAAACACCCTGGACTGATCACTACAAACTAAAGTTATCCCTACACTGGCGGAAGAAGGGATTACACCAAATACAAGAACACATATCCTACAGCACAAGAGGTCAAGTAGACACAAAAACATTCTGGCAACTGATATATAACCATGAATGGTCAGCACAAACAGACTCCATATACTTCCTCATGGAAAGAAATAAAAGATGCAAATGCATACTAGATGAAATAGCACCCTTACGAACAAGAACCTCACGAAAGCATAACTCGATGGTTCAATGATGAACTGAAAAAGCTAAAACTGAAAATCCAGGAAACTCGAACGAGCATGGAAAAAAACAAAAGACGAACACACACTCAACACATGAAAACAATCACAAAGAAAATACAAATAAGCAATAAGACAGACCAAAAGATCATACTATAAAACTAAAATAGGGCCAGATTACAAAGACACGAAGAAATTATACCAACTCGTGAACAAACTCCTAGACACTAACTTGGTCACTACAACGAATACAGACATCCGATCTGCAGATAAACTTGCTAAGTATTTCAATGAAAAAATTGTAATCCTATGTAACACGCTAGCTCATGACAACACTGACATCGAAAACTTCCATAATGAGTTGGACCCAACCACTAGAGAATACCCGGCTGACCGAACCTGGTTAAACTTCGCCCTCCTTACCATCAATACAGTTACACAGGCAATCAGCAGGTTCTCCAACACTCACTGCAAACTAGATACATGTCCCAACTATCTAATGAAATTTGCCCCTGACCGCTTCATAGCAGACCTCACATACCACCTAAACTACATGCTTCAGCAAGGTCTCTTCCCTAAGGAAAATGGCAACATCCTACTCACCCCGATACCCAAAGACACAAAGAAAAAAAACAAATGAAATCACTAACTACCATCCAGTAGCATCCATCCCGTTGTTAGTCAAACTGATGGAAAGCATGGTAGCCAAAAAACTTACAGAATATATAAACAAATTCTCAATATTACACGAATCACAATCAGGTTTTCGCCCCCTCCACAGCACAGAAACAGTACTACTCACTCTTCTAGCCAAATTCAAGCAGGAAATAGCAATAGACAAAAACATCCTCCTCCTCTAATTTGACATGTCTAGTGCATTTGACATGGTAAACCATAATATATTAAGATTACTAGATACGTTCAGAATCGGTGGAAACATACTTAGCTAGATCAAGGGTTTCCTAACCACTACTACTACTACTACTACTATTTAGCATTTCTATAGAGCTACAAGGCGTACGCAGTGCTGCACAAACATAGAAGAAAGACAGTCCCTGCTCAAAGAGCTTACAATCTAATAGACAAAAAATAAAGTAAGCAAATCAAATCAATTAATGTGTACAGGAAGGAGGAGAGGAGGGTAGGTGGAGGCGAGTGGTTACAAGTGGTTACGAGTCAAAAGCAATGTTAAAGAGGTGGGCTTTCAGTCTAGATTTAAAGGCGGCCAAGGATGGGGCAAGAAGTATCAAATAAAATCAAACTCAAATATCTCATCACAGAGGAAAGCAGACTGTGGAATACCACAAGGATCACCGATCTTCTTCAACCTAATGATGACCCCACTAGCCAAGTCCTTATCCAACCAAGGCTTTAACCCTTTCATCTATGCAAACGATGTCACAATATACATTCCTTATAAATCTAACCTGACAGAAATTACCAATGAAATCAAGAACAGCTTGAACATCATGGATTCTTGGGCTAATGCATTTCGAGCCTGCAAATAGGTGGGAAAATGTGGGATACAAATGCAACTAAAACTCAACAAAAAAAAACACACAGTCTCATCCTCTCATCCCAACACAGCACGGACAACCCCACAATCATCAACATCCCAGATCACATCCTCCCTATCTCAAACAGCCTGAAAATCCTCGGTGTTACAATGGACCACTACTTAACACTACAGAGTCAAGTGACATCCAAGACAGAGAAAATGTTCCACTTAATGTGGAAGCTCAAACACATGAAGCAATTCTTCTCGAGGGAAACATTTCGCAACCTGGTACAATCAATGGTACTAAGCCATGTAGACTACTGCAATGGAATCTATGGGGGATGTAAAGAACAAACCTTAAAGAAACTTCAGACTGCTCAGAACACGGCAGCTAGGCTTATCTTCAGAAAAACACGATTTGAAAGCACAAAACCCCTCCGCAAAAAACTACACTGGCTCCCAATCAAAGAACGCATTGCTTTCAAAATCTGCACTCTGGTTCACAAAATTATCTACAGTGAAGCTCCAGGATACATGACAGACTTGATCGACCTACCAACTAGAAACACATCCGAATCAACACGAACGTACCTAAATCTGAACTACCCAAGCTGCAAAGGACTCAAATACAAATCAACCTACGCGTCCAGTTTTTCCTACATTAGCACACAGCTGTGGAATGCATTACCAAAAGCCTTGAAAACTACGTACGATCACCTAAACTTCCAGAAAACTTTAAAAACTAACCTGTTTAAAAAGGCATACCCTACCGATCCAACATAAATGCCTGATATCTGCAACACAACAAAACTAAAGTATGTAATGGACGTAACACAACTCTTCCATTATAAGGTGCCCTAATGTGGCTGTGCCACATGAACTTTATCTTACCACAACATCACTTTGTATTTGTTCACACCGGAGTCTGCAAATGCCTCTCCGGTACTATGTAAGCCACATTGAACCTACAAATAGGTGGGAAAATGTGGGATATAAATGTAACAAATAAATAAATAAATTTTCATGACGATAGACACTGGAACTCTTTAATGCCCTCTCCTCAAGTCACTTCACTGGCTTCTGATCAGGTACTGCATACAGTTTAAGCTTCTCCTTTTAACCTACAAATGCACTCGATCTACAGCCCCTCCCTACATCTCTACCCTCATCTCCCCTTACATTCCTACCCGTAACCTCCATTCTCAAGACAAATCCCTCCTGTCAGTACCCTTCTCCACCACCGCCAACTCCAGGCTCCGCCCTTTCTGCCTCGCCTCACCCCATGCCTGGAATAAACTCCCTGAGCCCATACGCCAGGCCCCCTCCCTGCCCAACTTCAAAGCCTTGCTCAAAGCCCACCTCTTCAATGTCGCCTTCGGCACCTAACCATCATACCTCTATTCAGGAAATCTAGATAGCCCCTACTTGACATTTCACCCATTAGATTGTAAGCTCCTTGGAGCAGGGACTGTCCTTTTTTGTTAATCTGTACAGTGCTGCGTAACCCTAGTAGCGCTCTAGAAATGTTAAGTAATAGTAGTAGTAGTAGTATTAAATGGTAAGGGTCAACTGAGGCTTTTTCCTCCATGTGCTTATTATTAGGATTTTTGATTCCTCTGTTTGCAGAAAACGTTTTGGTGTGAGTTATATATATTTGCTTAACTATTCTCTGATAACGGTTATTAGAACTAATAAAAGGTATTTAGTGCTATGATGAGATCTAAAACCAAGCTGTGTTAGATGATAACATGAGTGTTTATCAATATATCTAGATAATTGTTTGCACCATTTACTCAATCCGGGGGTAAATGCATCAGCAGACTGTGCAAAATATGCATCCACACTATCTGGCAATGGAATTACCTTTGATTTTCCCAGCGAGCTTCTTGAATCCCTACCCACTCTTGATCCCATTGGCATTTACAAGGGGTGTTTCTCATGGTCAGATGATCAAAAGCCCTGCGCTGTTCCAAACAGCACTCTAAAAATAGTGCTGGTACAGAACGGGGCTTTACCGCCCCTGTGATTACAGATAATGGAATGCAAATTTAAGTACGCTATTCACTCTGATTATAGGGTAAAAGTGCAGGAGGATTGTGCTTGAGCATGCTCTTGGGCATAATCCTCCTGCAGCTCAGATCTGTCAAACACAGGGGTTGGAGATCCATGGGACCACTAGACCCCAAGTGCCCCCACCCAGAGCCAAGCAACATGGGGGCTGGAGGTTTGGTGGACCTGCAGTCTCCTGACCCCCTCCACAAGTTTCTCCCTTATATGGTGTGAAGCCCCACCCAGTGCATCCCAGAATGCACTGGGCAGGGGTGGGCACCACCATTTTCGAGGCAGCGCCGATGGAAGATTTTCAAACAGCTTTTGACAAAGTTACTCATGAGCGACTCCTGAGAAAATTAAAAAGTCATGGGATAGGAGGCAGTGTCCTTCTGTGGATTAGGAATTGATTATGGGACAGTAAACGGTAGGGTTCAACGGCCATTTTTCTCAATGGAGGAGGGTGAATAGTGGAGTGCCGCAGAGATCTGTACTGGGACCTGCGGCACTCCACTATTCATCCTCCTCCATGGTGCTGATTAACATATTTATAAATTGTCTGGAAATCAGGTGATTACATTTGCAGATGACACAAAACCATTCAGTTTTCAAAACACATGTAGATTGTGAAATATTGCAGGAAGACCTTAGGAAACTGGAAGACTGGGCATCTAAATGGCAGATGAAATTTAATGTGGACAAATGCAAAATGATGCACATTGGGATGAATAATCAAATTATAATTACCTGTTGCTGGGGTCCACCTTAGGAGTCAACACTCAAGAAAGATGACATTGTAGACAATATACAGATAATTTCTGCCCAGAGTGCGGTGGTGGCCAAAGAAAACAAACAGGATGCTAGGAATTATTAGGAAAGGGATGCAAAATAAGATGAAGAATAGGAATCACTCCATGGTGCGACCATACCTTGAGTATCTCAAAAAAGATATAGTGGAATAAGAAAATGATCAAAGAAGAGCGACCAAAATGATAAATGGGATGGAACTCCTCCCATATGAGGAAAGGTTAAAGAGGTTAGGCGTCTTCAGCTTGGAAAAGAGGTGGATGTGGGGGGATATGATTGAGGTCCACAAAATCCCAACTGGAGTAGAATAGGTGAAAGTGAATCGATTATTCACTCTTTCAAAAAGTACAAAGACCAAGGGACACCCGATTAAAATACATGGAAATACTTTTAAAACAAATAAGAAGAAATATTTTTTCATTCAAAGAATAGTTAAGCTCTGGAACTCATTGCCGAAGGATGTAGTAACAGTGGTTAGTGTATCTGAGTTTAAAAAAGGTTTGGAGAAGTTCCTGGAGGAAAGGTCCACAGTTTGTTATTGAGATGGACATGGGGGAAGTCACTGCTTGCCCCAGGTTTGGTAACATGGAAAGTTGCTATTATTTGGGTTTCTGCCAGTTACTTGTGACCTGGATTGGCCACTGTTGTAAACAGGATACTGGGCCAGATGAACCATTGCTCTTACCCAGTATGGCTATTCTTATGTTCTTTACCATCATCTTCATCCAATCAACATCTGTTATGCTGCAGCGTGCCTCGGGGCACCTCTGCTTTTCAGTATTTTTCTGTCTCCGCTTATCTGTCTCATTCAATCTCTTAAGAGTTAGTGCTTTCTATTATGCTAATGATATTTTATTAATTCACTGCACGGACTCAATCATCCAAGACATCTCACGTTTTCAACAGAAATAATATATGATTAAAAAAACAAACCAGGATTCAGTTTTAGTGAAGCAACAGCATTATTTGAGAAAGCAATAAAAGCATTCCTTGGGACAAACTCATGACAGAAGTGGCATAGGGCCCTCCTTGGGTGATTTAGGGGCCCTTTGACTAAAGCTTAGCATGTGTGCTAAAAACACATTATTATTATGTATTTATTTATTTTTAATTTTGCTGTGGAAGCACATACTACCTGAACATAGACTTAATTACTTTCATTTGCAAGACATTAGCACATGAACTGCAAATAAAATAAAAAAAGTCTTAGGGCCCTGTTTACAAAGGCATGCTAGTGTTTTTAGGACTCGCTAAAAATTAGCACATGCTAACCTTGTTGATGGCCATAATACTGGTGTCTACACAGTTAGCATGTGCTAATTTTTATTGCACACTAAGAACGCTAGCATGCCTTTGCAAACAGGGCCCTTATTTTGGTAAATCATTAAATATGGGCTTAGCTTGCAGGAAAGTCTCAAGTTAAAACGATCTAAGCCCATTTTTAAAAATACATATTATTCCTTGTCATCAAGCAGATGAAGCCATTACGTATGGGTTGTGTCCATCAACCAGCAGGGGAAGATAGAGAGCACTCAACTTTTCACAGTGCCTCATGGCCAGCTAGCTCCACTGCCTCTTCAGTATTCTCTATCTCCCCAAGCAGGGTGGCTGCAGCTTCTTCGAGCTCCATCAAAAATCTGCCTGGGGGTGGCTCCTGGCTTGCCAGTTGTTAGCCTGGGTGTTAGAGGCTATAGCAGCTTCACTTTGAAGGCACATAGGTCAGCCCTTTCCTTGCCTTACCCATGCCCCCGTGGATGTGGATATATTAGCTTGCTTTTCCCTGTCCTTTCCCACTCAGTGGATGCAGGTACATTGGTTCGCCTTTCCCTGCCTTTCCCACTTATCTGAGCCTCCGGAGTGTTTTTATTTACCTCTTTTGCCTCTGCTTTCCTCACAGCGTTAAAAATAAATAAATAATTAAAGTCGTGTCGCGTTTTAGCGCAGCGATCTTGGAAAAGAGGTTTTTTTCTTGAGATTCTTCTGCAGGACCGGAGCTGTGATACTCGGTCTAGTGAGGTAAGAGTGTTTTCTGACTCGTCCGGGGTGGGCCCACGATCGGGATGTTTTTGGCGCGAACCGCAATTTTTGAATTTTACCGCCGTTTTCGGCGATGGCTGCGGAGACTGTAAAGCGCTGTTCTAAATGTGGCAAGCGCAAATCAGCAGCGGGGCTCTGTAATTCATGCTGTACAGACGGTAGAGCCGGCCCGAGCATGGCGAGCGGCGATCTTTTGCGCTCTGAGCTGGCAGCGGACGCCATTTTGGATTTTCCACATGGCGCGGCCTCCATTGCGATGGAAAGCCCTGAATCCGCGGGGGGGGGGGGGGGGGGGGTGTCCTCTGAGTGAGGCTACTAATAGAGCTGATAGCCCTGGGCAGGATCCGGGCAGTCAGGGAGCGGTTTTCTCCCCTGATTTTGTTTTAATGCTGCATAGGAGGGCGTACATGCTTAAAAGAGCTCTTCCACAGTGATCTTCGGACCCTCTGCCTGCCCCCCCCCCCCCCCGGTGGATCCTGGCCTTTTACAGTTGGCTTTGCCTGTATCCTATCCTCCTGATAAATGCAGAAGGGCTAATTCCCCTTCTGAGTGTAGCGCACCCCCCTTTCCCCCCCCCCCCCCCCCGTGGTCGGGCTATGAGGATTCTGAGGGGTCTGGCAGAACTTCTTGGGCTGAGGAGCCAGAGTCAGGTGCAGAATTGCCACAGGAGCTTGATGATCCATCTGCGGTGAGGATTTTCCACCGCGAGGAGCTGCCAGCGCTTATTTCAGATGCCTTACAAGCCCTCTCGATTGAAGATCCTGGGAGTGGCACAGCCTCCTCCGTTAATCTAAGGATGGCTAGTACAAGAAAGCCTGCTCGTGCCTTTCCTTTGCATGACTCCATCCAAGAGCTTATTTTGGCTCAATGGGCTGACCCCGAGGGACCTTTGAAGGTTGCCAGGGCTATGGGGCAATTATACCCTCTGAGTGAGGAACATTTGGCTCGCTTTGCAATGCCTAAAGTGGATGCCCTGGTCATGGCTGTGACAAAGAGAACTACCCTCCCTGTTGAAGGAGGTGTTGCCCTGAAGGATATTCAAGACCGCAGACTTGATTCAGCTCTGAAGCGGTCCTTTGATTTGGCAGGTCTCACTGTTCGGGCGTCTGCATGCAGTTGTTATGCTGCTAGAGCCTGCCTGACTTGGTTACAGCAGGCAGTGGAACAGCCTGGTGATGGAGCGGAGACCTTATCTGTAGTGGCTCCGCGGATGGAGTCGGCCTTGTCCTTTTTGGCTGACGCCCTTTATGATATGGTCAGAGTTTCGGCTAAACAAATGGCTGTAGCAGTGGCGGCTCGCCGCACTCTTTGGCTACGACATTGGGCGGTGGACATGACCTCTAAGCAAAGGTTGTTGAAGTTGCCTTTTCAAGGCCTTCTCCTGTTTGGTGAGGAGCTGGAAAACATTGTTAAAGGCCTGGGGGATTCCAAACCTCAGCGCTTGCCCGAAGATAGGCCGAAGCCTTCCTCTAAGGGTCAGGCGGTCCGCTCCTCTTACAGACCTCGCTTCCATGAAGCTAGAAGGTACCGCCCGGGGCATGCTGCTGGATTCACTTCGCGTGCCCCAGGGACGTAGCCACGGGTGGGCCTGGACGGGCCCAGGCCCACCCACTTTCCCTCCAGGCCCACCCATCCAAATCCTTCATCGCTGTCGCTGCCTTTTCTCCCGCGGCTCCCGAGGCCCTCTGATGCACTTCCTGTTTAGTAGGGCCGGATAGACGCGGCAGAGAGGAGCGGAGCTGCCTGTTTGAATAGCAGCGCAGCGCGACGAGCGAAGAAAGGAGTGGGGCGAAGCGAAGCCTGGGGAGAAGAGAAGCACAATTTCAGGGCAGGCACTGACAGGTAACGCTGATCTCTGCCTCCCGGAAGCCGCGGGAGAAAAGGCAGCGACAGCGATGAAGGATTTGGATGGCGGGCCTGGAACAGTAAGTGCTGGATTTGTGGTTGGTTGGGGGGGAGGGGGGGAAGGGATACTTTTGCCAGGGACAAAGTAAGACTTGTAGGAGGAAGGGGATTAGAGGGAACTGGGAAGGAAGAGAGCTGCTGGAGGTGGGAGGAAAAGGAGGAGGGGATCAGGATAGAAGGGAGAGAGCTGCTGGACATGGGAGGAAGGGGCTGGAAAGCTTCTGGAAGAGGGAGGGAAGGGAGAGAGCTGCTGGACATGGGAGGAAGGGGCTGGAAAGCTTCTGGAAGAGGGAGGGAAGGGAGAGAGCTGCTGGACATGGGAGGGAGAGGAGGAAGGGGCTGGAGAGCTGCTGGACATGGGAGGAAGAGGAGGAGGAGACTGAATGGAAGGGAGAGAGCTGCTGGACATGGGAGGGAGAGGAGGAAGGGGCTGGAGAGCTGCTGGACAAGGGAGGAAGAGGAGGAAGGGACTGGAGGGAAGGGAGAGAGCTGCTGGACATGGGAGGAAGAGAATGAGGGGACGATGGAAGGGAGAGAGCCCCTGAAGGAAGGGGAGGAGGGGATCTGGGTGGAAGGGAGAGAGCTGTGGGAGGAAGAGGAGGAAGGGATCTGGATGGAAGGGAGAGAGCTGCTGGACATGGGAGGAGAACTGGAGGGAAGGGAGAGAACTGCTGGTACAGCACAAGGAGGGAGGAAAGGGAAACAGAGATACCAGACCAAGGAGATGAAGGAAAAGGGAATATTAAACCTACAGCTTGAGGGAGGGAGGCAGGAAATCAAGCAACCAAACCAGATGCTGGAAAGAGGAGGGAGTGAGAGGGAGAGAAGCTGGATGGGGTAGGGTCAGAGAGGGTAGAGATATATTGGCACTGGGGACAAAGAGACGGAAGAAGATGGACAGAGTAATATAGGGACACAGAGAAAAGGAGATACTAAACATGGAGGAAGATAGAGGTACAGAGATGGAAGAAGATGGAAGGATGGCAGAGAAAGAGGGAAAACAGATGGAAGGATGGCAGAGAAAGAGGGAAAACGGATGGATGGGGAGAGAGACACTGGATGGAAGGATGCAGAGAGAAAGGGGAGAGACTGGAAGGATGTGGAGAGAGAAGGGACACTGAACAGAAAAGGGTAGAGAGATAGACACTGGTTAGAAGGAGGGAGAGAGACATTAGATGGAAGGATCAGGAGAGAGGGTAGATGGGTAGAATGATGGGGAGAGAAAGAGGGAAGACACTGGATGGAAGGATGCAGAAAGAAAGAGGGGAGACTATTGGAAGGATGGGGAGAGAGAGGGGAGACACGGGAAGGATGGGGAGAGAAAGAGGAGAGCTGCTGCATGGAAAGGGGGAGTAGTGAAAGATTGGAGAATAAGAGGAAGGGGCATGGGGAGAACAAGGGTGAGAAAAAGATGAAAAGCCATAAGTAGATGAAGGAAATTAAAGAATGGTAGTAAGAATGAATTAAATCTGGACACAGAGAGAGGCAGAAAAATATTGAAGAAAGCAAAGAAAAAGGAGAGAAAAATGACAAATGGCCAGGAAACCCTGGCAGAAGAGTTAAGCGAAAACGAAGGAAAGCAGAATCTAGAGACTGGGAGCAACACAATGAGAAAAAGTAAATGGCCATATAACAAAGGTAAAGAAAATAATTTTATTTTTAATTTAGGATAAAGTAATATGGTGTTAATAAAGTTTCAGAGACCAATACTTCCTTCCTTAGGTCAGGAGAAGATACCGTAACAGCATTATACAGACCTGAGGCAGGAGGTTTTGGCCTCTGAAAGCTCACTGAAAAGGATTAGGCTATTAAATAAATTGTCTGAAATCTGATGCACTGAAAAGCAGCACTTTACCCTGTGTGACAAATGCATCTGAGTGTGACTAAATTTTGCTGGGGGGGGGGGGGGGGTACAGAGAAAATTTTGTGCCCACCCACTTTGGGTTCAGGCCCACCCAAAATTGGCAGTCTGGCTACGCCACTGGCGTGCCCGCTTTCAGCAGAGAAACTCCTTTCGCTTGGACAAATGTTCCGCAGCTGCCGGTTCAAGGCCTGGAGTTCAGGGGCGACCCTCTCAATGATGGTGCGCCGGCCCTCTCCTCGTTTCCTGTCATCAGAGAAAGACTTTCCCTCTTTTTCGAGGAGTGGGCCAAAATCTCCGCAGATCAGTGGGTCTTGGACCTGATCAGAGACAGATACCGAATAGAATTCGATGCCCCGGTGAGAGACGTGTTTGTGGAGTCCCGATGCGGTTCTACCGCCAAACGGGCGGCGGTAGAGGAGACTTTGCACAGTCTGTGCCAGATAGGGGCTGTGACCCCGGTGCCTCCCGCCGAACAAGGTTTAGGCCGCTACTCCATTTACTTTGTGGTACCACTTAAAAGCGGGTCTTTTCGCCCGATCCTGGACTTAAAAGAGCTAAACAACTCCTTAAGAGTGCGGCATTTTCACATGGAAACCCTGCTCTCCATCATTGCGGCGGTACAGCCAGGAGAGTTTCTCACGTCTTTGGACCCGAAAGAAGCTTACTTGCACATACCAATTTGGTCCCTGCACCAGAAGTTTCTGCGGTTTGCGGTGTTGGGAAAACATTTCCAGTTTCAAGCCTTGCCTTTTGGCCTCGCCACAGCTCCCCGAACCTTCTCCAAGGTAATGGTTGTAGTAGCTGCCTTTCTCAGGCGAGAGGGTATCTGGGTTCACCCATACCTAGACGACTGGCTCATCAGAGCAGACTCA